>NC_134579.1:87390625-87736250 GCF_037038515.1 Microtus pennsylvanicus
TGAACCCCTATCTTTTAGTCTACGTTCTTTTACACGGTTTGGTTACCTTGACTCTGTACTGCCCATCCTGCTTCCTCTCGGTCTGGCTGGCAACTCCGTCTTCTTCCCAGCATTCTTTCTCTGCCCAGAGGTCCTGCCTAGCTCGCTATTGGCCATTCAGCTTCCTATTACACCAATCACAGCAATTCATCTCCACAGTGTACAAATATCCCCCAACAGGTAAGCATATCATTACTACATGAACCATACATCCGGGGTCTTAGGGTTGTATTGCTGTGAAGAGACTCCATGATCATAGCAACTCTTTGAAAGAAAAGCATTTAATTGGGTGGCTTTTAATTTCAGAGGCTTAGTTCATTATCATGGTGGAACATTGCTGCGTGCAGGAGAAGTGTCTACATCTTGCTCTGCGGGGAGCAGAAGTGAAGACTGTCACACTGGGCATGGCTTGAGCCCACCCCACAGCGACACACCTCTTCCAACACGACCACACCACCTAATAGTTCTATTCCCTATAGATTCATATATTTGAACACTTGGTCTGTTGCTACTGCTTGGGTAGGCTTAGGAAGTATGGCCTTGCTGGAGGAAGTCATCACTGGGGGCTGGCTTTGGGGTTGTAAAGCCCCCCACCATACCTAGTGACTGTTCTTTAAGCTTCCTGTTTACAGTATGGGGTGTAAGCTCCTGGCTTTCTGTTCAAGCCACCATGCTGGCTGCCTACTGCCCTCCGTGACAGCTCTTACACCTCTGGAACCTTAATCTCTAATAAACTACTTTTATAAGTTGGCTTGATCTCCACCAAGTCCTTGCACAACTTCTAGGGACCTTCCATTTGGAACTGACTGGGTTGACGAGGAAATAAAGTACAGACAGACAGATGAATACATGGACAAAAATTTGGGATTGGGTGGTCTGGGCTATTGACTGGAGAAACCAAAGTACCCTGAGGCTCTCTGTGTTTAATATATAGAGAGGTGAGATTATGACATCCGCTGAACAAGGAGGCGAGGTTATGACATTAGCTGAACAAGGAGGTGGGGCTATGACATCAGCTGAACAAGGAAGCAGTTTAGCTGATCTCAGCAGGGACAGTCTTGGTAGAGCAGCAGTCTTCAGGCTGTGAGCATCTAGGGGAAGAAAGCAATGGTGGCTGTATTTTGTACACACTGTCTCCCTCTGAGACGGAGGCACTGGGTCCCAGACATGCTGTGCCCATGTCAACAGCATGTGTTCACTTGGGACTTCCCTGTGGGTCACGCTGTTTTGCTGCAGGAGCAGCAGCAAAGTAACTAACACACTGGAGAAAGGGGTTACTAAAGACGATAGTAAAATGGAAGTGTATTACACGATTCTGCATACATGAGGCTTTAGGAAACACGAACTACTAGACAGACTAGACCAGAGCTGGTTGGGATTGGGGTGTGGTGGGCTGTGCACGTGGGCCTGACATGACCACCAGGACATTTTGGAAGAAGATGGATGGATGTTTTCTCCTCATTAAAAGCTGTTAGCTTCACGGGTAAGAGCACATGTCAACACTGACCAAGATGTACACTTTACATATAGGTGATTTAACCTGTATTGATTTTTAATTGTTTGGCATTTTACTGATATAAATATTTCCATATTTCAACTTTTAAAACATTCTTCTTTTTAGGCATAGACTGGAAACAGTCCAAAAGCTAGATATTATTATACACAGCCTCTGTTTCTCTTCCTTTTATGAAATACTACTTGAGCTGAGACCTTCAAAGTGTGATTTGTTTCCCAACTGAATTATTTTCACATGTTCTCATAAGAGCTCATAGCCTTTTGCAAAGAAATTCTCCCACATATATGTGGCATAAACTCTTGTTTTTATAGGTAAAACTCATGTCCTCGGGTACAGAATGAGGAAACCCCAGCCCCTGTGCCAGGCCAGCATGCACACATTACGGCCACTTGAACGAACGCAGTGCCAAACTGGGGCCTCGCAAAACAGCACCGCCCACGCGTGTAAGTACCTGGTGAGTGAACCTTGCTGGAAGATGACGCTGTTCTCTTGGGAGATGACACGGCAGGTTTGTTAGCTTCCGTTTCTTTCTGTGATTCTTTCTTTGTTCCTACATAGGGTTTGTAAAGAGGAAAGAAAGAGAAAGGGGTGGTTACGGGAGGCACTGTTACACAGGCTGCTGTGGAGAAGGCAGCTTAATCAAAGGCAAACAAAACAACAAGGAAATTGCTGGATACTTCGTTAATAGTCAACACCCCCACCCCTTTGCCTGGGAGGTTGACACATTTATAACAAAGGGAATTTAGTTCCCAGTGCCACTTAAAATCGGCCCACTTGTCTCTAGTTTGACCATAACACCACTTACGCTGGTAGGCTCAGTACCCAATGACCTCACAAAACACCTAGGGATTAAAATGTCATTGTACTTAGGCACCAACTTGGTCTACTGAGGACAGGGAGGGATGGGATAGGTAGAAATACCCGCCGAGCCACTGGGGACCTCATTGGGCTCTAATTCATTTCCAGAGGTGACCTAGAGATCACCACCCCCCTTGGTTGTAGCTGAGCCTTCCTGGATATTCCAGCTGGTGGGGCAGGAGGGATAACCTGGGCATGGGGGACATAGCAGCATGTGTAGATGCCCTCAGGAGATGACCGGGCCGCACAGTGCCTTCCCTCCGAAAGCTGAAGTCTGCTCACTGTTGCTAGGTAAACTGCCATTGTCAACTACATGTCCAGTCGTTCGTGTTCCCATGAGACCATGCAAGGAACTCTCTCCAGGCCCATGCCCTGTTGACACTGACAAGCCAGGCATGTAATTTGACAGACCCCAAAGGTTTCTGTACAGCAATCATATGTTTGGCTTCGTTTAACAGAGGCCTAATTGCCAGCATGTGAATGGGTAGATACTGTGCCCATTTTTCTCCCTGATAGGGACTGTTCTTTTAGTTTGCAGAACAGCCCTTCCTCTGATATTGAAATTATGTTTTGCCAAGTCTCCCTCTTCAAACATTTTAAGACCATCCTTCACTTCCAGTAGTTTTAGGTTTTAACATGTCCGAATGCACACAATCCCCGACCCATTTCCAGCTCTGAAGTTCTGAGAGCAGTATTAAAGGTTTATATGCCCCCACACATTGACGGTCTATCTACTGAGGCTGCAGGGGGCTGGCATCTGGAGGCCTTGAGAGCCCGCCCACCATTTCCTCTTCTGAATTTATCTGGTTATTTGCCTCGTTTTACTTGGTAATTTAACTTTGAAATGGGCTCAAGAGCATAAGAAAAGGAATTAGTTTGGGGTCCATGTTTTCCCTCTCCAGGGGAAGAGTCCCTTCATGGCCAGCGCAGAGTGATTAAGGACGCCCGTGGTGATCTACTGAGACGCCTCTGCAATGGCTGCCTAGCTCCTGCCCTCCAAAACATCCCCCGTGTTTCCCAGCTTAAGTGTGGAGCCATTGTCAACCTGACACACCTGGAGAGAAGGACCCTCAACTGAGGAACCGCCTCCATCAGATGGGCTCTTGGACTTGTCTGTGGGATGTTTTTGTGACTCCTAACTGATGGATGAGCGCCCAACCTACCATGGGCGGTGCCATCCCGAGGCGGGTGAGTCTGGGATACATTAGAAAAGTAGCTGAGCAAGTCACGGACAGCAATCTGCATTTTTCATTGTCCTCTGCTTTAGTTCCTGCCTTCACGTTCCTGCCTTGAGTTCCTGGCTTGATACTGAGTCTTCGATGATGGGTTGTGACCTGTCAACCGACTAAACCGTTTTGTCCCCAAGTTGGTTTTGGTCATGGTGTTTATCACAGCAACAGAGAAGCAGACTAGGGCAGTGTGGGGAATTCAGACGTGTGTACCAGAGTTACATACACACCTATCCAAAGCAGACACGTGTACCAGAGAAACGTACACACCTCCCCAAAGCAGATGTGTGTACCAGGGAAATGTACACACCTATCCAAAGCATACGTACACAGCTATCCAAAGTAGACATGTGTATCAGAGAAACGTACACACATCCAAAGCAGATGTGTGTACCAGAGACATGTACATACCTCCCCAAAGCACATGTGTGTACCAGACAAATGTACATAACTCCCCAAAGCACATGTGTGTACCAGAGATACACTGAGACAGAGTTTCTCATTGGGACTTGGGACTGGCCAGTGAGGCTAGGGTAGGTGGCTAGTGACAGTCAGGGAACTGCCTGTCTCTGCCTCCTTAGTGCTGGGATTTCAAGCATGCACCACCATGTCTGGATTTCTCGTGTTCTGAAGATCAAACCAAGATCCTCACAAGGTAGGCGTTTCAGTCTCCAAGCTATCTCCGCAGTCCTATTTCTGATACATTTTTAGAACCTGCCTTCTGCCTGCCTCTTGCGGATTTGTACGTTGAAACACAATCTCCAGTATGATGGCATTATGAAAGGCGGGGCTTGGGGGAACCTTACTGCCAATCTCCAGTAGGATGGCATTATGAGAGGCGGGGCTTGGGGAATCTTACTGCCAATCTCCAGTAGGATGGCATTATGAGAGGCGGGGCTTGGGGAATCTTACTGCCTGCTGTTTATAATGCACTCACCTTGCATTTTTAAACAGCAGGCTGAATGGGATTAACACAGAACTTGTAGGTGCTGAGCTAGCCTGGGGTACTCAATCACACCTAATGGGGTTGGTGCCAGTCCTTTCTGTCTAATGTGAGGGTATGAATGTTACAGGGCCAAGGTCACAGAGCTATTATTGGTAACCACTATGGGAATCTGGTTCCAATTTTAAGTGCACCCCCACCATGCAAATTCTACATGGTAGAAACAAGCAACTCACCAATGCTCATACATAATTCTGTTCCACTTTTTCCAACAGTCACGTGGAAACAGATTATTGTTCTACGTGGTCTTTTCAAAAGCCAAAAGGTGTGTGCAATTAAAAAGAAAGAAGGTGTCCAAACGAGTTTCCTGCTGGCGAGTAACTTCTCGTGTGTGACACAGGCCACTGATGTCACATCCATTCTGTGCCAGCTCCAAGTACAGGGCTCTGGGCACAGTGTGAGCTTTGCACTTAAATGCATGGGTTTCATCCAAGCTTGCAGTCTTCTGTTTTTGTAACTTTGGGCAATTACCAGGTTTCTCCAACCAACTTATCAAGGGGGCTGCGATGTCAGTTTGATCCATTAATGCTGTTGCTGCCCTGTTACTTAATAGTGCATCTATGGGCTAGCTAGACAGTTCACCCTCATACGTTGACAGCTCAACGTTCAGAATCACTCTGAGAAAGGAAGACGATGTTTTTCAGGCTCCTGTTTTCTGTGCCCCTATGCTGACTGTTGCTTCTCAGTACGATTCCTCAACAGTCATGATGAAGCTGGAGAACCAGTCTTTACACAACACGAGAATAATTAAGTCATACTCTTCTTGAGTGGCATCTGCACGCCCCGTTTCACAAAATTCAGCAAATTATAACTGAGCTCATGAAGATACATATTAATGCCCTATTTGGGAACCTTAAGTCAGAGTCGTTGTCCTTTACAACCAGCCAGTCTTTTAATAGATAAATAAAAGTAGTATATTAGAAAGAGAAGCAGCTTTGGGGAAAGACAGACCTCACCCCAAGTCCTGATCAGCTGCCTAGATACTCTGACACTGGGAAAGCCAGCTCCCCATCTATAAGCAGAGGAAAAGTGGAGTTTTATCATATCACTTGGTGTTGAGGAAGAGAGACAAGAGCCCTTGGGTGAAGACTGGCATGAGAGTATGTTTATGTTGGTGGTGGTGGTCATCAAGATGGCTAAGTGCCTGCGTCGTCATCGCTGCGTGGCCAATAAGTGGGTATGGGGCGCGAACATCGGGCGGGTAGCGATGTTGCAGTAGTGACTGGGAATCAGACCCTAAAAGAAAAGGATGAGGGATGGAGTGAACAGTGGGAGAGAAATCACAGAGGCACAGCACGGCTCGGCTTAGCAATGTAGCTGGAGGTACAAGAAGGTAGCATGGCAGGGAGAAGGTGGGTGGCAGGGAGGAGGTGGGTGGCAGGGAGAAGGTGGGTGGCAGGGAGGAGGTGGGTGGCAGGGAGAAGGTGGGTGGCAGGGAGGAGGTGGGTGGCAGGGAGGAGGTGGGTGGCAGGGAGGAGGTGGGTGGCAGGGAGGAGGTGGGTGGCAGGGAGGAGGTGGGTGGCAGGGAGGAGGTGGGTGGCAGGGAGGAGGTGGGTGGCAGGGAGAAGGTGGGTGGCAGGGAGGAGGTGGGTGGCAGGGAGGAGGTGGGTGGCAGGGAGGAGGTGGGTGGCAGGGAGGAGGTGGGTGGCAGGGTGGAGGTGGGTGGCAGGGAGGAGGTGGGTGGCAGGGAGGAGGTGGGTGGCAGGGAGGAGGTGGGTGGCAGGGAGGAGGTGGGTGGCAGGGAGGAGGTGGGTGGCTGGGGTTCTGACTATGGGCCTTGGATCCACAGGCAGCTGGGACTGCTAAGGGTCCTAAGCCAGGGAGTAGCAGGACCAGACGTGATGGAGGAAGATACTTTCTTAAGCTTAGGTTTTTCTCTGCACCCCATAAAGACTACGCCTCTACTCCCAAAGGCACTGTTAGTGTTTGAGATCGCATCAACGCAATGCACCGGATCACACAAGCCTGGACAGGAACTCAGCGATGGACAATTCAAAGTTCCCCACTCCCCAGATAAAGAGGTGGGGCAGCACCACGGTATCCACTAGCATAGCGATGCACACATGGCACCATGGGCAGATTTCTGCAAGGCACAACTGTCGAAATCCACCACGGAAGCCATAAGACCATTTGCATGAATTCCTGCTGGACTCGCTCCCACACTTCCTGAGGGTTGACAGGCAGAGTGGGCGGCAGGTACGTAACCTTTAGATACAATCCCCCTACAAGCTCTGACATAAGAGTTGAGATGTTAGTATCCCACTTTCGAAGAACTCCTACAAAAACAAGGCTGGTTTTACACCAGCCTGCTGGTGGCTTGGGGTCAAGGTGGGTCAGTGTTGTGTGCAGCCTGGCACTGTGCAAGTGCCCTAGAAAGCTTCTCAAATTATCAAATACTATTCCCGCAGAGGATTAGGATTAGAGGGGACAGCAGAGGAAAGAGACGATTTCTTCCCACTTCTCATGTCACCCTGGGGCCAGACAAATCCCTATCCCACTAACTGTCGAGAGGGGTTGCTGGTCTTTTGGTCATTTTATAGCTTCCAAGTTCCTTTGTCAGGGGAAGGAAGGAGAGAGTATTTGTGTGTGTGTGTGTGTGTGTGTGTGTGCATGTGTGCATGTGTGTATACATGTGTGTGTATACATACATATATACACACACATATTCAAATTAGCAAGGCATCAAATTGCTAGCAACTCCATGACTGAGATTTTTAAGGGGAGACATGTTTATTCCTCCATACCAGCAATGGCTGGAAACTTCTCTCAAAAGTCAGGTTTCTTCTACCTGGTGTTATCTCCACACTCAGCCTCAGCCCTTTACACCACACAGTTTCCTGTGCATTCATTTCCACTTCACAGCCCTTATGACAACTGTAATAAAACAATTATGTGGTAATTATGTGACACCTTGTGCCATGTGGGGACAAGGATTGTCTTATCGCATCCATCAAGCGCTCCCCAGGTAACCAGTACAATGCTTAACTCAGAGAAGGCTCTCGGTGCCTGTGTGTGGATGGAGTGGATGCCCACAAACATATCCAACAGTCCCTGCTTCTGGGACACCTTAGAGAATGGCACGCTTCTGACCTTTTTTTTTTTTTTTTGGCTGGATAGCACAGCACACGGGTCATTCTGGAACAACCCTCACACGGCTCTCTTGATGACGTGGGGAGCTCCCCTAAGCAGACACAGCATACATCATCCAAATCCCATCTTCCGGGCTCAGTGACCTCACGCCACACAAAGGGCTTCCATATTTATTGCTTTCATTTTTCTTCTGGAAACATTCTGAATTCTTCTGCTCTCCTCCAGCCTGCTCTGTTCCCCCACACAACCGCTGGTCCTCCCATTGGCTTCACAATGACAAATCAGCTCAGCCTATGATAGCAATTCAAACTTGGCCCTGGGGAGGCTGCTCAACACCAAGTAATAAGAGGAGCATCTACACTGAACTGTGGATGCTGCTTCAAACTGAACTCTGTCTCGTTGCCTCCCAGTTCTCCTTCTAGGATGTTGGTGAACATCCCTGAGCCAACAGGAGTAACCATGCTGTGAGCACTATGATTTGCTCATCGCTATCCAAGGTGAGCTTGGGAGTTAAGCACAAGAAGTCACGGGAACCAGGCATGGCTTTTAAGAACAGCCCCTCCCCTCAACTGTCTTCAACAAACATTCCAGCAACAAACAGGCAATGGTCCACTGCTTGCCTTCTCTCTCTTTTTTTTTCCCTAATGTTCAGTCTTTCTTTCCAGCTCTTTCCCAATGTCTTTAATATGTAGTCAGGAAGGGCGGGCAGTGTGTGAGCAAGGATGAAGCAGGAAGAGCCAGTGGCAGCATCTTCCTGGTCATCGAGCATCAACCTTTCCCGTGAACACACGCAGATGACTTTGATCAGCAACTCACATTTTGAAAATTACAGTGTGCCCAGAGATCCTTCCATGTGTGACGCTTAATTCAACATTTCTCTAAAGAGGCAAAAGTCATTCTTATGACACATGGGGTTTATAGTCTGTAGACTGACAGCCTTGCGAGACTTAGGGAATATTTTTATTGGGTAGAAAGAAACTTAAATGATAAGTTGTTTTCTACATAACCAGAAGAAATCTTTTCCCAGCTTAGCATGGAAAGAGTTGAATTTTATATGCTCCATCATATGCGCCTGACAGAATCAGAGGCACGTTGACCACGAAGTAATCTATATTCTGATCAATAGTTTCAACTGAAAACACTTTCCTATTTATCAGACTGGTGCGGCCCTGTTACCAAGTCAATGCGTGAAGCCTGGCTATTTCTGTAAAATTATATGGTTCAATGCACCAGAAAGGGATTTCGTATTTGACATGTGAACAACTCAAAAGCTTTTCATGAGGATCTTGAAATAAAGCCCTCTCCAAGGTCCAAGGCCAAGGTCCTGAAATACTTGGGGACTCTCCACTTACAGCCTGAGCAACAGAACATACGTGGTGTGGGCTCTCTCCTTCCACCACATGGCTTCTGGGGATCGAGCCCTGGTTGCCAGGCATGGCAGCAAGCACCTTTCTCCACTGAGCCATCTTCCCGGCTCCACAGAGTATCATGAGAAGAAGCTTTAGAGTGTGTTTCCATTTGTAAAACCTCGCCAGTCCTCGCTGCAGTTGTCAATTCTCAGCCCTATGACTTCAACATTTGTGACAGGGAGAAAGATGAGTGACAGCCTGCTTCTCAGTTTGCTTTTGACTTTGCTTTGGGGGTCAAGAAGCACTAAGTATGGTGTTTGCGTTTTTCTCTTTTTGCCCCTTGGATGTTTAGACTTGCCAATTCCTCACACGCCCTTGCCAAGGCCTGTGTCACATTGCCTTGCCTGAACACCCTGCACTGTTTCAGGGCTTGGAAAGTAGGCAAATGGTAAACACTTAGCGACTAAACAAGCACCATACAGAAATTATTAGATAAGTCACCAATAAAGAGCAAGCCATTTTGCCTTACCTCCACCTCACGATGGTTTCCTGGCTTGTTAGAATTAACTAGACTTCAGATAGAAGATTATGAACCTCTTGCTTCCACCCTAATTATTAAGTTATAGATCCATTTTTTTTACTGTGAGTTCCTAAGGGAACAGCTGTTCTAATTATCCTTGCATCTAAATCATGGATACAGCACGCGCTTAGACTTTCGTTGAGGAATGAACCAGGAAAAAAAGCATCCCCCACAAAAACTTCCCATTAGAAATCCAGGTTAGAGGATACAACTGAACATCCGAAGGTCTGTCCGGTGGCTGGCACAGGCCATCTTCAACAGTAGATGGGAATCATTAAGCAGGTGGTACAGAGGCATGAAAGCCCAGCCACCATTAGCTTCATATTGATTGGCAAGTTCAGAAATGCTGCCAGAGCTAGGATGTGGCTCAGTGGGGAGAGCACGAAAAGGCTCAGAGTTTGATGGCCTGTGTTGTGCAAAGCAAAGAAAAAAGAAAGACAAGGAAGAGGAGGCAACGGGAGAAAGAGGAGGAGAGGAGGAAGAGAAAAGGAAGAGGAGGAAAAGGAAGAGTAAGAGAAGAGAAGAAGGAAAGGGAAGAGGAGGAAGAAGAGGGTGAAAGGGAGAAGGAAGAAGAGAAGGAGTCGTTTCCCATGTAGGGTTATAACAGTAAGGATGCATGCTGTCTAAGAACTCATTCCCACCCTCACAGCCCAAGCCATGCAATTGTTCAGTATGTGACCAATCTGCAGCCCTGCCCTCTGTGGGTCAATTATTGTGACAACATACACCAGCAGAAAACTTGATTTTAATTCACTTAGAAATGCAGAGCCATGCAATAAGTGCCAAGTGAGAAATTCCGTAATACAATTTAAGTACTATTGACAGTCACTGTGAAATTTGCAAAGGTCTACCAGGCGTGGAAAGGAAAGTTATGCAGTATATTTAAAACACACTTTGGCTTTTTGGCTAACCCACCTCTTGTTTTGATGGCTTGGTTGCAATGCTTATGATCTCCTCCTAATCCCAGCTGGGTGTATACATAAACAAAGCCTCTTAACCTCTTGGTAGTGGAGACAGGACAGCGAGCAGTTTGCTCTAGCCTGGCTCAAGCTGCTATCTCACCCAGTCAGTGAAACTGGCAGGGTGGAAGCCAATGGCTAGGATCAACTGTGCATTCCATTTCGTGGCTAGAAATGTGGGCAACAGGCGATGTCAGGCTCCCAAAGGGCACATTCAGGGGTTCATACCATGAGTGGTGTGAGATCCTCAACTTATTTTTATAACAGAAGGGAATGGGTAACATTTAAAGAGTTCCTCTCTTGAGTCATTGGTGGGAGAATGCCTAAATGTGCTTTATATTTTTGCTTGTTTTGAATTTTAAGACAGGGTCTCCCTATGTAGTTCAGACTGGACTAGAATCTAAGATCCTTCTGCCTGGTCTTTGGTGTGCAGGCATATCGGAGTCTAAAAACTCTTATGTCTCAGGACTAGAGAGATGGCTCAGGAGTTAAGAGCATTTGTTGCTCTTACAGAGAATCCAGACTCAGTTCCCATCATCCACATGGCAGCTCAGATTCACCTGTAACTACATATAGTTCCAGAGGACCCAGTACTTGCTTTTGGCCCCTGTGGGTCTTGCAAGAACACAGATATATATGCTGGCAAAACACCCTATATTAAAACAAAAATCTCTAAAAAAAAAAAAAAACCCTCACTCTATCTATCTATCTATCTATCTATCTATCTATCTATCTATCTATCTCTTGAAAATCAAATGCAGAGCTTCCCAGCTCCATTCAAGGATAGTTCTGAGTAGATATGGTCAATACTTAGCAAATTGATGTGGGAGTGTCATCTATCTATCTGTTGCTTTCATTGGTTAATTAATAAAGAAACTGCTTGGCCTTTGATAGGCCAGCCATTAGGTGGGTGGAGTAGACAGAACAGAATTCTGGGAGAAAGAAAGCCGAGTCAGGCAGTTGCCATGATTCTCCGACCCCAGATGGACGTAGGCTAGAATCCTTCCTGGTAAGACACCACCTCGTGTCTTAATAACACAGATTATTAAATATGGGTTAAGCAAGATGTGAGAATTAGCCAATAAGAGGCTATAGATAATGGGCCAGGCAGTATTTAAAAGAATACAATTTGTGTGTTGTTATTTCCGGGGCTAAGCTAGCCATGTGGGAGCCGGGCGGCAGGAAGGAAGCCCGCAGCTCCCAGTACAACAACAAATTGCACTCAGAATTAGCTAAGTGTTTTACGGCTGGGGCTGTGATTTGCTGCAGACCCTGGAGGAGGACACAGAACTCACAGAGCAAGCCTGAAATAGTTGCCAGCCGTGGAGAAGACACTGCAGAGGGAGAGCTGGAGGCTCCTGCCCGCTGTGTCTGCCACGTGGGCCTCTGGTTGGGCTTTGTTTCTGTGGGTTCATAAGAAGCACACTTCCTCATGCTTCGGCACTAAAGTGCTGGAGCAGCAAGGCTCCTATTGACTGTGGACCAGCGGAAAGGGCGGGAGATGCCTCTAGCTTACTCTGGGGAGCTGGTACACCTCGCTGAACACCCACAGAAAGTCTCAAGTAATTTCTAGTTCTCATTGTCTCCTTGCCCCAGAGTCATCAGTGGAGAGAACCAGCAGGGAGTGGGGCCTCTCCCTCTTTCAATGGGTATCTGCTAGTAGCCTGGGGGTATTTTGGGTTCCCTGTTGGTGGCAAAGGATTTGGGATAAAGGAAAAAAGGCGTGTGTGCCTACCTTTAGCTCCAGCACTTGAAAGGCCAAATCTGAGTGTTCAAGTCTAGCCTGATCCACATAGCCAGTCCCAGGCCAGCTAGCAAAATCAGGGTCAGAGAGATGGCAGACACAGGAATCCTTAGATAATAACCTGGGCGAGAAGAGCTATTAACAGCAAAGTTCCTGAGGAGGCCACACTACGTGATGACCTGAAGGAAAGACACGTTGGCTCAGAGAAGGAAGTATTTCTATATAAAATGTGGAAGAAATGGTACATCAGACAACCTAAGTAGCAGAAGTAACAAAATGGTTTTTAAAACTTGCTTTCTCTTTATTTTCAACACTTAAAATATCCCACTTTCATTTAACTTTGCCTCCACTAAAGCACTCAGCCAGTCAATGTGTTTACCCATGAGCTTATCCTACTGCATTTTCCTGGGGTCTAAAGTTCTCCATTTTAAGCATGGAACCATATATTTATTCAGTGTGTGTGTGTGTGTGTGTGTGTGTGTGTGTGTGTGTGTGCGTGCGTGCGTGTGTGTGTGTGTGTGCGCGCGCATATGTACACGTGCATATGGAGACCAGAGGTCAACTCCAGGTATCTTTCTTTAGGATACAATTCGCCTTCTCTTTTCAGATAGCAGTGTCTCACCTTGGCCTGGAACTCACACATCGGGTTGGCTGGCCACCAAAGCCCCTGCGATCTACCCATCTCCTCCTGGGTCCTGGAATTGTGAGCATGTACCACCATGCCCAGATGTTTTACATGGACTCCAGGGATCAAACTCAGGTTCTTATGCATGCATGGCAAGTAACTTACCAATTGAGCTGCCTAGCTCACTCCTGCCTACTTTAAATGGTAAATACATTTTGATACAACTTGAGCTCATTACTCTTGCTTTAGTTACTTACAACTTTTCAGTGGACAGAGCTGAGATCTCTTCTTAAAGATCAATTGTGGATGAGGTCACGTGTCACCCATATGAAGTATGATTAATAAAAACTCAGAGAGAGAAATTGGGGTTCAACCTGATGATCCGAAAAGCAAAGCAGCCAGCCACTGGCTCTTACCTAGGCCTCAGTCCAAAATGGCGATCCTGCCTCCAGGAATCTCAGAATGAGACTGAGCCTGAGAGCTGTCTCCTCCCTTTTTATAATCTTCTCTAGTTCTGAGATTAAAAGCATGCCCTGCTACTGCCTGGTTTCTATGGCAGCTAGTGTGGCTACTGGGATTAAAGGTGTGTGTTACTGTTGCCTGGTCTATAAGGCTGGCCAGTGGGGGCTGTTTTACTTTTCTGATCCTCAGGCAAGTTTTATCTATTAAAATACAAGTGAAATGCCCTTATGTCATCTCATCGCGTGGCACACAAACTTAGACTGTCAGAACACGCAGCGTCATGAGGCGGCAGCACCACCAACAGGATAGGTTACTGACAACCCGCTCCGGTATCCCTGTTGGAGTCTTCCTGAGTCTAGGGAATATCCCAGCAGGGAGCTATGCCGAATCACTGGGCTAAATTAAGTCACCTAATTTCCATGCTTCTGCCGCAACAGGCTTCAACATTTGTTTATTACCTCATGTACTCAGTTATTCATCTGTTAATTGAGATAGGGCCCTGCTATTTTGCCCTGGCTGGACTGGAACTTGCTATGTGGACCAAGCTGGCTTCAGATCCACAGAGCTCCACCTGCCTCTTGACTGATGGGATGACATCTGCATAGCATCCTGCCCAGCTTCTGCAGGACCGCTCAGATCTGCTCTTCTAGAACTTAGCGTCAGTATTCAATTGCACTCAATACTGAGACGATTTTTAAGTCAGGCCAAAAAAACAAGTGTCCAAATCCTGTCATTGACTCCAATCTCTAGTCTTCCTCCTAAATCTCTCTTTTTCCCCTATGCATAATCTTTTTAAAATTCATAGTTTATTTTTCTATTTCTTTTCTTAGCATAAGCACATAAATGGTATCACATGTCCCTATTTAGATAAAACTATTCCCCATCTTAGGTCAGCCATACTGCCGAGCATCCCGGAAGTGTTTCTGTCCAGTCCCTAGGAACAGGCAGGTGAGGGGCTTTCAGTTCTCTTCAACTCTAGACACTGATGCACTGGACTTTTGTTCATCTGTTTTGGGGGAAGATTCCTAAAGCTCACCTCGAACAACACATGCGTTTGTGATTCTGCAGCCTGCCGACTAAGTCCTCTTTAGGGCAGTGGAATATTTTTTATTCCTGACAGGAATACCCCAGGAAGGCTGTCATTGGTATATAGCATCTGTCACACTTCGGGATTTTTGAAGCTGTGATTCTCTATCTGTCTAAAACACTTGATTGGTCTAATACAGAACTGAACATCCAATAGCTAGGCAGGAGAGGGACAGACAGGTGGGGCTGCTGGGTAGAGTGAATAAATAGAAGGGAAAAAGGAGAAGAGAGAGGAGTGAGGAAAGGAGAAGAGGATGCTGGGGGCCAGCCACACTGCCAAAGACATGGAATAAGCAGAGAAGAAGAGAAATACAGAAATAGAGAAAGGTAAAAATTCAGAGGCAAAAGGTATTTGGGATAATTTAAGAAAATCTGGCTAGAAATAAGCCAAGCTAAGACCAGGCAATTATAATAAGGAATAAGTCTCCATGTGATTATTTGGGAGCTGGGTGGTAGGCCCCCCAAAGAGCAAAGATAAAACAACAACCACAGCTGCACAAGGGCTTGTTACATCTTTCAGCCCACAGTTCATCACGAAGAGAAGTCGGCAGCCACTGATGCAGAGGCCACAGAAGAATGCTGCTTCCTAGCTTGCTCCCCAGGGCTTGTTAAGCCGGCTTTGTTACACAGTCTGGGAGCGCAAGCCCAGGACTACACAATGTCCAAGATGGGCAGGACCCTCTCACATCAATCTTTAAGCATGAACATGCCCCAAGGCTTGCCTATAGGCACTCCGGTGAGGGCATTTTCTCAGCTGACATTCTCCCTCCCAGATGACTCTAGCTTGAGCCAAGTGGACAGAAGAAGAAGAACAACAACAACAAAACCTAACCACACCTTGCAGCTCGCAATGCCATCCAGTTCTTATGCATGCACAGTGGTAGACAGCTGGCTATAATCACAGGAGGAAAATAGGGAGGAAAAAACCACCGATCTGAACGCGCCCTCTACAGCGGATCCGGGCTCAGCCTCCCTTCTGTCTTCACAATGCCGAACTTTACAGTGGAGAACTAGGAACCATACCCAAAGACACTGCTAAGGGGGACAGGTTCCTTGTGTGAGATATGGAGGAGGAAAGCAAGACGGAGCCAAACATGGGCCACTGGGGCAGTGTCTGGCCACAGTGGCCTTCTCTGGAATCCCTTCACACGCGTGGGGCATGGAGAGGCAGGTTGTCTGAACTACTTAAATGGAGCTAGTCACAGACACAACCATGGCTCTGGAGCCATTGCTGGGACACAAACTACCCAATCTGCTGGGGTCTGTCCAGGTTTGCCGGCTTAAGTTCACAGCCAGCAGAGGGCAGCAGTTCCCTTTGCGTTCTGAAGCCCTGGCTGAGCTTGCCCTAAAGCCTTTCAAATGGTTTCTAGAGCCAAGGTTTGCCCCTAGCCAAGGGCCAGTCTTCTTAAAAACAGCTTGGCTCTTGCTTCCTCAAACCAAAATGGTGTCATTGAGAGGGTTAGCAGACAGGCGGAGGAGAGTATAAACACAAGAATATGTTGTAGTATTTATTAACTTTAAATGCCTCTTAAGACTCCTCCGTCATCTCTTCTAAGCAGCGGTTGGACATAGGGACTTTCAAACACTCCACTGTGGAGCTCCTGAAAGGCGGAAGGTCTTACCAGCAGGCGTGGAGGTGGATTTTGGTGCCGGAAGTAAACTTCTGCGTGGTGTTGTTGCATTGGAGGTAGATGCAGGGGCTGCCCGACTGGCTCCCTTGGGTGTGTCCTTAGAAGGCAGAGTTGGCTTCAGAGGTGGCTGCTCTTCAGTCCCAAAGGTGGAGCCTGTGGGAAGCAGAGAGCAGGTTCATTACAACTTCATGAAAGGTGGATGGACCCACCTGCCATTCAGGCTTGGCCAGCCAATCCTAAGGCCGCCATCTGCTCAGGAACACACCTTTCAGTGAATGACCTTGAAAAGCAATGGAAATGGCTGTGGGAAAGAGCTCTCTTTAGTCAGGACGTAGTATCTGTGATTCTGACCCTCTGCAGTGAAGGGAACTAACTGCACAACGGTATGCCCATGTGCATGCACGCACACATACCTTGCTTACATGTATGTGTAACAGTCTGCTGTCACAAGCATCAACTGGGGAGTTTGTGGGGGTGGAGGGAGCAGTGTTCTTCTGAAATGGAGCGTGAGAGATGGAGGAGAGTTGGGAGTATAAACACACACAGTCCCCCGTGGTTCCCAGACCACTTGTGGATATCAACACAGGATGGTAGATGACCAAGGTCCTTGTGTGAAATGGTATGATGTGCGCATAGGTTCTATAGAAGCTTCCATGACCGTCAGATCAGGCCCAGAATGTTGGTAACGCCTGTGTATTAATAATACAATGTAAACGCTATGCAGAGAGATGTTATGGCCGAGGTTTAGGGAGGAATGACAAGTTCTGAGGATATTGGCATAGACACAGTTTTTGGCTGAGAAGCTTTGCTCTGCAATTGGTTAATTCACAGATGTAGAACCTACAGGTATCCAGTGATGGGGGTTACATATATGTTAATTCACAGATGCAGAACCTACAGGTATCCAGTGACGGGGGTTACATATATGTTAATTCACAGATGCAGAACCCACAGATATCCAGTGATGGGTGTTACATATATGTTAATTCACAGATGTAGAACCTACAGGTATCCAGTGACGGGGGTTACATATGTGTTAATTCACAGATGCAGAACCTACAGATATCCAGTGACGGGGGTTACATATATGTCTCCCTGGCCAAGGACATTTGTTTCCAGAATCTGGGGAATCCAGAAGAGGAGGCCTGGGGTGGGGGCAGAGGGTAGGGGGTTAAGGGTGGGGGAGGAGGTAGGGGTGTAGGGTGGATATGAGGATATAGGGTGGGGGTGGGGATTTAGGGTAGAGGTGGGGTGGGGATATAGGGTAGGGGTGAGGGCAGAGGGTGGGGGTGGGGATATAGGGTGGAGGTATAGGGTGGAGTGGGAGTAGGGTCAGAGATGGGGAAACCTTCCAGATGCATGAGGTTGCATTGCTGCTTTACTTACTTATTTTTACTGAAAACTTTAAAATTTTATTTTAGGGGTGTTTTGCCCACTTGTACCTATGCAAGACACATGTGTGCAGTATCCATAGAGACCAGAAAAGGGCATCAGATCCCCTGAGACTGGAATGGTATAGTTGTGTGAGTTACCCTGTGGGTGCTGGAAATTGAACCCAGGTCCTCCAGAAGAGCAGCCAGGGCTCCTAACCACTGAGCCATCTGCCCAGCCCCAGCTTTACTTATTCAGAAGGCAGAAGGAATGGATGAGTAGCTGCAGTTTGCTACCCAGAGAGAAGCAGTCTCTGTCTGGAGGACCGTTTGTCACAAACAACTGCTCCGATACTCTGAGGATCCAGGACCCAGGAAGAGCAGCTTGGGTCCGAGTCCAGTAGAAACAGTGTGGCCTGAACTATTCTTCGGCATCTTCTGAAACTTTGTATGTGACCCTTAAAGACAATGATAGTGGCCTTAAGAGAGAAGGCTTCCAAATGCCCCTCTGGTAGAAGGAGGTCTGGGATCTCTTCTGCTAACTGCGAGAGGCTGATCAGGGCTCATTTGGAACAAACCTGCCCATTTGTGAAAAGCAGGTGACGATAACTGGAAGACAGACAAGGCACTGGAGAGAGACTAAATGTCTTTTCATCTCTTTGAAAGGAGGGTCACCATATTTCACTTATATTGGCCTGCATAAAAATGAAGGCATTGAAATCAGGAGCAGAAGGAGAGAGAGCACGAGCAAGGAACTCAGGACCTCGAGGGGTGCACCCACACACTGAGACAATGGGGATGTTCTACTGGGAACTCACCAAGGCCAGCTGGCCTGGGTCTGAAAAAGCATGGGATAAAACCGGACTTGCTGAACATAGCGGACAATGAGAACTGCTGAGAAGTCAAGAACAATGGCACTGGGTTTTGATCCTACTGCATGTACTGGCTTTGTGGGAGCCTAGGCTGTTTGGATGTTCACCTTACTAGACCTGGAAGGAAGTGGGAGGTCCTTGGACTCCCCACAGGGCAGGGAACCCTGATTGCTCTTCAGGCTGACTAGAGAGGGAGAGTGGATGGGGGAGGGGGAGGGAAATGGGAGGTGGTGGCGGGGAAGAGACAGAAATCTTTAATAAATAAAAAAAATGATGGCATTGTTAAAATGGCCTCAACATTCATGATATTTGGAGATTTCATTCCATTATTTGGAGTCTGAGATCACTGCTTTTCTCCCCAGAAAGACCTGAGGGTCTTCTTAAAATTGGTGAGACTAGCGTTGTTCTGGGAGAAAAGCCGCTTTAAGAACGACAAATAAGAACTGGCTACTGCTTGGAGCAGCTGGCATGGCACAGTTCCCTTCGGTCACTGTAGAAGCCTCTAAACAGTTCTAAACCCGGCTAAGAGAATGTGCAGGACCTCCACAAGCCCACAAGAAGCACCAAAAGTCCACAGAACAGGGTCTGCGGAGCCGGTATCAGATAAAGAAGCATGCGAGGAGCCTGTGAAAACCCAGCGCGGGGTTGGGGGTGGGTGGGGACATGCATCCCAGGAGTAAAAGACTGAGTGGGCCCAGAATTAAACAGCCATCGCTCAATCAGTCAGCGCCTGAATTCAGAGACGTTCTAAGCGCTTGTGGGGGTGTTTCAGAGGTAAGTGGGGCTCAGCTGCTGGAGGTAATTCATGGGGAATCAGCTGACGTGCACCCCGCTGCCGCCACCATAATCTATTCAACGAAACACGCGGTGGAAACGAAATAGAGTGCTCAAGTCCTCACACTGTCTTTTATTTAACAATTTATCAAACATTTCTTAAGACCAGACTGTTTTTCTTTTGGTAACATTCGCAGGGTTCAAAAGCCCTGTTATCAAATCGTCTCCCATCTGGCGTCACGTTGTTACATGCAATTTATCCAGTGAACATGTCAATTTAGAGACTTGGCTGTCTTCCAGGATGGCAAGGACTTGCTCCTTGAGTCAGGAAGCTATGCACTTCCCTCTGAGGCCAGACCTCTACCACCTTGAAAAGAAGAAAAGTATAAAAAACGTAATTCCACCCACCACGGGTAACAAACAGGCCCACTCTTTGAAAACTGGCTCCCGTTGGCCAGTCATCAAAGATGTCTGTTCAGGAGGAGAAAAGCATCCTGAATCTGGAAATGGCCCCTGATGTCTAGGGATGTCCACGTACTTGACCCCATGGGGACAGCATCAAGCTCTTGCTTGGGAAGAGTTTAAAAAAAAAGAGATTAGCAGCATGGTACAGCACCTAGGTGACCAGCAGTGACAGGTCCCACTTAGCCACCTCGTTCCTGTGAACCTCCACTGCTCTGGCCTGAAAGAGGCAGGCAATGTATCCACCTCTTCACCTCACCACAGGAGAGCAAGAACACCAGCCAGGCACAGACATGGGAACCGTCCAAGGCAAAGATACTGTCCCTCACACTGGCTACATCCTTGTGTCGGTCTCTTCATTCATGGGGGTGGGGGTGAGAAAATTGGCATTATAGACTACCATGAAAATTGAAGGCTAACGCCAGGGGACTTTTAAGTTGATGCAGGGGTCTGGAAAGATGGTTCAGCAGTTAAGAGCTCTTGCCAGAGGACCAGGGTCCAGTTTCCAGCACCCATATGATCACTCTCCACTGACTGTAACCCTAGTTCCAGGAGAACAGGCACCCTCTTCTGGCCTGCTTGGGTACCAGGTACATACATGGTATACGCACACACATGTAGGCAAACCCTTACACATAAAATAAGAAAATGAAAAGTTAAAAAAAAAGTTCTTGCAGGAGTTAGTGCAAGACAGCACATTCCTGCCTGGTACCCTGGATGCTCTTAGGTCTTAGTTATTAACTTGCATGCTGGCTTTAATTTCTACGGTCAGTCATTCTAATAAATCCATTTATCCAAGGGGCTTGGGAAGTCTTTGAAGATTAACATCAGATCGCCTGCAGTACATAGAAAGAGAAAAAGGGGGAACGGCGAGGAAAATCCAATCATCCCATCAGGATAAAAGGCTAAAGAAAAGATGGAATACAATTGCTTTAATAAAATATGACGAGCCATTTCACACAGAAAATGGTGGGAATAATAGCAAAATGGATTGCTAATCCCAAGGAAGACAAGACAATACCCATCTTGTTACTAGTAAACTGATTGGACAGGAGGAAATGTGTTCAGCTGCCCTAAGCCTCCACACATGCGTTCCAGATTGCTTGTCGGAATTCACCTGCAGACAGCCAAGCGAACACGGGTGACATCAGCTCTTCCACACTGCAGTCCGTTGCCTGTGTTACTAATTGATTTGAAGTCTCCATCAGGCTGTAGAGTTGAGATGCTTTCTTCTCAGCTAGGTACTGATACTCAAGTTTTCCTTCTCTTCCCTAAGATGCCCATCCACGGCATCTACCTGGCTTTATACCAAGTTTATTCTAGTTCTTTGTATACAGCAGATGGCAATCTTTGGTTGGCTGTATATTTTCAATATTAAGTGGTTTCTCACTAACACGTGACCTGTTTTTTATAGCGCTTCTTGAGCAGAGACTAGAATCTCTGTGATGAAAATAACGGGCCAAGCCTAGGCAAGACAACATTTTTAAAGGTCTTCTTTATTCTTCCTTTTGTTGTGGACTAGTGTTTTTTGCCTGCATTTTGCCTGCAAGTACATGCATGCAGTGCTCTTGGAGGCCAGGAGGGGACGTTGGATCCCCTGGAACTGAGCTTGCAGATGCCTGTGAGTCCTCGGGTGCATGCTAGGAACCCAACCATATCCTCTGCAAGAGCAGCCAGTGCTCATAATTGCTGAACTCTCTCCAGTTAAACCAAGACAAATTTCCAAGTAAGACTATGAAAGATGGGAGACTCATCTGGTGTTTCACTCTGGAGTGAACACACTTGGAATGGTATTGGCTTCAAGAAAGGAAATCAATGAAGTAGAACAGCTCAGAGGCGAAGCTTCGGATGACAGAGAGTCAGGTCTGGTCAGGCCTTTTCCTTTAGTCCTGGATGTAAAGTGAACTACGTTCCCCATCCTCCCTGCTGACGCCTGTGATCAAGTTCAAGCAAATGGGCGAGGCCATAAATGATGTCCCTCTGTCTCAGGGATGGTCCATATATTCCTTCCACAACAAGTTACTATACCCCATCTACCAGACGAATGTCTCTTGAGCACATGCATGCACGCGCGCGCACACACACACACACACACACACACACACACACGAAGAATTATAATAAAATGTATAGACAGATGTTGCTGTTGGATTATAAAGCAAAGTTTTGGGAAATAGGTTGGCATATTCTCAAAATGTTATTGGTACAGTTACCAAATGACCAACAGTTCTGCTTGAGGTATATGCCCAAAAGACATGAAATCACATATACAGCCTAAAATCCGTGCATAAACATTGATAGAGACATAATTTATGATTGAGTGGAAAAACCCAAATGCTCATTAAACAATGAATGGGCACTGGGAAGAGTAGGGGAAGACGTCACTATCACCCTGAAGAGTACAGAGTGATGCCACATCACCTGATGCCAAGCTGGGCCCTCAGGACCTCCCATCCACACTCAATGCTCTTCTCCAGTCTTCACCTACTGGGAAGGCCAATCACCAAGACTAAATTTTAAAAAGAAGAACTGATTATTCAGGAGGGGGCAGAAAGATCGCAAGAGCCTGAGGACCAGGAAGTCTGACCTGAGACTGTGACTCCTAGAAATGGAAGGGAAGCTGGAGCCATGATACCTCAACAATACGCTGCCTCAGCGAGATCTGAGAAATGGCAGCTCCAGCAGACAAGCTAACATGGAGGGGTGCAAGTCTCATAGGGTCCCACACGAGGACAAAGAGCTATGGATAACTGCTGACATCTGAGAGAGAGAGAGAATTAGCCTCTCCCCGGGATGAGACCCCTAACTTGACCACCAAGTGATTCAGCGCGTTGTATTTGTATATTGATATGTGTGTGTGTATGTGTGTGTGTTTAACAATAATGATTTTTAAAAAAAGGCCATGAATTTGAGAGTGAGTAGGGCAGGCATGGGAGGAGCTGGAGGGAGGACAGAAATGATATAATTATATTTTAATTTTTAAAAATTCAACAAAAGAAGAATTAACAGCAAAGAGGGTCAGAACTAGCCAGAACAAAACGAGCTTCTCACAGAAAGGGGAAGTTGTAAAAAAGGCAGAAAGCTAATAATAATGTAGGCATACTATTGCAAACTCTAAGGCACATATTTTATTGATTTTGAATACTTATCCCAAGTAGGATGATTAAGCTACTCTCTTGACTGCTTCTTTCAGGACTATTCCCAAGCAATCAGGCTGCATAATGTTCTGTGTGCATGATTAACCAACTGATGCATATTTCATTCATTTAATGGCATTTATAACTTGGTGACAAAATTCAGCTGAATTATTAAAGTACTAACTGAATGTTTCATATCCTGTCTTTTGCATATTTTAACTTCTGTACTGGGGCTGGCTGGCATGCGGAATTTCCCTCACGGGGTCATATGCTAGCGCCTAGGTCACCAGCTGGTGGCACTCTTGGGAGAGGTTCGAAAACTTTGGGAGGTGGGACTTAGCCATAGGAAGGTCGTGTGTGTGTGTGTGTGTGTGTGTGTGTGTGTGTGTGTGTGTGTATCCTGGTATGCTATTCTTAGTCTCTTCTTATTACACTGTCTGCTTCCTGTGGAAGGAGCTCCTCTGCCATATACTCCCACCACCAATATGTTCTTTCAAAGGACACTGGGACAAGTAACTGTGGAATAAAACCCTCTGAAACCAGTAGCCAAAATCAAACCTGCCCTAAGTTATGTCAGACAGACAACTAACACACTGACTACATATGTGTGTATGTATATATGCATATATATGTTATGTATGTTTCTATCTCATACTAAAGGGTGACCTGGACATCTCAGTAACAAACTCTAACAGCTGCTATTATTATTATTACATGACCATGTGGATGAGCTACCTTTCCTGTGGCTGTGACAGAATAGCTGTCTGAAGCAACCTAAGGAAGGAGATATATTCTCATGGTCGGGAAGGCATGGAGGCTGAAGTGGCTAAGTCCATGGTATGAGAACTCATGGCTTATTCCTGTCTTTGTGGACTGGACTCAAGAGTACCCAGGCCAAGACCAGAAGCAGCTATTACATTCATGACCTACCCCCAGAAGCTTACATCTGCTAGCTAGGTCACAGTTCCAAAGATGCCCAGACAGTAGTTCCTCGAGCTGGGAACTAAGGTTCAAGTTCATGAGGTGCTGATGGGTATTTCACAGTCACCCTGTAACATTCCACTGTTGATCTTCATAAGTTCATACCTATCTTGTCACGCAAAATGCACTCTGTCCAACTTCAGGGGTTCCCATAACTTGGTTTTTAAAGATTTGTTTATTTTTACTTAATGTGTTTTGCTGCTTTTACCTGCTTATATGTATGTACCTCCACCATGTATGTACAGTATCCAGGAGGATCAGAAGAGAGCATTGGGTCCCTTGGAACTGGAGTTACCATTCATTGGGAGCCACTATGTGGGTTCTGGGAATCAAATTCAGGTCCTTTGCAAGTGCCATGTGCTCTAAACCTCATGGTCACACAGATGGCCCTGGTTGATTGCTGGATTACAAAATGAAAGAAATCATGTGAAATATATATATATATTTCACTGGGCTTAACAGTCTCAGAAGCTAAGTGTTAACATCGCCTCAGCCTCATCCCCTACATGTTCAAGTTAAAGTGTTTCATTAAGAGGATCACACACCAAGACCAGGCTGGATGCATCCAATGAAGATGACACCGGAGAGGACACAGCACAGGAGCCATCTTGACAGAAGCAGAAAAGGCCTAGAACAAAGGTCAGGTAAGTGTCCCGAAAGACAGGATAGAGGGAATTACCTCATCATAATTCAGTATGTCTATGACAGGCATTACACAAAATGAGCAAAACAAGCAAAACATTCCGTTTACAATCTAAAACAAGACAAGCATGTTCACTGCTCCACCTTATTCTACATAGTGTTCAGAATCTTAGAGGAGAAAAACAAGAGGACGAAGTTAAAAACAGAAAAGAAAGAAGGCAAAATACCCCCATTTGCAGGTATCTTGACTATACTTACCAGACCCTGAAGACCCTACCAGAAGATTCTAGAACTGATAAGCACTTTCAGCAAAATAGGATAGAAATAAATGTAGACACACAGCAACTTTTCCATATTCCAACAACAAACTTGCTAAAAAGAAACCAGCATGAAAACTCCATTAGCAACAGTGTCGAAAAATGAAGCTATCTAAGGGAGTGGAAAACTTCACAATGAAAACTTTAAGATACAGAAGAAAGAAACTGAAGAAGGCATTGAAAGATGGAGAGCCTGGTCGTGCTAAGGGATCAGTAAGGTTTATACGGTGAAAATGTTACCAAAAATGGTATAGACATTCACTGCCATTCCTTTCAAAATCCCAATGAAATTTTCCACAGAAATAAACAATAACAAACAATCTAAAACAAAACCCCAAATGGAAAAACACCAATTCTACAATTCATATGAAGTCTTAGCAGAAAGGATAACGCCAAAGGCCTTCAACACCTGGTCTCAAATTATACTACAGAGCTATAGCCACAAAGCCAGAATGGTACTGGGACGAGGCAGACGCATGGGACAGTGGGAACGTAACCAAAGACCCAGATAGAGCCCCACATAGTTAAAGTTGCCTATTTGTTTATAAAGATGTCAAAGTTACACCCCTAAGAAAAGAAAGGCACATTAACACGTGGTGCTTGGAAAACTGGATGTCCATACATAGAGGAATGAAGCTAGAATTTGTGTTCTCTCCCCATCCTGAAGAAAACGACTCAAAATGGATCAAAGACGTTAATGTATGGCCTGAACTCTTCTGAAACTCTGAGAGGAAAACATGGGTAAAACATGTCAAGACAGAGGCACAAGCCAGGCAATAATCTCCCCCAAATTGACAACATTACCTTAAAATGAAAAACTTCTTCACAGCAAGAAGAACCACCATACCTAAGAGAAAACCATGGAACAATAGAAAATCTTTCATGTCCCCACATCTTTCAGGGGATAAGGGCACAGGATCTTGAAAGAACTCTAAAGTTCCAATACCAGTTAAAGGATTCAATCAATCAATGGGCAAATGAACCTGACAGACAGTTGTAAAAAAAAGAAATTCAAGAGCAACAATAGTGTCCAATATTCTTAGCCACTAGAGAAATGCAAATTCAAACTGCAACGAGCTCCTCCTATCTTAGCCTAATAGGTATCACCAAGAAGACAAACCAGCAAAGGGTGATGTTGGGGAAGGCAAATCAGCATGCTGGTGAGGATATAAATGTGTGTGCTTCTGCTGCGGAAATCAGTATGGAGGTTCCTCACGAAGCTAAAAGCAGACTCTTATCATATGACCCGGGGGATACCACTCCTTGGTATGCACCTGACGAATTCCAAGTCAGCACCACACAGAGACACAGCCATACTTATTGCACCATCTGAGAGGGTCGAGATACAGAACCAGTTATCCATCAACAACAGGCTAGTGGATAAAGAGAATGCAGCATGTAAACACAGAGAGTGTTATTCATCCATATATATATATATGTATATATATATATATATATATATATATATATATATATATATGAAATTGGTCAGAGCTGGCGAATAGATGGGAGGAGACATCACCACGTTAAGTGAAATAAGCCAAGCTCAGAAAGCAAATATGCTTTTTTTCATATTCTGAATCTAGACTTAAGCCCATACCTGTATGTGACATAGAACAACCTGGCTATCCCATGAAGATGGGATTCCCTTTTATGAAGATTTATTATTTTGTATGTCTATCTGTGTTCTGGCATGACTTATATGCAACACATGTATGCAGTGCCTGAAGAAGCCAAAATGGGGTGTCAGATCAGAGTTGGCAGATGGTTGTGAGCTACCATGTGGGTACTGGGAATGGAACCTGGGTCCTCTGTAAAAGCAGCTGGTGCTCCTAACTGCTTAGCCATCTATCCAGTCCCAAGGTGGGATTTCTTATAGTTGTAAGAAGAAGTACATTTGGCAGCCTTTTGGAACAACGAGAAGCCGAAGATGGACTATTCGGAATACAGGAGGTGACCAGCGATGGTGGCCGAAGGAGCTGGTGGAAGGGTGGATACAAAGTACATGTGTATGCTAATGTCATATGGAAACCTACTATTCTATATACTAACAGAAAATTTAATTACAGGAAAATACGACAAAGGCGCTCAGTGCACTTCCTGGTACACCAGCATCGGGGAAGTGGCACTTCCTGGTACACCAGCATCGAGGAAGTGGCACTTCCTGGTACACCAGCATCGAGGAAGTGGCACTTCCTGGTACACCAGCATCGGGGAATTGGCACTCCCTGGTACACCAGCAATGGGGAAGTGGCGGCATGGGCTTTGATACACCCAGGAACCCAGCATGGCGCCTCGTGCAGAGTCCGTCAGTCCAGTTGTTCTGCCTGCTGTCTTTCATCTGCTAGATCTCCCTGGCCTCCCTATCTTCCCAAGAAACCCGCAGTGGTCCCACGCAGGAGGCTGGCTGTAAAGAGGAAGCACTGGGAACTGTTCCCTCTTGGCCCATCTTTCCCCCAGTAACCTGCATCCTAACAAACGGAAGAGCATCCATGCCAGCTCAGTTCTCCTTCGTTCAACACAAACTTAAATTTCTTCTGGGCTAAGAAGTAGCCTCGGAGCCTTCTCCCACACAGAATTCCGGGTGTGCGGGAAATTACATTCACCCAAAGATCAGAGACTATTAGCCCACCCATCCAAGGCTCTTTTGAGGTATAAGGAATACCTACACCATCAGGTGCCCATTAGGGGGAAAAATCCTTCTATGTCCACAAGAACGTGCTAGATTCCTTCTGTAGAGCCCAGACTCCCAAAGGTTCCTGGATACATGGTGACAGCAAGGCCTTTAATGGTCAGATCCCAGAGTGCCAGGCAATGCCACTGCAAACCTCACACTATTTCAAGGCAAAGCCAGAAAGCAGAGGCTTTTAACAAGTGCTCTTCCATAAGGTTAATCAGAAAACTAAAGGAAAGACAGGCAGTGCACGTTGTGGGGGACCTGGTACTCAATGAACGCTGCCTGTCAAGCTCATTCAGCGCTGCATGCTGTGTGTGTCTGCTCAGTTCCTCTGTGTTGTGAATATGGTGCTCACTCACCAAAACTCACAGCGAGGCTCATTTCTGCACCACAGCAGTGTTGGGGGTGGGGCTGGTAGATGTGTCTGGCTTACAGGGGTAGAGCCCTCATGAAGGGATCACTGGTTTTCTATCAGAATGGCCTATCTGCTCCTGGAGTTTGGCCCCTTTTCTCTGTGTTTGTTCTGTGAGTCCGTTGGCTTTTCTGCCACACACACAATAGCACCAAGCCCTCACTACAAGGTCCCAGGTATCAGACATGCCAAGATGCCCGTGGCTTTCCAGAGCATGAGCCTGGACAAACCTCTTTCCTATAGAAGTCACTCAGTCCCAGGCACTCTGTCATAGCAGTAGTGGGAAGATTAACAAAGCTCCTTTGTGGGTTCTCAAAACTATTCAAATAAAGATGGCTGGTTACTAAAGGATGCCATGATGAGGGGATGTCTATATGGACTCCCTCTGTCGTAGAAGCACTCCCAAAGGGTCAATGCCAGCATCACCAAACCCAGGACTTCTGAACTCTTGGCTCTTCTCTGCTCTGGTAAATTCTATTTAGTGTTTGTCAGGACCGCTTTGAAAAAACCAATAATATAGTCAAACACTGAGGGAGGGAGGCTAGTTACTTAAGAAACCGAGGGCTCCTAAGATACACCAAGAGATCTTTGTGGAATTCAAAGCAACTGTGTGCCATTCCTCTGTTCTATCAGTTAGTCTCGCTGTAGCAAATCCTTCTCCCTATCTTAAAGCCTAAGTCATCATTATCCACGAACACCCCTCCTTTGGTTCTTCCTTGTTGACTCCTTTAGTATTTACTATCTTAGGGAGACAGTGAAAGTGTAGCATTTTAATTATGTGCTTGATATGGGAGTTCTGAAAAGATAAGATCATATGATTTGAACTCAATTTAAATTCCGTGGAAGGTATTAGCACAGTATAAGGAATTACAGAAATGATCAAGGGCTTTCATACAGCAGCACTGACTAAAAGAATTCTGAGAAAGTTGGGCATTTGATTTCTGATCTAAATTTTTTTTTTGGTCACAGATCTATTTAATTAGCCATTTTGAGACATCTGAGGTATTCGTGAATTTATTCCATGTCAGACACTTTTATTGAGCCCTAATTTGGCAGTAAATTCCATTGGGATCTTGAGAAATCAATTAAGTATTAAAAAGTGAGTCACTGTAACTAAACCCCAAGCTCTTTTCCATGTATGTACAGATACCTCAGCTGCCAGGATCTGGTTATTCCATCAAGGTGAGATTTATCTGTATTAGTCACCTACTATTTTTATGTGTATATGTGTGCCTGTGTGAGTTTATATGCACTATGTGCATGCAGTGCCTGCAGAGACCAGAAGAGGGCATCAGATCCCCTATAAGAGTTACAGGTAGTTATGGGCCACCAGGTGGGTGCTGGGAACCAAATGTAGGTCCTTTACAAGAGCAGTAATCACTCTTAACTGCTGAGCCTCTTCTCCATCCCGAGATGGAGTTCTCATAAAAAGAGTGGCCTACTTAGAAGCCTCTAGGAAACGTGAAACCTTAAAGAGGGGAGGGAATTTTAACAGCCTCCCAGGAAATGAATACCATGTTGGTTTTGTGTAGGTGTGGCAGATGGAAAATCAAAATAGCACTTCTCCCTTGAACTCTAAGCAATATCGTCTCCCCCTCCTGGGTTCCAGAGCATTCAATCTCTTCCCTCGGGGTCTCCAGGGATGATCACTTTCACGTCCTCTTTCAGCACACTGGCTGCATTTCTCTGCACAGTTGCAGGACTCCTACTTATGCCCCGCATCTCTCAACGCTAGCTGCATCTCAGACCAACCAGTGTGTGTTGTTCTGTGCATTCCTGGGTATTTATCTGCAGCCCTGGCCTCTGCCTAACTAAGAGCCACTGGTTAAATGAAGGGTTGTACTTGTATTAGTACAAAAAAGGGCTGGAGAGATGGCTCAGAGGTTAAGAGCACTGCTCTTCCTGAGGTCCTGAGTTCAATTCCCAGCAATCATATGGTGGCTCACAACCATCTGTAATAAGATCTGGTGCCCTCTCTGGTGAATAGGCATACACGCAGACAGAACACTGTATACATAATAAATAAAAATCTTTAAAAAAAAAAGAGTACTACAAAATGAGCGCAGTAGCATAGAAAATTCTTCAGGGTTGGCTTTCCAGCTAAAAGCACCCACCCACTTCTTAGGCTAATTCTCTGGACCAAGAGGAAGTGGATAAACACACCTTTTCAATATTGACACCATGTAATAGCTGTTCAGAAATGGAGGCTCCCTGCTGCTCATATTTATGACTCTGCTTAGAGTCAGCCAGAAGCTAGAAAGTTGTGCAGAGCTACCCCAAGTCCCTGAGAGCTGGACTATGCTCCAATAAAAGGTATCTCACTGACATGAATAACGTCTGCTAGGGAATATTATTTTAAGGTGTGTTACTTGTGTTTATGATGTGGAACATTTGTTTAATGATGTAAAACTGTGTTGCATTGTTTACGCTGCATTTGTTTATCTCTGTGAAACTGTGATTCTTTGCCTGTCTAAAACACCCGATGGGCCCAATTAAGAGCTGAACGGCCAATAGCAAGGCAGGAGCAAGGACAGGTGGGGCTGGCAGGCAGAGAGAATAAACAGAAGGAGAAATAAGGAAAAGAATGAGTAATGAGAAAAGAAGGGGAGGAGGACATCAGGGGCCGGCCACCCAGCCAGCCATGAAGTAAGAGTAAAAGTAAGATATACAGGAGTAAGGAAAAGAAAAATCCTCCCTCTGTGTTTACTTGGGATCTGCATGGTGGGTCCCCAAAAGAGCAAAGAACAAAAGAGCTCAAAGTAAAACATCACACAATGAAGAACTGTATAGGGGTCGAACAGGAGTGGGAGGGTGGTGGGGCTACAGAAGAAATTTACTTTGCAGACTAGAGGAGACTCACCCCTTCACCACAGAGTCCTCATGCTATGCGGAGACTCAGTTTTGTTTTAAATACAATGTTTCCCATGCTCCAGGAGAGCTTAAAACCATCTATAGCTGAAGAAGTCCCTGAACAACTGATTCTCCTGCCTCTATCTACCAAGTGCTGGGACTGAAGGGGGAGACATCATCTGGTTTTATGTATGTATATATGTGTATGTATGTATGTGTGTATGTATATATGTATGTATGTGTGTGTATGTATGTATTTTGATTTTTCGAGATAGGGTTTCTCTATTAACAGCCCTGACTGTCCTAGAACTTGCTCTGTAGATCAGGCTGGCCTCAAACTCACAGAAATCTGCCTGCCTTTTCCTCCCATGTGCTGGGATTAAAGGCATGCATCACCACCATCTGGCTACATCTGGTTTTAATAAACATTTTTTAAAAATAAAATTCACATTATTAAATGAACTCACATTAAAAAAAAACACCAGGCAGCTAGATCCAGGTAGCCATTTGAACTGTGAGATGTTCATTGAGAATTGTAGAATTTGAGATTGGGCAAGTATTTGTTTGAATGGCTACCTTAACCTACTTATTCTGGTGCCTTAGTTATGGTTTCTATTGCTGTGAAGAGACACCATGACTACAACAACTCTTATAAAGGAAAATATTCCATTGTAAGGGCTCACTTATATAGTTCAGAGGTTTAGTCCATTATCATCATGGCTCAAAGCAAGGCAGCATACAGACATATATGGTGCTGGAGAAGGAGCTGAGAGGTCTTACCTCTTGACTCACAGGCAACAGAGAGTGGTCTGTCTCACTGGGTGTGCAGCTTGAGCATATATGAGACCCTAAAGCCTGCCTCCACAGTGGCAGCCTTCCTCCAATAAGATCACACAACAAGGTCAATCTTCCTAATAGTGCCACTCCCTTTGGGGGCCATTTTCTTTTAAACCACCACATCTAGTAAATAGTTTTTAAGACATGAAGATTACTAGATTCATATTTTTTTTTAAAAAGTGAATTCTGCCTTTCTCTGCTCCAGCTGGGTCTCCCCTCTAATTAGAGGGCCTGTGGTGCAGGAAAATTGTCTGTATCCTGTCAATCATGTTTTAAATAAACGCTGATTGGCCAGGCAGGAAGATAGGTGGGAAAACCAAACAGGAAGTAGAAATGATGCAATGAGAACAGGAGAATTCTGAGAAAGAGAAAGTTGATTCCTCCCACTCCTGCCGAGACCACCAAAGCAGCAGGATGTGATCTGCCCCACTGAAAAAGGTACTGAGCTACATGGCTAACATAGATCAGAAAAAATGGGTTAATCAAGATGGGAGAGTTAGCCAGTGAGAGGCTAGAGCTAATGGACCAATCAGCTTATAATTTATGGAGACCTATGAGTGATTTTCTTTGGGGCTAAACAGCTGGGGGTACCAGGCAGGACAGAAACCCCCAACAAGCAGGGCCCCAATCATGTTACAGGCCTGTGATCACTGAGCTGTATGGTCACCAAGCCCCATGGGAGATGTACCACAGCACTGAGGACAGACATGTTAATGACAACCATTAACTCCTCCTCATCTGCAAGCTCTTTGGTAACCCCAAAGAGCAATGTCAGGACTTAGAAACGAACTTACCTTGGATTCCAGGAACAAGAGAGCTTCATTCTCCATCCCCCCCCCACACACACACAAAGGAAAGTCATTATCTGTGACGGTGATGGATGATGATATGTATGGAACAGAGGTGACTGTTATGGGAACCAGATTGCTCCTTTAGAGTGCCAACAGAGTTGACAACCTCGTGGGGTCACCTGGAATGGAGACAGTGATCAACTGGGCATAGGCTGACCTGGACTATTTAATTATGTATCTTCTGTCCTCTGCCCCAACACCTCCTGTGCTTAAACCTAAAACTCCCATCAGTATCCAAAAGGCAGACTTGGGCGTCATGAGGACCCCTTCATCCACTCTTCAGCTCAACGTGCCTCATCAACTACATTTTCTTTCTCTGTCTTTCACACAAAAACAAGAAGAATCATGTACCTGTTATCCGATCTATGGTAAGTACTAAAGGAATGGCAGACCCTTCAGCAAGCCACAGACTTCACGGCTTTGGCTTACGGATGCAATTGCTCTTTTGAGAGACTCAGTCCCAAAAGCTGAAAGGCCTCCTCCACTCGAGCCAATCAGTGACGCTAGGGCTGGGGTCTGGATTGAAAGCATCATCTGTTCCCAATCACAGGAGTTTGGTCTATCACATGGAATCAAGCAGTATTTATACCGTCTTTTTTTTGCCAATTATCATAAAGTCTAATGAGCTTCATAACCCACATGCAACCTTTCAATTTTATGAGAAATAAGCAAAAGCTCGGGTTTATCACTTTCTATAAGGAAATCCCCCAAGGAAGGAACCAGCTCTCTCAGCAGGAGCCTTCGGTCACAGGCAGTCAGGTCCCCTGGGCTGCTCAGATTTATGGCTGACATGGAGGGGACCAGAGGCCTTCACATCCTAGGTCGCCTTCTTCCCCTTCAGCTGCTTTCCTCCTGGGATCCTCCAACAAGATCAAAGTGCTTCGCCCACTGAGGCCTTGCCCCACGGGGAAGCTCTGGGACAGAACCCACATCAGGGCTTCCTTTCCACTACCAACCCCAGCTAATGATTTTTCTTCCACCTCCTTTTGGTTCCTGCTAAAGAACTATCTGAACAATGCAGACATGTTCATCAACGGGAAATACCTAGCAGTCAAAGCACTTAACACTTACAGATGAGAGTTTAGCCACTACAGCGTTTTAATTAGTGCCCTTAGTCTGAATGCAGGGCCGGAGGTGACACAAAAGCTTGCCTTGACTAAGGGACAGTTGCTCTGGGCCGGGTAGGCGGGGAGGGGTAATTGCTGTGTCCCAGCTGGACAGTAAGTCACAACAGCAGAGTGTACAAGAATGACCAGCCTGCGGGCTTAAGCAGAAATGGAATAAATTGTTCTCTAAAATATTTATGAAATGCAACGTCTGCCGTGGCCTGCTTCCCTACGGAGACTTCTGGTGCTGTGAGGCGGCTGAGAGGAATGAAAACCTAGCCTGCTCCAAGGAAGGAAATGTTTATTTGAAATAATGGCAAATTGTGCTCATCCATGTGTGCCTACACTAGCGCCCCCTGGTGGATATACCTCACAACACCCCAAACTGTGACTATGATGGATTTTATTCCTGAGTTAATGTTCTTTGGCCCAGGTGACATAAGAAAGGAGAATATTCCATAATCATATGATCCTTTTAAGGACAGACGGGGATGTCGAAAAGTCGAAGCCTAAGAGTAATTCAGCTAGCTTGAAGGTTAGGAGGTAAGGGTGGCTAGTCTCTAGCTGCAGAGAGCTCTCCCTGGACTCCCAGTAAGCAACCCCAGGCAGTAAATTCTGACAACGAAGAGTTCATAAGTGAATTCTGCCCCAGATGCTGGAGCTGAGACATCAGCCCAGTCAGGGCTTTCAGACCCGGGCAGAGAAATGACCTCTGCTACACGTAAGCTAATACGTAGGTGACTTAGGTCCTGAGGTGTGTGGGGACCGAATGAGGGAAAACAGGACCTCCTAAAGACTACACATACACCAACCATCACCACTGTTGGTCTGGCGTGGTGCGGGGCGAACTGGGTCTTCAGGGACAGAGAGCTGCCCAGCAGGAAGGATACTCTGAGCCTGCAACTCACTGTGCTCCAGACTGGATGGGCTTATGCGCCCACCCTGATGCCCTGAAACCACGTATTCCAACTGTACAGGTTTGGGCACCCGCCCTAATGCCCTGAAACCACGTGTTCCAGCTGTACAGGCTTGTGCACCCGCCCTGAGGCCCTGAGACCACGTGTTTCAACTGTAAGGGCTTGTGCACCTGCTCTGACGCCCTGAAACCACATGCTCCAACTGTACGGTCTTGGCACCTTCCCTGATGCCCTGAAACCACATGCTCCAATTGTACGGGCTTGGCACCTTCCCTGATGCCCTGAAACCACATGCTCCAATTGTACGGGCTTGGCACCTTCCCTGATGTCCTGAAACCACGTGCTCCAACTGTACAGGGTTGTGTGCTCGCCCTGATGCCCTGAAACCATCTCCTTTAGTAAATTCACCGTATTTTGGTAAGACAGTCTCAGAGAAACGTCATAATCTTTCTGAACAGAAATTTCCAAATCTTTAAAAATGGGTTCTGGTTAAAAATCGGGAGAAATAAACATGTATCAGAGGCTTTGACACAGAATAGATATTCAATAAATACCACTGTAGCGGATTTGTATTACTATGACAAATACCTGGGGGCAAATCAACTTTAAAAAGAGCAAGTTTGTTTTTAATTCATCGTACGAGAGGTTTCAGGCCATGAACAGACTGCTTTGAGCCCATGGCAGCAAAGCATGTGGCAAAAACTGGTTTATCTCAGGGTCGGGTGCAAAACGAGAAAGAGAAAGAGGGGCTTCAGAACAACGACCCATTGATCCTTTTGAGGGCATGCACACACACACACCCCACATCCGTCTCCGATGACCCAGGAACTTTCACTGGTCACCATCTCTTATAGCTCCCTCCAAACAGAAGGGCTTTTGCTACTTGCTTGCCTCCAAACCTTGGAGCAACCTGTTCCATTGAGAGAAGCAGAACTGTGGCTGAGTGAGTGGGTGTGGTGGGTCTGATAGATTACAAAGGCAGTGATGTAGGGTGGGAATTGAAATCTGAGTCTGTCTGATTGTAGCTGAGGATGTTCCACAGTCGGCAGAGTTGCTGGAGAGATGGCACAGGGGCTAAGGGAGCTTACTGCTCTCTCTAACAGAGGACTCAGGGTCAGTCCCCAGTACTAATATCAGGAGATGCACAAACACTCTTGACTCCAGTTCTGGGGCATTAACACCCTCTGCTGGCTCCCATGAGCACCTGTCTGCAAGTGATGCACATAAAGTCACGCAGATACACACACACACACACCAAGTTACTAGAGCTGCCCCCAGAACCTTGATGGCGTTTCCTGCATCTGAATAGCTCAGAATTTGGTTTTAGTTACTAGATTCCCCTTCTAAAGAGGGCTGTCACCTCAACATCACCACCATATCTGCCCCACTGACAGCAGCAGGAGCCCACAAACCACAGGGAAGTGCTCCATCTCCTTCCTATCATCTTCAACGCAGTATGAACAAGATAATTGTACATTTAATTTGCAAAGAGAAAGTTTTAGGATTTTTAGTGCAGTCCTTAGAGAGGCATGAATCTAGTTGTTTTTCTAGGATTACTTTTTTTTTGTAACTGTTTTCCAGACAAATGCAACTATAGCATGAATGGTGGTACTCAGGAGCCAAAGGAAATTCAAGTGCTCATCTTTTTTCCTTTTCCAACTTTCTCTCGGTTTTCTTCTATAGATTCCATCAGCTCCCCCATTTAGCTGCTCCCGGGTTTACCAGATGTCTCCAATGAGTGAAGCACAATCTTGTCTCCCCAAACTTGATAGCTGGTAAGAAAGTGACTACAGTTTTACACGGAGCTAGTCAGAATTTTAATTCCGGGGTAAGTGTATGACAGGTGGGGCCCCACTAGCAGACACTCGCCGGGCTGCAGGGCCAGTCCTTACTTCATGCTGTCTGAAATGGAAAAGTTCCAGATAAATGCCAACAACAAGGGTCAAGGCTCGTCAGGTCCCTTCCTTACCCTTTCCCCGCCGGGATCCTTCTGCCTCCACCTACTCAAAACCCACCTTGGCTGGTCCTGCTTCCACTTGCTGTCAGCCTTGTGATTACAGAGGCTGCATTGGGAACTGCACCTGTATGCTCCACAGGGGAAGATCATTTTGTTGGTGTGTAGGAAGCACTCAGAATACAATTCCCAGGGTGCCTTGCATCCAAATGAACAATTTGGGAATCTGTTCTTTAAGAAGCCATGGTGTGGCGTTGTAACTTCAAAAGCAAGAAGGCTTGGAGGAAATGAGGAGGAAAGCGAGGACTCAGGCTATCCGTGCCAGGGAGCCGTGCTGCTGGCTCCACGCCAGATGCCAGGCATTTCTGGATCAGGCACACAGAAAGCTGGGAACCTGAAGGATGAGATGAGGTGGAGGTAATGTGAGCTGGCAGTGTTTTCCTGTTTCTGTGAAGTGGCCCTTTATTTTCTTGTCCTGGGCAGGAATCACTGATGCAAACAGAAAGCTAAGTGGCTCACAGGCTTGGGAGGTAAGAGGCACTTTCTTCCACGCTGAGACAGGACCAGGGAAATCTTCCCCCTGTGTGCTGATAGATGCTTTTCAGGAAGAAAGTTCCACCACTATGTAAATGAAACACAGAGCGGATCAAGAAGATTCCTTGTGCCTGGCTTCCCTAGAGCAGCAGCTGGTACCCACTTTCCAAGTCCAAAAGCTTGATGCCAGTAGGCCTGGCTTCTGAGGACACTGTGCTATGTCAAGACAACTCGACTGTCAAATGCCTGCAGCCAGCTCCGTGTAGAAGCATGTCTACACTTGATCTTAGTCAAAATGCCAAAGTGATGGCACAAAGCTTTCCTGAAGCCCATTCTCCTCTTCCAGTTTAGAGTTTGGGTGCAGCTTCCATCTTTATGTTGACTTATTATTATTACTATTCTTATTGTTGTTGTTGTGAGACAGAATTCTCACTATGTAGCCCTGGCTGACCTGGAATTCACTCCATAAACCTGGCTGTTCTCGAACTCACAGAGATCCGCCTGCCTCTGCCTCCCCAGTGTTGGTAGCAAAGGCACTCACCACCATTCCTAGCTATGTTGGCTTAGTTTTTCAGTCATTTCTATGTGCTCACTCCTCCATGGATCCTAGCCAATCAAATATGCTCTGTGTCAAAGGGAGCCCACAGAATGGAAGTACTCCGGAACTTAAACATTTAAGAGGGAAGATATAATATATATTGGTATACAATCATTCAGTCAGCTCCAATCACCCCCAACGTCCTCACCCGCATCACTGCCCAACGTACCTACTATGCTTGCTCTTTCTAGTCACCCAATATACTATGTAGTGTTTGGAATTTCTATTTTAATTCGTTCATTAGCTCTTCTCCAGTTAGAACATCAGCTCGAAGGGGATTTGCTTATTTTATTCACAGATAAGTCTCAAGCACCTGGGATTATCCTCCATTCACTGGAGACATCCGGTAAACCTTGGAGCAGATGAATGATCAGGTGTGCCAATCAAATCTACAGAAGAAAATCAGGAGAAAGTTGGAGGAGAAGAAAAAGTATGGGCTCTCTAACTGAATCTTCAGGCAGAAGGGACGAGAGAGACCCCACAGAAGTCACATGGGAGCCCGGCAGGCGGGTGGGACATACTCAGTAGATGAAATGAGCACTAATTGGTGACTGATCAGATGTGGTGGGAGCAGAGGTTCCTGTTGATAGCAGCCAGGGTTTTTGTTTTGTTTTGTTTTATCTCAAACAACTGGGGCAATGAGACGGCTACTAAGAGTGAGCTGGAACAGAGCCAGGAGACAATGAATGAGCCCGGGCCATGATGAGCTCACACTGAGTTTGATGGGGCACAAAGGGAAGTACTGGATGTCCTCTTGAATGCCTCTCCTAAAGAGAATCCTCCTGGACAAGTCTACCAACAGTGTGCCCAACCACACCACGAAGGAATAGAGAAGAGAGGTCAGGAGAGAAACTGGGTTAGAGGTGGAGATATGGGAGTGAATAGTAAATAGACAAAGAATAGAAAGCCTGGGCAAAAAAGGATCCAGGATGAAGCCCTTTGCATGTGCGCACATGCACACATACACACACACACACACACACACACACACACACACACACACACACCTTATAGTCATTGCGATTTCCACCATCTGTCTCTCAACTTCAAATGACAAATCTCCATGAGTCTCTTCCTTCTGTATCCACACTTAGAACTACCAGTGATGGCCAGCGGGCACCTTATGCCATTCAAATGAACCAGTGACTGAGCATCTGAGGACCACTAGAGCCCAGGTGACACCCCTTCTGGGGGTCCTGGCCAAATTAGACAGCCCTGGTGAGCACTCGGGGTGACTTCTTTCCATAAGTGGGTATTAGATGGAAAAATTAAGACAATAAACTAAATGAAAATCTCTCAAACAATTAAGAAATCCTCCAACATACTTGAAAATTGTGAAGCAGTTTCTGTTAAGATAGAGATGGATACGCTCGTTGATATTTACCACACTGAAAAGACATTTAAAATAGGATGTCTGAAAGATGAAAATTAAAATTACTGATTCAGGGAAAGCCAGAGAGGAGGAAAGAGAGGAAGGAAGAAGAGGAAGGAGAAGGGGGGAAAGAGACAGGAAAGAAAAGGAAAGGAAAGGAAAGGAAAGGAAAGGAAAGGAAAGGAAAGGAAAGGAAAGGAAAGGAAAGGAAAGAAGAAGGAAGGGGATTTTACTTTCGTTATGATTCTTAGTAGCTTGCAGGCAGAGGAGTTCACAGAAAGTGCTCTAAGACCATCTAGAAGAGACATTCATCTACAGAAGGGGACATGGAATTTTCAAAGGCAGATAAAAACAATAAGGAGTGGGCTGGAGACAAGACTGCTCTTGAGAGCATGGGCTGCTCCTTCAGAGGACCAGGTTCAGTTCCCAGCACCCACATGGTGGCTCACAAGCACCTATAACGCCAGCTCCAGGGGATCTACTGCCTTCTTCTGGCCATCACAGAAACTGCATACACATGGTGCACATACAGAGAACAGGCAAACACTCATATCCATAAAATAAAAATTTAGGAAACAGCAGGTCTTCACTTTTCCAGCGAGTATATTCACTATTCACTTCCAGGTTGCGAATGCTACACCTAACCACCATCCTAGAGATTGTGACTGTCAGTGAAATGTTCCACAGATACAGGTGATCCGGAAAGTCTGGGGCCAGCACCATGGAGTTGTAACACATGGCTCCGACACTGTCATCTCCTTGGTCATTGCTTGAGAATGGGCCGCCTGTTTTTCTCAATCCACTTCTACCAAGGCCCCTTGCATTATCTCTGCTTGATTTCACTGCTTAAACCACAAACCCCCCGCAGAGCGCACGTGGAAGTTTGTCCACTAAAGCAAGAGCCCGGAGTAATGGAGCCTAACCGTGAATGGAGCCACGATGAAGCGATGCTCAGGTTTGGCTGGGGACATCGGTGTCTCTTGTCATCATTTGAGAAAACAACAGGTCTGTGGCTTCCTCAAGGTCACAAATAAAGTGATCAGGCCCGGAGCTGGGAACAACCTCGAGATGCGCTGAAGCTAGGACTGGTGCTCTCTCTGTTCTCCTGAAGGATTTTTCCATTTCATCATTTCATATTTAAGGTAACCTGTGTTTGAAGCATATTAGCCGAAAAACATCCTTTAACTCTCTCTTCTCTCCTATGACAACAATGAACAAAACCAAGGAGGAAGGAGCTCAGTAAGGACACTGGGATGAGGCTGGAAGATGCCCGAGTAGCATCCTTGCGGTACAAGTGTAAGGACCTGAGTTCAGATCCCAGCCCTCAGGCAGAAGGCCAGGAGAGGCTGTGCTGCCCTCTAACAGTGCTGTGGGGAACAGATGCGATGTGAGGATGATTGGGTTTGCTGGCTGCCAGCCTGCTGCTCTAGGTTCAGAGAGATACCTTGTCTGAGGGGTTCTTCATCTACACATAAAGGCACGGGCACCTCATAGACATGTGTGTACAACATCTCTCTAGATAACTAATCATTTATATCCATATGTCTATAACATATATGTATATGTTTATATGATGTATATATAGCATGCATGAAGTGAAAAATGGCTGAGCAGGGAGGGAGGAACAGTTTTGTTATTTATAACGGTTATGTTCTTGGGGACAGACAGATGCCTTAGCACTTAAGAGCACATACACCAGAGGTCAGGTGGCTCACAACTGTAACTCCAGTTCAGGGGACCTGCTGCCCTCTTCTGGTCTCTGAAAACATAGCACTCCCTACACACACACACACACACACACACACACAACACACAATTGTTTGTTTTTCAAGACAAAGGTTCTCTGTGCAGTCTATGCAGTTCTCTGTGTACCACATGCACACCTGCTGTCCATGGAGACCAGAAGAGGGCATTAGATCCCCTGGAACTGGAGTTACAGATGGTTGTGAGCTGTCAAGCGAGCGCTGGGAACCCAACTTGGGTCCTCTGGAAGAGCAGCCAGTGCTCTTAACCATGGAGCCATCTCTCCAGCACTTGACTTAGGGATTTGAATCAGACCAGATAACCCAAAACTAAATCATCCCAGATGATGATGTACTGAAATTTTGATGGTCTTCAGAGATTCCAATTCAAGAAAAAAAAATAACAGGTTTTGACTTTATATCAGCAAAACACTGTTTTCAGATTCCCATAGTGTAGAGGCATGAAAAACACCATAAGTAAGTAAGTAAATAAATAAATAATAAAGGGTAGGGAGCACACTTGACTTTATAAACAAAGGCCAGAGCCGGATTCTTGGCTTTGCTCTCACAGCCTCATTAAACTTGCAGAAGTTTCCCACAGTCTCACATCTGGTACCCGCAGCCGGTGTCCTGGGATTCTCTTCCAGCTATAGGATGGCTAAAGGAGCCAGACCTGTTTCCACACAAGGGGCTGAGTTTCCAAACGCCGCCACAGCTTGTCAGCAACCATGCTGTGAACAGTGTTGAAGAATAGCGGCAGTGATACGCTTTAGACAGATCCTGGGATGCTCAGACACAGCCCTCTGGAGCAATGGTCACTTAACTGACCCTGTTGGCACCTGTGGATCTGTTTACTGACGCCACCAGCTACACACCCTATAGTAATAGAGGAAAATAAAAACATAAAATAATGACCCATAAGGGCTATTTCAACCCAAATTTTCAAGGAAGTCTAGGAGGAGAAACTACTCGAAGCTTGAGAACAGGTAGGATGCCCCACTGGTTTTACCTTCCAGAACCAATGACCAAACTGACCTGTGGCTTTGGACACGCATGTGAGCAGAAAACTGTACTTTTCTATTCTTTTGGGCAAAGAAGGCATGAAACAGGAAACTCGCGAGTAGAAAGGAGGCAACGTCAAAGGGCAGAAGCAGAAAAAGCATCCTACACTATGGCCCTGGTTTGCGTCTCTGTCACCATGACCAAGAGTGTCACAGGGAGAAAAGGCTTTAGTTAATCATCCAGTCCGCCTTGGAGGGAGGCCAAGTCTGGAACCCGGAGGAATGCTGCTTGCTCCTCACGGCTTGCTCAGCCTGCTTTCTTATACACCGAGGGCCACGTGCCCAGGGGTGGCACCTCCCACCGTGGGCTAGATCCTCCCACATCAATCATGAACCACGAAAATACGCCACAGACTTTACCACAGGCCAATCTGATAGAGGCAATACCTTAACCAGCGTCCCATCTTCCCAGGTGAGTGGTTTGCATCAGGTTGATAAATACTACCCAATGTGGGCTTCTCTTTCCTGTATAATAGTTATCATAAATGCCCCTGCTGTGTGCACATGAGCACTTATAGTTATCATAAATGCCCCTGCCATGCGCACATGCACGCTTCTGCCCCCACAGTCTGTTCCGTCCCTCTTCTAGGCCGTGGATTGTCAGTAGTCAAGGCAAAATCTTTCATAGCTCCCAATACATCATGGCCCTGAAATAAGATTTTTTTTTGTGAAAAATCTGGATGAAACTAACTTCATTTGGCTTCCTACATTTGTATGCTCTGCATGTGCTGAGTTATAATTGACAAGACTGAGTATAGTGAGGGCAGACAGCTCGGGTTTGATACACATTAACCTAGTTAGCTGCCGTAATACCCTACCCATTACCTTACTGTCTCACATGTGTGTGTCTGTGTGTGTGTGTGTGTGTGTGTGTGTGTGTGTGTATGTGCGCTGATGGCACTTAAAATCCTCTGTCTTAGGGGACTAGAGAGATGGCTCAGGTCAAGATGTGTGTATTGCTCTTCTAGAAGACCTGGGTTCAATTCTTAGTAGAATTGGGTAGCTTACAACCCTCAGCAACTCCAGGTCTAGAGATCCAGCGCCCTCTCCTGGCCTCTGCTCACAATGCGCTCATAAGCTGCACTCGTGTGCATTTGTGCACGCACACACACATACACGTACTCAAGCACATACACTTAAAATTATAAAATAAGTCTGATTGCCTTAGCAAATTTTCAATACACACTACAGTCACATTGCACCAGCTCTCCAGAACTTTCTTCAACCTGCCTAGCTGAATCCTTGGATCTGTTGACCAACACCTCCCTATTTCCCTTCTTCCATTCCTGATCAGCAGCCTTGTTACTGCCTGACTCTTCAAGTTCAACGCTGAGATGATTTCCATGTAAGCGGGATCCACAATATTTTCTCTGTGTGCCTGGCTTGCTTTATTTAGCATAATGTCTTCTAGTTTCATTTACAGTGTTGGAAATAGCAGGATTTCCTTCAAGGTTACATAGTATTTCATGTCGTGTACAACGTTTTCCTTGTCTACATACCTGCCAATGAACAGTTATCTCCGTATCTTTTCTGTTGTAATAAGACTGTGATGAACATTGCAGAGACCTCTGTCACATGGTGACTAATTCCTTTAGCCATGTGCCCAGGTCGCTGGACTGTAGCCAATGTTCTCTATAGGAACAAAATTGATAGATTGAGTGTTTCTGTAAATACATATGCAGCTTTTTAGACTCCTCCCAGCTTGCATTCTGAACCATCTAACCATAGCTGTCTCACTCTTGAGACGCCAAGAATCCAGTAGTTTCTCAGCTCATGAGGTCGATGTCTCAGAAGCTTCAGCCTGGGACGGTAGCCTCGGGGTCCTGGAGAGCTGCTAGGCTCCAGTCTGCCCGAAGAAGCTGGTTCTAATACCAGCAAAGGAACACCTCAGCACGGGGTAAAAGAACTTGCCCAGAAGAGTGAGGGCGGTAGGCAAAAGGCACCAGGTCTTTCTCCCAAGTCCTTCTGTGTGGGCCAACACCAATCTTCCAGATTCAAATAGTCTGATCCAGGAAATCCCCCGCAGGGGTACCCAGGGCTGTTTTAGTTGATTCCAGATGTAGTCACATTGACAGTCAAGATTAGCCATCAAAATAGGATCCTTCTATTTCTAACTGTTGATGGATTTGCATACTATTTTACATAATAAACAAGTTAATTTACACGACCACAAACACTGCACTAGGGTTCCTCTCTCCACATCCTTGCCAACCTGCTTTTTGTGCTTTGTGTGTGTGTCTGTGTTTATGTCTGTGTGCATTCCCAATAAAGCCCTAAATAAGTTAAAAGTATTCACAAATGCTACAATTACTTTAGATCCTAAGTAAAATAAGAAAATAAGTAGAAAATTTTAATGTTAGAAATGACAGAAAATGATTCCTCATAAATAATATACCTAAAAACTAAAACCCATCCCATGAACATATTGTAGATAACAGCCATTCAATTAAATCCTGCTAAGATATAAATAACCATCTAACCAGCTTATAAATGAACACAAATTATCTCTTTATGTTGAAAAACTAAATATTTAACTAACAATGTATGAGACCCGTTTTCAGAAGTGCTAACTCCTGTTTTGTGGGGAAGTGACCTTGAAAAACTTCTTTTCAAAGACTGTCTTGCAGAATAAATCCTGGGCTGGTAGGGGGTATGAAGAAGAAAAGAAGAGGCGCAGGGAGGTCAGAGCACCAGAGAACAAACACCGTGATTTTACAGAGTGGGCACAGACAAATTCCCCGAGTGCAGAGGTCAGAGGAGGTCCCAGCAGGCGGCACAGGAAGAAGCTGAAGAAAAGAACTATCTCCGCAGAGTACATGGGATTGGCTACCCATGTGACTACCAATTGAGTCTGACCCTACTGTGCAGCTTTCCACCCGAATCAATGCCAGGGAGACCACATATCTTTTTTTTTTTAAGGTTACAGGAAAAGACAGGTCCAGAATAAAAGCAAATAACTATCGCAAGAGTGAAGAAAATCATCATCAGCAATATTTAAATAACCACACAGGAGGCTGGAGAGATGGCTCAGCAGTTAAAAGCACTTGTTGCTCTTGCAGAGGATCTGGGCTTGGGTCCCAGATCCCACATGGCCCTGCAGGATTGTCTGTAACTCCAGCTCTAGGGGACCTGGCGCCCCCTTCTGACTTCTGTGGGCATATGTGCACACAGGAAAAACACATTTGTACATAAAATAAGAATAAACAAACCTTTGAGAACCAAATAGGTAAAAGGAGATAAAACATGCATACTAAAAAACATACTAAGAAAATACAGTCTACACAAAGACTTACTAACTCTAGACAAATTTTCCTGGAAATGAATAAGAAAACAATGACTGCTTCAACACAGAAACAGGTGAAACTGAAAGACCTGGACAAATCCAGACCTCCCCAGCAGGAAGAAAATAGCCAAAAATCCAAGCAGGAAGAGAAGAATCAAAAATCTAGGATTAGCCGGTTCAGTGACTGTGTTTCAGGAACTAGCTAAAGATAAAGTTAGATTGTAATCTTGAGAATAATCTTGAGAAACAGGGAGTTTCCCCCTTGTGATTTTAGGAACTAGCTGATTATGACCTTGAGTGATCTTGAGAGGCAGGGAGTTGTCCCCTTGTGACTTTCTGTGACACCCTCCCTGCCCCTATAATTGGGCTGTGGTTTCTTTCTATAAAAACCCCTTCTCCCGGTCACTCGGGGTCGAACTCTTCCCCTGCGTGGGTTATGAGTCTCGGCCCCAGTGCACTGGTTCCCATCTCATCTCATCATTAAAGCCTCATGTGATTGCAGCAAGGATGGTCTCTCGTGAGTTACTGGGGGGGTCGTGTTATCCCGAGACTTGAGTGAGAGTCTCCCCACACCGGGGGTCTTTCAAAACACACAGGTAACGTGTAAAAGAAATACAAAGAGACAGTAAAAGTGAGCTCTCAAAGAGAGCCGAACCATGGTCCATTTGAAAACACAGACTACAGAACAGGAGAAATCTGCAGAACATTCAAGCACAGGGGAATAATATACAGAATATATAAAGAGCACCAAAAATCAAATAGTGCAGTCAACACATGGACCATGGAACAAAGTTTTCAAATGAAAAAGAATAAACAGATCAATAACTATGTGGAAAAGTGTTCAACATACTTAGGCCCTGGAGAAAAAACAAGTGAAAATCACGTCACCCCGCCCTCGTCTGAATGGGTTCGTCAAGAAAACAAATAACACGGGGATGTGAGGTAGGAAGGGACATTTAATCATTGCTAATGGTGACGCCAATCAATCTAGTCACTGCGGAAATCCAGATAGAGGTTCCTCACGAAGCAAAATCTGTAATACCACTTTCAAGTATATAGGCAACAGAGGTCAAAATCAACTAAGTATAGAGATCTGTGTACACGCATGTCCAGGGCAGCATTATTCACAACGGCCAAGATATGGAATCAGTCCACATTCCCACTAACAGTGGACTGGACGAAGACAGCGGTGTACACACACAGGCAGAAGCACTGAGTCATGAAGAGAAAGACATTATGCATTTACAGGAAGTGAGCATGCTAAGGAAAACAGCATCCAGAGAGAAAAGTGTGATGTGTCTGCTCTTGTACGTAGAGCCAGGACAAAGAATAAAAAAGGAAACCGTGCCGGGCGGTGGTGGCGCATGCCTTTAATCCCAGCACTCGGGAGGCAGAGGCAGGTGGATCTCTGTGAGTTCGAGGCCAGCCTGGTCTACAAGAGCTAGTTCCAGGACAGGAACCAAAAGCTACGGAGAAACCCTGTCTCAAAAAATCAAAAAGAAAAAAAAAAAAAAGGAAAACGTGGGGCGTGGAATTAAATGGGCAAATGCTATGGGAAGTAGGGGAACTGGAGAGGGAAGAAGTGGGAATGCTGGAGTGTGACAGAGGGGCGAGTCAGGGCACGCTGCATCACACACACACACAGGGATGCCATGTGGAAGCCTGGACTTATTACAAGTAACACTTTTTTTTAAAAAAAAACAACCTTTCCTCATTCTACATACCAATCCTGTTTCTTCTCCCTCCCCTCCTCCCCTCCCCACACCTTCCATCCACCCCACCCTCCATCCACTCCTCAGAGAGGATCAGGCTTCCCATGGGGAGTCAACAAAGTCTGGCATATCACGCTGAAGCAGAATCAAGGCCCTCCTCACTCTATCCAGGCTGAGTAAGGTATCCCTCCAAAAAATCAGTTCAAGCACTGGGGATAAATCCTGGTCCCACGGCCAGTGGCCCCACAGTCTGCCCCAGCCACAGAGTTGTCATTCAGAGGGCCTAGCTTGGTCCTATGCAGGTTCCCCCGCTGTCAGTCCAGAGTCAGTGAGCTCCCACTAGCTCAGGTCAACTGTTTTCTGTGGGTATCCATCTTGACCCCTTTGCTCATATTACTGCTCCTCCCCCTCTATGGCTGGACTCTGGGAGCTCGGACCAGTGATTTGCTGTGGATCTCTGCCTCTGCTTCCGTTAGTTGCTGGATGAAGGTTCCGTGATGACAATTAAGGTAGTTATCAATCTGATTACGGGGAAGGCCACTTCAGACACCCTCCTCCTCTATTGCTTAGGGTCTTAGCTGGGGTCATCCTTGTGGATTCCTAGAAATTTCCCTAGTGTCAGGTTTCTTGCTAGTACCATAATGGCTCCCTCAATCAAGATTATCTCTTTCCTTGCTCTCCCTCTCTATCCTTCCCCCACCTTGGTCATCATGTTCCCTCATGTTCTCCTCCCCACTTCCCTTCTCCCCTTCCACCTTTCCTTCTTGTCCCCCTCCACACTCCTTTTATCAGGAGATCTTATCTATTTCCCCTTCCCAGGGGGACCCATGTATGTCTTTCTTAGGATTCTCCTTGTTACCTAGTTTTTCTAGGGTTATGAACTATATAGGCTGGTTATCCTTTGCTTTACATCGAATATCCACTTATGCGTGGGTACATACCATGCTTCTCTTTCTATGCTTGGGTTACCTCACTCCGGATGTTTTTCACTAGTTCTGTCCATTTGCCTGCAAATTTCAAGATGTCCTTGATTTTGACCACCGAGGAGCATCCACTAACACTTTTAATATATGCAGGAGGCTGGCAGATACCACGTTACCCTAATGGTGACAACAGCACAAAACCAACCTTAAACAGAAATGCCTTCCAGACCAGCTTCCAGGGACTCTGAAGCTGCCCAGCCCATCTGCACAGTCAGAAGACCCCAGGACCAACTTAAAGCTGCCGACCCTTCCTGCCGCTTCAGAAAACTGGGGTCGTTGAGCACAGCCCGACCTACGAACTTGAGAGAAAGAGGAGGACTGTGGTTTATGGCGCAGAACCCTCGCACAGAAACCAGTTCAGAGGCAGGGAAGCTCGGTTAAACATGAATAACAAAATCCTGATCCACAGCGGGATGCATTTACACTAACTTCAGGAGGTCTCCGTTTGGGGACCCCTGTGTTTTGTGACTCCACCTCTGGAGTGTGACCAGAGATGCGCTCACACTGAAAGTCATGGGAGAGTGCCAGAACTAGAGGGATGCCACCAAGGACTGCCAGCTGCTGAAATGTGAACATCGAGAGTATACCAATTACACTTGTGCCACTGGGATCAACGTACCCAACAGAAATGGGTAAGGGTAGGATTTGCTTTGCTCACGATTTTAGAAAGTTGGTTCATGGCTGTCTGACCCAGTGGGATTGTGCAGAGAATGTCACAGAGGTGGAAGTAGGTGGCAGCAGGGTCTTTTCTTCTCAGGAGGCAGGAAGTAGAGAATAAAGGGAGGATACAGGAAGGAGCCTGGGCAACGCAGAAGCACTCCCCCCAAAAGTCCACCTCTTATTTCAGTGTCTTCCAATGAACCCCTCAAGGGACTAATTTTCTCAGTAGGTCAGGTGTGCGTTGCACTAACTCCCACTCATTCCTTAATCCAGTCAAATTTACAGGCAAAATTAGCCAGAGTCTCTACAGATGGAGACAGGTTGAATCCCTGAAGGTTTATGGGTCAGAGAGCCTGGCATGCATAAAAACACCAGAGGCCTCTTCACAGGATGGGAGGTGATGATTGACACCTAGTGTGACCTCTTATCCCCCATCTGTGCGCTGGCAAACTCACACCTGCACACATGCACAATCACATGAACACATACACACACACACACACATCATAAACACCATAAAACAATAAAAAACCACCTTAAAAATTCCCCCAAATGTTGAATAATTGCAAAAACATTTCAAATGTCTTCCACGCAGAAGCTGTTTTGCTTAAGCAATGCAGAAGTTATACAGCTGAATATGTGTCGTCACTGAGACTAACAGGAGTGCCTCCATTCATTAGCTAATGTCACATCCTGGTCAGGTCCGATACACTGTAAATCGGCTTCGGTAACCTGAGGCTGTGTAGATGCACACACCAATGGAAGTAATTCCTCAAAGCACTTTCCAGGGAGTGAGGGATCAAGGGCGATGAGAGAGGCTCAGAGTCATTCATAATGGATACTGATGAATCCCACCACCACCAGGCCTGCACACAGTAGGTGTTTAATAGCCACTGAAGGAAAGAACTGAAAACAATTCTTTTGCCTGTTTCTGTACTGTTGGATTTAAAAACAAAACAAAACATGAAACCAGATTATCATTCCAGGCAGAGAAGTCAATCTACATACGTCACAGCAAATATGACAATCGGCCCTTTCCACTGTTTGAAATTCATTGAATGACCGCTCAGCTCTCTATTTCCCCTCAGGAAGGTTTACTCAGTCCTGCGTGGGTTTCTTTAGAGAGACACCTACAAAAATAATTGCCTATTACTTCTGTTCGCCATGTGAGGTGCAGGGTGGCAACATTCCATTTCAATCCTTCAAATGTCTGTCTCAGATGACAATAACCTTCTGAAATGGGGAGACGACGAAAACGGCTTTTTTTTTCCATTCAGAAAGCATTTGAAAGGCTCGTCTCTTTTTTCCAGTCACCCTCACTGTGTCCTGGTGACAGCAGACAAGCTTCCCTAGAAATTGCTGCTTTCGAGACAGAATTAAAACACCGAGAGGCATCGCGGCAAACTCAGAACACCCATGCGTGAGTGCCAGGGCAGAGTCGGGATCCTCTCTGCTCCAGGCCCCGAAGCAAAGCCCGTCACCAGCTTTTCCATCAGCGGGGATACAATCACTTTGTAGCTTTGTGCTTCACACGATCAGACTTGCAAGAAAAGAAATCCATAATGGCATCTGTCTGGATTACCATTCTACCAGTTTTACTTCCGGGGAGGGGGAGGGGATTTTGCCCTGGGTACATCCGATGACTCAGTCCTAAGAAGTCTGGAAGGGGGGGATGGGGAGTCACACAGCTATGCAGGCTGTCCATCTCACTTCCATCAATCTCAAGGCTGCCTGAACAGAATCGAGTTTCTAGTCACGCGTCCCCACTATGCCAGATGCCGCAACACATTTTAAAACAGCACACCAAAACAAGATGGCACCGGGCAATAACTAAATTCTGTTGCCACTGGAAGAATAAATTAGAAAAAAAAATGTGAAATGTTGTTAAGAAAATTTCTCTGAAAAGGACCCAGCAAGCTCAAACATCTGACCAAGCATTCAGGTCACGTGGCATTTATTGACTCTGCTCTGAAAGGCTTCCAGATAATCTTAGCATCTTTATCTTAACAGGCCGGCCCACGACCTTATTGCCCGGTCAGGGTGGGAGGGTGAGCTCCAAGAAACACTCTGACAAATCCCTCCCAAGTCAGCTAAAGAAAAAAAAAGTCAATTCTCAGTTCAAACACTGTAGCCCTTATAATAATGCTTTCAGCATACAGCTACATCTAAAAAATGTATTACAGGTTTCTTATACTTTTTATTAAATTTGTTCTTTGGCAATTTAAATGTGTGTAGAATATGAGCAGTTTTATACACCCCCACAAACATCCCTCCCAACCTGTCAACCGCCCCCTTCCTCGTGGACTCAATTCTTTTTGTATTTTTTTGTGATTCACTGAGTTTAACCAGGAATGGCACTGTGACCATCCACTGAAGCCTGCAGGGCTCACCAGCATCTCCTCACAATGTTTCACAGACATTTCCCCCAAGGAGGGGGAGCAGCTGATGTGGAACCAAAATGATCTACCAGTCTGAAGAAAGCAGAAAGCATTCGGCAATAAACGCTGCAGCACAGGCAATGGGAGAAAATCTGGATGGTACCAGTGCCTAGGCCCAATGTGCAGTCAGACCTACTGTGCAGGTCAGACCTATGGTGCTCAGACCTACTGTGCAGGTCAGACCTATGGTGCTCAGACCTACTGTGCAGGTCAGACCTACTGTGCGGTCAGACCTACTGTGCTCAGACCTACTGTGCAGTCAGACCTACTGTGAAGGTCAGACCTCTCTGAGGTCAGACCTATGGTGCTCAGATCTAGTGTGCAGTCACACCTACTGTGCTCAGACCTACTGTGTGGTCAGACCTACTGTGCTCAGACCTACTGTACTGTCAGACCTCCTGTGCAGTCAGATTTAGTGTACAGTCAGACCTACTGTACAGTCAGACCTACTGTGCGGTCAGACCTACTGTACTCAGATCTACTGTACGGTCAGACCTCCTGTGCGGTCAGACCTACTGTGCAGTCAGACTTAGTGTACACTCAGGCCTACTGTGCAATCAGACCTACTGAGAGTGTACAGAATGGCTCAAGTACATCAAGTGAAAACCCATCACTGTTATTGGTTAGCCTCCTTCCGCTTCCGATGTCCTGTTAGAGCAGGGCTTGGTGTCAGCTGCACAGAACTTTTTCCCAAGAAAGGCCAAAACTTGTCGTGTCCTGACCTGGGGGTCAGGAGTGAGGAACTTGTCTCAAACCTGCTTCCCAGTACCTACTTTTTTTTTTTATTTGAGAGAGAGAGTGAGTGACGGTTTCTCTGTAGCTTTGGAGCCCATCCTGAAACTAGCTCTTGTAGACCAGGCTGGGCTCGAACTCACAGAGATCCGCCTACCTCTGCCTCCCGAGTGCTGGGATTAAAGGCGTGTGCCACCACCGCCCGACTCCAGCGCCTTCTTTTTAAGGAATCCCAAAGTTCCCTCAAGCTCTAACTCTCTCAGAAATTACGACCGTAAACCCCATCTAACCAGGGTTCTCAGAGGAGACCTGCAAGCCGTGCAACAAGTGTGCTCTCCTGAGGCCACACCCTCTCGGGAAACTGGCCAATCATCGGGCGAAGGAGCTAAACAGATAGGTTTTCAAAATAAGAAATACAAATGGCCAATACATACATACATACACATTACTGTTTAATATCCTTAGCCATCTGAGAATGACAAATTAAAATCAGATTGAATTTCCACCTCACCAGAGTCAGAATGGTTATCCCAACAACAACAGCAACAAAACCTAACAAAAACCAGGGGGTGGGGGTGCTGGGAAGATGGCACAGCTTGCCAAGGTGCTTGTTGTCCATTCTGATGACCTGAGTTTGACCTCCCCCCCAAGACCCACAGTGGAAGGAGAGAACAGACTCCCACAAACTGTCTTCACATGTATACCATGGCATGCATGTGCCCCCCCCCACATAGAAATGAATACATGTGTTTTTAAAATAACACGTATGCGTGCAGGGATCTTGGGGAAAGAGACCTTTGTATCCTGCGGGAAATAATGTAAGTTTGTGTTCCCAGCATGAAAGCAAGCATGGAGGCCCTTGTCAAGTTCTCCATTCTACCACTCCTGGGAACATACCTCATGGAATTGAAGTCGACCCAGCACAGGGATGCTCGCATATCTAGGGTGACTGCAGCACTGTGCACCAGAGCCAAGAGAGGGAAAAATCTAGATGCCCCTCAGTGGGAGAGCAGATGAGAAAGGGTGGCACACATGCCCAACGAGGTTTTATCCCACTGTGAAGGATGAAACTACGTCACTTACGGGGACAGATAGGGAAGGGAGACTGTGGTAATATAAACCAAACAAACAGTCCCATTTTCCTCTTGTTTGAAGAATACAGCTTAAAATTAGGATTTGAAAGCAGAGGGGTATGCGAGGGGAAGAAGAGGTCTGTTTTCCAGAGGACCTAAGGTCTGTCCCCAGCACCCACTTCCAGTGCCTCAAAACCGTCAGTAACGTCAATGCCAGGGGATCTGATGCCCTCTGCTGTCTTCTGCACACCCATGTACACATGGCGGATATTCCACAGATGCGTGCATGCATACACATAAAGAGAAATACATCTTTTTTAAGAGCGTGTTTATATTATATAACATTTTAGGGTGATCACTTAAGTCTATTCATTGACTCCTTTGCCAAGAGAGGCTCTGTCAAGGCAAATCTAGTAACATGATGAATTAAATAGACTCCCTAGTAATGATAGTTCAAGTTACACACATAACATGCATTTAGCTACACTGTGCAAAACCAAGTTATATTACTAGACTGCTTTTGGAAGAAATTAAAAAGAACATTTATTAAAAAGAATATTTGTTTTCAGCATGGAAGGAAATTCTGTAGTTAATAACTGGACCAAGGACTTGGGTCTTGACTGCTGCAATCTGTCTATATACTATAGCTAATCTGCTAGATGCCCATAGTATTCCCCAAATGTAGGAAACTATTGGTAAGGCCATCAGCAAAATCTGCTCAGCAACCCTTCCTATTCTGAAGTCATCCTGCTGGCTAGGTTGCATAGCATTGGAAGGAGTTACGTATGCTGCTGGAGGAGAAAAATCCTTATTTTTATTTTTGTGCACACATTTTTTTTGCCTGCACACATGGTGTGCATGCAGTACCCACAGATGTAAGAAGAGGGCATCAGATTCTCTGGGATTGAAGCTGCAGGTGGTTGTGAGCTATCATGTGGATGATGGGAACTGAATCCGGGTCCTCTGCAAGAAAGCTAGTGTTCCTGACCGCTAATCCATCTCTCCTACCCCAAGAAGATTTGATATCCATTGCCAAGGTACCAAAGTTGAGTAAATCTTACCCTCAATTGCAGGCTGTATCACTCAGAAGTCCCTCCAGTTCCATCCCTACCATGCAGACCTATGGACACATGCCCCCAACAGCTAGAGGCAGGTGGCAGCTTGCCCTGGCATATCTTGGCACTGTGGGGATCTTCTTTGTGTTTCTCAAGCCAAAATGCTTTTGTTCCAGGGCAGTGTTGTCAGGGGTGAGGGAGACTGCAAAGCCACATAGCAAGAGCCTGTGCACTTTCAAAGCTGAGGCTGGGAGGCCATTTGTTTGTTTGAAATATGTATTTCAGCAGCTGGAGAGATGACTCGGTGCTTAAGAATACCTGTTGTTCTTACAGAAGACACAAGTTTGGTTCCTGATGGAGGAAGGTCATTGGTTAAATAAAAAGAAACTGCTTGGTCCTCCCTCATTGGTTAGAAGATAGGTGGGAGGAGTAAACAGAACAGAACGCTGGGAGGAAGAGGAAGTGAGGTCAGACTCCGCAGCTCTCCTCTCCAGAGCAGACGCTTCAGAGAGACGCCATGCCCCAGCTCCGACCCAGGATGGACTTAGGCTAGAATCTTCCCGGTAAGACCGGTGCTCACAGATTATTAGAGATGGGTTGATTGGGATATCAGAATTAGCCAGTAAGGGCTAGAGCTAAGGGCCAAGCAGTTTTTAAAAGAATACAGTGTCCGTGTAATTATTTCGGGGCATAAGCTAGCCGGGCAGGCGGCTGGGTGTTGGGGACGCAGCCCCGCCGCCGCGCTCCATATCTTCTAACCAATGAGGGAGGACCAAGCAGTTTCTTTTTATTTAACCAATGACCTTCCTCCATCAGGTTCCCATCACTGATATCAGCTCACAACCCTTTGTAATCCCACCTCCCAAAGATCTAATGCTCTGTTCTCACCTCTCTTTGACAGTTCTATCCATGTGATGCAGAGACCTACATGCATGCAAATGCACACACACATTATATAAACACACATGTATCCTTTAAAATTTATACTGCATACATCATGCATACATGATTAATTCCACACAATTATACAAACATTACATTTTCTTTCCCCTTCACCCTTCTATCACCATTGCCCTCTTTTCCCTCTCCCTTCTTCATCCTCTCTCCCATCATCTCAGATTATCAGAATCACTTTTCCTGGGTTCAGATACCTAGCACCCTTGTAAGAACTGAGCATGGTGGCCCTGGAGAGGCAGAGACAGGGGTTGCCTGCAGTTCACTATCCAGCCAGCCTGGACAAATCCAGATCCTACTAGAAGTCTTGTCTCAAAAAATATAAGGTGGAGAGCAACTGAGGTAGAAGGCCAACACTAACCTCCAGGTTCCATGTGCATCTAACACACGTGTACAAAGCACGTGCGCGCGCGCACACACACACACACACACACACGGATTTTTATATGTTTACTTACATTTTGCTTTAATCATAGAAATTCCTTCAAGTCATTGGCTCTAATTCATTCTCCCTAATGGCTGAATGACACTACACGATGACGTTCTGCGGCTGGATAACCACACTCTGTCTCTTCAGACTCTGCTCTTGAATGCCATTCACACCGTTACCAAGACACCACAGCATGAGGTCCTAGACTTCATATCTACACACTAATGTTTTTATTTCTGAGAGACTCCCCAGCATAAGATTCTAGACAAAAAACTGTGTGTCAAATTGACAATGGTTTGCCAAAAAAAAACAGCACTAATTCTCAAATTTAAGTGAAAACAGTATCGGGGAGAAATGTAAAATCTGCATGATTATCTGGAAAAAGATAGAGGCTTCTCCTCTCTGTCAAGTCTGGGAAGCCCCAGGTTGAACAGGTTCACAGTCTGGCAGAATATCATAAAGACCTTGTTTTACATACGCTGTTTTGTCCAGCATCGAGTAGATAATGCTGAGTTTCCTTCCAAATTCAAAGCAACTCCCCTCCCACGTTGGGAGAGATCGGTCTATCGTTTTACTCTCTTGTTTTTTCACAGAAGGAAAAATACCAACTTAGATTTTACAGGGGAGCCCTCCAAATTTTCTCAATTGGTAAATCAAAAGCTGTCTTACAGGGAATTTCGATAGTCATGATCAAATTTTTGTCTTGGTCCCTGGCTGAAGGAGAAACCAAGCCTTTGTAGGTCCACAGAGTAAGGACCTGAAAAGACCTGCCCTAGACACATAGGTACATCCATCAAGCTGGTGGACCTGAAAAGACCTGCCCTAGACACATAGGTACATCCATCAAGCTGGTGGACCCCTTTCAGGGGTAATGGCACAGATACCTTTCCAGGTTGGATGGAGCCCGCTCTCTGCAAGTTAGAGCCCTGGATACTTCAGTTGAGTGAGAGAAAGCCTGAACTGCCAGTGTTGTCTGTACCGATTATTGTAATTTATTCAAATTACTCTACCGGCTAGTGAAAGACACAGGGACATCTCTTATTCCCCAAGCAAAGATCTTAATAGTTAAGAAGCTTCAAATATAAATAAAAGTAATTCAAGTTTTAAAGAATTTATTTTGGCCTTCTGAGAACTCTGATAAAGCCTTCTATAGTCTTCAAAGCTATTGAAAAAAAATTAATGTTTATCTCATGTTTAAAATTTAAAGACATCAAAGGAAAGGATCTTGATTCTGTTCCGGGAATTCGAATGGGTTTCCTTGAAGTGTCAAGCGATGCGGGGAGGGGGGGGGTGGCGGGGGCTGTCAGAGGGACAGCGTGGCTCTCCCAATCCTTCTTCTTCTAAAGAGCTTTGATATTTTAATATTGCAAATAAAACACTGCAGCCTCTTTTGTCAATCCTAAAAAATAAATATGAAAAGCCACTTCTAAGTTTAGCACCTAAGTTTCACCATACTGGTGAAAGCCCAGCGTCTATCTCCTGGAGATAGGAGCCGGCTATTTTGCATCTTTAAATACTTTTTTCTATGCTGGAGATCAAACCCAGAGCCTTGTGTAAGCTGGGTGAGGACTTTACGCACCTTGCCACACTCCCAGCCATGATGAACGTTCTCCTTGACTTTAAGCTAAACGCGAATGTAAATGTGGAAGACCTAATGAAGACAACATGGGCACACTTGAGGTCAGATGACACGGTGACAATTACACACAGGCTAATCCGACCTCAGTGGAACAGACTCCAGCCAACATGAGAGAAAATTTAACGTGGCATGTTCGTAGACACGTACCGAATTCTAAAGGACGTATCATTTCTAGGTTGGGTGGCATTGCTATGCTCCATCCAAAGCACAGAAGAATGAACACATGGCATTACTGCAGGGAGGCTGTGGCTTCTTACTTGGACTGTTCCATGAGAATGGGTTATTACCAGGCATGTAATCCCATGAAATCACCCTTGCTCTTAGCAGAAGAGCTTCTTTCAGTTGGCACAGGAACCCAGCAATAATTCGTGAGTGGCAAAGCAGTCAAACATCCTCCAGCCCTACCTAAGCTGGCAAAAGCTTGCCGATGTTGATTCTCTGGGACAAGGAAACTACAGAGAATTCATTTCCACGGCACGAATGCAAACATGGCTGTTCATGCCCTACGGCTCATATAATCTATTCCGATGTCTCTTTCTAACCATCTTTTCTGAACTAATCTTCAGAGAGCAGAGTGTGACACCATCCACCAGAAGACTCACCCCCATTCTGTCACAGGAAAGGCAGACAAGGACAGAGGTGAAAGGACACAGAAGGGCACCATGGGATAGGTCAATACTAGGGTAATACCACCTAACCTGGAAAACTACTGCCTTTCATCATGTCTGGGAACCAATCTGCATGACAAAATATGGTCCTACTTGCTGGACAGCCTTGGCTCTGAACATGTGCCCATAACAGTTTAAAAATATAAATACAGGTCACAAGAGCCATCTTCCAAGCGAAGACAGAACTGAGGACCAGAACTGGAACGTGGACTTGGACCTTTTCATTGGGACCACTGTCTCCCCAGTAATGATGCAGAGATTTATTATTAATTATAAAAGCTTGACCACAGCTTTAGGCTTGTTCCTACCTAACTCTTACAACTCAAGTCATTTCTGTTGATCTCCATATGGCCATGTAACTCATGGATTTCTGTGTCCTCCAGCAGGCCGTGCCCTTTTTGCACCTCCCAGAAACCCCATCTTCCCTCTTTCCAGTTCCTCTGTGTCTGGCTGTCCCGCCTATACCTCCTGCCTAGCTACGAGCCATTTAGCTTTTTATTAAACCAAGCTGAGTGACACAGATTCAGAGTGTACAAAGAGATTATTCTACAACAGACCTTCAGATGAGGCAAGACTTGATTTCAGAACCCTCTGGGCGCTCTCTCTCTCTCTCTCTCTCTCTCTCTCTCTCTCTCTGTGTGTGTGTGTGTGTGTGTGTGGGGTGGGGATAAAGGGGTGGAGACTCTCTGCACTCTGTTGTTCAGGGCAGACAGTGAGCCCCAAGAAGCCGTTCTCTCCCACCTGGACTCTGACCTCCTGAGTAAGGTAGACTCAGCTGACCAGGAACCATGGCTTCTACGTTCTCCCATGCTACTACATTCTGGTGCTGTGACTGAACAAGTGGCAGTGTTTGATGGGACAGGAGCTGAAGCCACCTGCAAGACTCGAGTTCTAGGTGGAAAGGAGCTGGGAAAGAGCCAGGCAGTCAGAAAAACAAAAAAACACAACTTCCTGTTCAAAGTGGTTGTAAAAGAGCTGTGGGGGCTGGAGAGATGGCTCAGAGGTTAAGAACATTGCCTGCTCTTCCAAAGGTCCTGAGTTCAATTCCCAGCAACCACATGGTGGCTCACAACCATTTGTAATGAGGTCTGGTACCCTCTTCTGGCCTGCAGGCATACATACAGACAGACTATTGTATACATAATAAATAATTTTTTTTAAAAAAAAGAACATTATGACTGAACTTTAAAAAAAAAGACTTGCGGTGAGTGAGGGGGGAGCACACATTCTGAGCACATCAGGTGGGGAAAAATGCCACACACAAGAGCTGGAGGAGCAGGACAAAGACAGTAAGCCCCAGACCCTGCGGGCCAGTCTTGTCTTGGATAGTGGCTCTTGTCCACGGGAGCATATGTCCTTTGACTCAATATCTTTCCCATTGCGTCTTTCTTTGTGGCTCGCTGAATTTTTTTGAATGGTGTGAGACCCAAGAGACCCTGTAACAGGACCAAGAGACCCCAAACTATCTCGATGCTGTGATCTGGACTCTAACGGCAATACTGTCGCTCACGCTCATGAGCAGACGTCCATCCGAAAACCTCCATGAAGGAAATTTCTTTGCCGTTTCTCCTCGCTCTCTAGCCCATTCTCTCCTCACATTCCTTGCCTCTTTCAGAGTCCCTCTGGCCTCTAATGGTGCAGCAGAACTCTCACATGGGTCAACAACCCAACAAAAGCCTGGTGGTAGTGGCGCACACCTTTAATCCCAGCACTCAGGAGGCAGAGGTAGGTGGCTCTCTGCGAGTTCGAGGCCAGCCTGGACTACAGAGTGAGACAAACAAACAAACCAAACCAAACCAAAAACCCAAACCAAATACAAGAACAGAATTGTTCTGGCATTCACTCATCCCCGCAATTCCATCTTCCTTGGAACCTTAGGTTCCTGGTGCTTTTCTGCGGCTGCCCTAGGAGGACAGCCCACACCACTGTCACTTCAGGTGTCTCCTCTATTCCATGCTCCATCTCTGCCCTCCCGCACTCCTCTGTATGAAGGGCACCGGCCTCTGCTTTCCCACCCATTCAGTCTCAGAGACTGGTTACTTCCTGCTGAAATTTTGACTCTTTTCAGTGCTGCTTCTGCCATGAGTGTTTGAGGCAAAAAATTTAGAATATTTCCCCCTTCAGAACTTAACAGTTGGGGTGTGTCAGCGGTATGAGGGGCAGAGGTGAGCGGGCACAGCTCTACTCACTCCCAGCAAAACCCCGAGGAGTTCGATGATTAGAAACCCTTCATCTTTAAGGGGTCTCAACTCCGGCCAAACTTTGGTTTGTGACTTCAAAGCAAGAATGTCAGTACTAGCCAGTGTGGAGGGTTTATCTCCATCAGGAGATATTTTAATATAGACGTAAGAGATAAGTCTAAGAGAAGAGTTCAGAAGGATACACCTCAGAGCGTGGGTATGGGATTCTCAAAGGGTTACTCTGGAAGTCAGTACACGCTGAAGGCTATGCTGAACAAATACGCCAGCCAGAGATAAACACCATACAATTCCATTTTACTGGCATTTCAAAAGCACTCAGAATTATAAAGATAGAATGGAAGCCACTGAGGCCTGTGAGGGAGGAAAGTTATTATTTAATGAATGCAGTTTCATGTTTGCAGACTAAAATCGTTCTGGAGATAGACAGCGGCGATATACATATATGCTTCAGTGTGGGCACGCATGTCTCGTGGTACCCATGTGGAATTGGAGGACACCCTTACCATCGGCCCCACGTTCCTCCTTGGTTTGGACAAAGTCTCTTTGTTGCTGGCTGCTGTGCAGACACCATGAGCTTCCCCCCTTCTATCTCAGCACAGGGCACTAGAATTACAGGTGAGGATTACTGCGCACAGCAAGCATTCACCCGCTGAGCCATCTCCCCAGCTCTGATATATATGATAAAAAAAATCGAAATAAACCAACACACACCTAAAAATAAAATCTCAAGAATCCGGGAAAGGTTGACTCTACAGATTTTTTCCTGGATCTATTAAATTTGCAGTGGGTTAACCTATGCGCCTTACTTTGATTTTTCCGACAGCGTCTGTAATTCTGAGCTTGTACCTTGATGATCCTTCCTCTCCCATTGCCAGGGAGAGCTCTTTAGAAAATTAATCTGATGCATCTACCACCTTTCAAAGTCCCTGGCTTCAGGCTCCGTAGCAAGCCCTCAACACCACCTTTCTACAGGTTGTCTACAAACCGATTTCCAGCCTCACCTTGTAGCTCCCCTGTCATCTGATGCTCTTAAAATACCAGCCTCCTTTAGTCCCTTCAACACATCACAACATGTTTGCACTTGGTGGGGTATTTTTTTCTCTCTCCAGATGCTGTCTTCTGACGGTGACTTTGGCATCCCTGGGATTTGATTCTGAAGGGTATAAATCAGTAAATGATAGCTTCACTGAGTTTGACTGAAGTTTGTCTCAACCTCAAAACACCCCTCCACTCCAAATCTGTCTCTTCAGTCATTGCCCACAAGGCTCTGCGAAGACGTAGGAATGCGCAGGCACAGACTTGAAGCCCAGATTCATCTCGACACCATGGAAAGGGCTGTACACCAGAGACATGGCCCAGTATTTCTCTGTGTGACTAGGACAGAGCCCGGGAGAGTGGCATCTTGGGGTATTCACATTAGAAGTGTTTTGTATTTTTATTACACTTCAATAGATTGGCCAGGACTAGGCTAAGAGCCTATACAGAATCGTCCCTAACTTTCTTCCTCTGTGGTACCTGTGGTACCTAACACAAAGGGCTTGATGTGATGGACTCAGTCGCCAAAGCTTCTCTAAACAGGAAGACCAGCCCAGAAACGCTGTGCTCAACCAAACCGTGTGCTCGGTGTTCACCACTGCTCTCTGCTTCCTACAGTCCCTGTCAACACCTAACCTCTGCAGTTGGAGGGTGACAAGATGCTTCCGCCTTTGATCTTTGTCCTACCATGTAAAGTTATGTCATTATCTTGGCCTTTACATACTCTCAATCCTTGGTGAAAGAGGAAGGAAAAAAGGGAGGGAGGGAGGGAGGGAAGGGGGGAGGCAGGGAGAGAGGGAGGATGGACAGGGTGGAGAGGTGGCTCAGTGATTAAGAGCGACTGGGGCTCTTGCAGATGTCCAGGGCTCTGTTCCTGGCATCTACTTGGAGGTTCACAACTGTCTAATTCCAGATCCAGAGGATTCCACACCCTCTTTTGGCCTCTGCAGGCATTAGGGACACATGTGGACCACATATATACATGCAAACAAAACACTTGTGTACACACACACACACACACACACACACACAATTTTTGCTTTAATGAAATGTAATATTTAGAATTCTCTTCCCACCCATAGAGATCAACCGTCTTCTCTCAAACCACAGCATCTCCATCCTGCTCCTTAACCAAGCTGGGCCTAAATACACGTGCACATCAGCGCCGTCTGCAAGTGTCCTATACACAGCCCGACCATGGCCTCGGAGATAATGTAACCATTGGGCTTTAAAATAAACAACTGGGCATTTCCAGGAGCATACTGGAATGCCACATGGTTAGCATTTTTAACAAAGAGGTCTCGGGTCCTGAAGAGAGTGGCGGCCCTATTGTTTTGTATCTTTAACTAACGCAGACCCTCTATCAAATCATGCCCTCATTAAATTCCAGGCACAATAGCCTCATAAAACTTGATCAAAAACAGTTAAGACCTAGATGAACTTTATGAGCACACATTCGCATGTGCAGAAATTACTTAATTTGAGTGATTTAGTACCCAATGAATTTTCCCCGAGTACTATCAAGGCTGCAATAAAATATCTCGGCACAAAGCATATTTCGAGATTTATGACATCCTTATGGACCGCCGTGCTGCTAACGTCTCTCCTGCGCTTTATTTACCACTTGGGAAATCTTTGTTGCCTTATATTCACCACGTCAAAAATCCCAATATGCACGCGATTGGAACCCACACTAGAGAGCAGAGAAATTAGCGAGTATAAAACGCCACAGTCATTACCAGCTACTGCGCAGCCATACCCACTGCAACCTGACACACACGGAACTGACTTTTCTCCCTGAACCTCATACGAAGCTTGCTGTGTGCCAGGGAAGAACAGACAAACTGCTAGGCGCCCCAGGGCAGCTAGGGGCTAGAACTTGGTGAGAGGACCAGGGATTCAAGTCCGGCTCCAATCTAACTCTGGATAGTCTTTTGTTCTCAGGAGCTCATCACCCCAGTTTTCCAGCCTGTCATTGTTGCTATAGGCTACCTTCCTGCACAAACCCTGCAGAAGAGCTTCCTGGGTAACGGGGAGCGTGGGTGCCCACTGTAACTGCCACAGTGTAGATGCCAGAGCATCCCTGTCACCTGGATTTCAAGGAGACAAGCTTTAGATTTCAGGCTGGTCTAAACTGCTTCTCAACGTTGTTGTTGATTTTTTCTATACTTCTGAGTCAGGGTACCAGTGAGCCTCTGGTTTAAAAAAATCCCTAAGAATCCAATCCCGTCAATGACGGGATGTTAAAGCCACCAAGCATGGACATTCTTTCCGACATTTTCCTGTCACTTTGTGCTGTCTGCTGTCATCCAAAAAGACACCCCTCAAACTCAATTTGGGTATCCTGAGATAACCAATGTCGCTAAAGATGGAGACACTTCAGACAAATCAGTAATATGAGATTCTGACCAACAGACCTGGACAGTCTGCCTGAGTATGCTGTGCCCCAAACTTCCGGGTGTTAACCTGCACAGCCATGAAACAGTCGTCAGGTGACAAGCCTCTTGAGTGGCTCCATACACCACCATGTGGCAGGCAGCAGGTGAGGTGGCTGCTTGTCTGAGCAGAATTTCCCATGGCTCTCCTAGGGTGGGAGCCTACAACAGTTGGTGTCTTCTCCAGGGGAAGTGTTTGAGTGGGATTGTTCCACATTACAATGGAAGCTCACACTATGGCCAAAATCCACTGCGATGATATTGCGGGTCACAGAAAATGGGGGTCTGGCCCTATTTGGATTACCAGAAATATCTACAAAGCAGCCCTTTGCTGACAGAGTGCCAGAATGCTGGCACTGGGCGACCTCCAGGGTGTGGAAAAGCCAGCACACTGTGGCATACACAGGGAAAACTCAGACTTGAGATTCACAACCTGTACACTAGAACACACTGCCTGCCCAGTTCAGCCAACACACCGCCACAAGCTAGCACACTGATGCTCAGACGGGTGCCCTCCTGAATTTGATGGAGGAGTCACTGCCGAGGCCACAGAAAGGCCACATGACTTCTGAGACTGTCTTCCAAGCCAGCTTCCCAGCACAGGGCTCAGCAGATCCAACAGGACATGTGGTCCTCAGATTCCGACCAGCTTGAGTTCGAATCCAGCTCTACAGAGAGCTTGTGTAGAGATGGAAGGAGTATGCTTAAACCCTTCCTGCCTCACTTTTCCTATCTGGGTAGTAGGCTGAAATAGGGCTCATAGGTGAGAGCTGAGTCAATATGCTACACACCCTGAGTATTAAAAGTCCGTCAGAGTTACCTGTTGGCTGTGTGGGCTTTGTTATTAGCATCTGTGAGTTCCTACCTAGGACAGCGCTAGCTGCTACACACTCATCGCTCAGAGCGGAGGCTGAAAGCCCAAGACTGAGGTGCTGACAGTCAGGTCCTACAGATGCCAGCCTTGCTGGCATGTAGGTGGTCCAGACATCTCTTTGTACCCCACATGATTCAGTGGGGCCAGAGCTCTGGCATCTTTCTTTTTCTAAGGATACTAACTCCATCATGGGGGTACCTCTCATGACATCCCTGAACACAATAGCCTCCCAAAGGCCTCACCTCCAAATGCCATCACACTATGGGGTAGGACTCCAACACACACACATTTCGGGGCAGTGCACCCATCCAGCTCATCCTAAAAGAAGACAAACACTTTCAGACGGTTCCACGCCAAAGAAACTTTTCTGTCTAGAGCAGGGGCTCTCACCCTGTGGGTCGGGACCCCTTTAGGGGGTGTACATCAGATATCCTGCATATCAGATATTTACACTGTGATTCACAACAGTAGCAAAAGTACAGTTATGAAGGAGCAACAAAATGATTTTATGGTTGGGGTCACTACAACATGAGAAACTGTATTAAAGGGTCTCAGGGTTAGGAAGGTTGAGAACCACTGGTCTAAAGGAAGGATTATACTTTAAGGACCACCTCCACCAGGAGAAAAATTACATACATGTGCATAGACAAATTATATTGTACATCTATACATATGTATATATATATATATACAAACCAAGTATATAATGTATACACATGCCTTAAACATACACATAAATTATGTATATACATACATACATTTATGTGTACGCAAAGTATATACACACATATATTAAAACATGCACACACATCTGTTACTTTCTTTTCTAACTTGGAGAGGAAACCTAGGGCCTCTTGCATGTATGGTAAATACCACTGAGTCACACATCTCCACACACAACACATTTCACTACAACAGAAACCAGGGAAAGCAAAGAAAAAAACACACGATAGAGCCACATAGAAGAGCAAGAGGTCCGCCAAGTCAGTCACCAGACAAGAACGAGTCAGCAATGAAAGTTTCCCTTTGGGGTTCCTTGCCTCCGAGGATATCACTAAAGAGGTTCTCAATACAGATTCCTGCCCTTAATGTTTGGGAGCCATGCGTGTGAAAGCCAGTCACAGGCAACGTTTATCCCGCCTACTTTGGTGGCCTCAGCTAAGTGCAGGCATAATGGAGCTAACAGTCACCCATTACAGCTGTGTCCAGCTGTGTCTCTTCCCCCTCCACTTTCCTATCTGACTTCAAGGCTCTTCCTCCCTCTACGCAAATGCAGTTTTCCACCAGCTCCCTTTTTACTGTGTATCCTGGGCCCACTCACCATCCCATCCTGCTGTATCGTTGTAACAGCCCTACTGAGTGTCTATACTCAACCCCACGCCCAGACGCCTCTACCAACAGGCTACTTAAGTCAAATTTTCTTCCTCATAGTCTCTGCTCAAAACTTTCTACTGGCTTTACAGCTCACTTAGCGTAAAAGGCCAAAGCGAGAGCCATGGCTCCCAAGTTCTAGGCTGTATTCCCCACAGCTCATCTCTGGCCACTGTCACTGTGCTCAATCCCACAGCCACACTGACCTGAGTGTCATAATCCCACAATGCCTTCAGCTGTCTCCATACACTAACCACCTTAACATCTCCCCGTGTTTGCTCTCCAGAAATGAGCTCCCTTATCACTTCCAAATCATTGCTAAATCTAACCTTCCATCCAATTTAAATTCCCAACTTAGTCTGGTGTTTCTGACTTCTTCTTACCTTTCTTTCTTCATATTTAGCACCATCTACATGCATTTTCTTATATTTGCTTCTGTCTCCTTCTAGAAGCATGCTCTGGAAAGTCAGAACATTTTTCCTCCTGCCTTTTTACATCTCAAGAATCTCAACAATAACCTTTCAGAGTGTGAACCCATAAAGCCTTCGCTGGACTTCAGCGTGCCGGGTGCTGGTTCTAAGTCGATACAGATGAGAAGCGACACACAGTGCCAAGAAACGATATTCAAACAGGGCTGCTGTGGCCCACACATGTTGCTGTGGCTTCCTGTGCTCCCAGTTTATCAGCCCCCTCAGCCCCAGAAGTCAGACGCTTAAAGTGGTCTAGATTTTTGAAATGGTGGGAAAAAAATTCTTCCATCAATCACAGGAAAGGAAAGGGGTTTTCAAGGATGTACTAAGCCGTGTGCACATAAATCAAGTGGGCATGGATGAAGAAGTCCTCAATTACATTCTGAAGTTCTAGGGTGGATGTTCATATAGTAACTAGAACAGAAGGTCTACACTGACGTCCACAGCTGCCTGTTAAAACCAGGAAAACTGCAGGTTCTACTTTCCCAAATGGAATAACATAAACCTCTTAAGACTGGCTAGCATGGGGCCCCGACTTGTTTCCTTTGACTGAAACACAACTTCCCTCTGTTTAGTTTTGTTCCTACAGTACTTGTGTTGAGAACAAAACCCAAGACTGGGCATCCGTCTGTGTCAGTGATTCCCCTCGGGTGCAGAAAGGCGCTAAGCTTGTGTGGCTCGCTGGGCTGCAGGCCGCATGCGGCTCCTGGACTGTGCAGAGTAAATCAGTTACCCATGTGACACAGCTGTGTTGAGTCGGCTTTTGAGGGACCCGTTCCCTCTGCCACACTAAGGATAGCTCAGTCATCCACCCCGCTCAGAGAGGGTTTACAGAGAAATAATTTAAAAAAAAAACCATTGAAAACAAATAAACAAACAACAACCACCTGTCTTTTTAAGAAATATTTTGTTGTTTTTTTTTTCAAAGAAAATCCATCTCTTGGAAACCAAAGAGAAAACTGATGAGCTGATTTAGCAGCAAACAGGGTCTTTCTTTACTGAACACTCTTTATCGTCTACATCTGAGCTAATCTCATCCACTCTAACTGCCCGCTCCAGTATCAGTGACTTAAAACACAGCAACTGTTACAAGTGTTCCAGAGAGTTTATCTATAACCCATCCGTAAAACTTCTAAGTCTGGGGAAAATTCCTATAGCCACTTTAAAATGAAAGGGTTTGCTTTGTTTAATGGTAAGAGGGAAAAAAAATCTGAAAACTATGAAAATCTGCAATAAGTTGGTAAAAACCAGTATGGAGCAATGCGGCAAAGCAAATATATGTCCAGATGTTTTGTGTACATGTATGTACATACATGTGTGTGCGTGCCCTAAACATCCCTTTGTAACAAAATGCAGGGCAATGTGCTGATTTTGTATTGTTACAAGTTACTACACAACTTGTGCTTGTAGATTTGGTTGAAGGATGGACTTCTTGTTTTTGGGGGGGTTTTGATAGTGTACTAGTCTACGCTGTATCACTGGAACAAGATTTCTGATGCTGGGTACTTTAAAGAGTAAACGCGTTATTGGACCCATGATTTTGGTGGCTGAAAAGATCTGACTAGCATGGTGCCAGTGTCCTAGCAAGGGTTCCCTGGAGGCATCCCAGCATGGTGGAAGGATATAAATGGAACTGGCTGTGTAGAAGCACGAGGTAGCCTCGCTGGAACAGCCTAGAGATTAGGGTCAGTTCTTTCTGAGCGCCAACCGCTCACTCATCACCTAACCCCTGGCACAATGCCCGGGTCTTAGGGGTGAGGGCATCACGGCAGTGGCGGCGGACATTGCTGTGCCTGCAGGAACATGACAGCCAGGGAGGAGAAAGAAATACTATTCGTCCTCACACTGTCGCCTTTGTACTCATTTCAGGGCCCGTCCACCCACGTCTTTCCTCGTCGCTTGATTTCCGCAGAAACGCCCTTATAGACGCCGAAAGGTTCCTCCCCAGACTGATCTAAACCCCATGAAGTTGGCAAAGTTTACCACACAGTGCTCTGGTGCTTCTGTCTCCAGAGAGAACTATTACACGGAGTCCTAACCAGACCCCAAATCTCTGGCACCCCGACTGTAAATACCCCAGGCTGTCCATGTTGTTTCTCCACTGCTGCCATAAAACACTAGCCAAAAAGAACTGGACAGGGATTTATTTGGCTCACGTGTCCCAGTGGTCATCACAGTCCATCATCAAGGGATGCCCAGGCAGGAAGCTGGAGGCAGGAGCTGAAGCAGAGGCCATGGACCACTTGCTCCCTGGGGCCTGTTCAACCTGCTTTCTTATACAGCCCAGGACCACCAGTCACCTGCCCAGAGGTGGCACCCTCCACAGGGGGCCGGGTTCCCCCACATCAATAATTAGTCAAGGAAACATCCTGCCTGCCAATCTGTCAGAAGCAAGTCCTCAGCCGAGGTTCCTCCTTCCTAGGTGACTCTACAGAACTGCAAGAAGAGTCAGTGCACAGTGGACTTGTAAGGAAGGCATTTCTTTCATTTATAAGTTAATTAGCTTAAGGTATTTTGTTATAGAAGCTCCGATGGACCAAGACACTGAGTCAGGCCTTGGGAGTAGCATCAGGAGCCACCTGCCGCGAGAACAGAACTGAGTCCTCCACAAGAGGGACGCGGAGATGACAAAGGCTGACATCCTACCAAGCAGCAGGGGGAAGGACCCCCATTCCCATCACTACGCCCAACACAAGCCTCTCTGAAGTCAAGTGCTGGAGGGGGAGGGGCCAGAAGGAAGGGGGAGAGAGAAGCCTCTCCGCAGGGTGACAGTCAGAGGCTTTGAAATCTGCACTGAAATAATGGGAACATTTCAAAGTCACCGAGTAACTCCCCAAAGAAAATGCTGTCCACTCTGCAACCACAGAGCTTCCCGGAAGGGATAAAGTGTCATTCTCCGTTGTCAACAGAAACGGTCACCACTGAGAGAGGTGAGTCCAGCTAGAGAACTCGGCTGCTCCTTACGCTCATGTTGGACCTGTCCTTTCCAGTCCACTCAATATCCCCAACACAAAAGCCTGTGTTTTCAGGCAGCGGCCATCGGCCACACGCTCAGGAGGCAAAGGCCCATATGTATCAGTGGGAGCTATTGTTTCACACACAGCAGTCCCTAGTGAGCTCACTCTAGCTAACAACCCAACAAAACACCAGGACCCCTGGAGCCTTCTAATACCAGGCTCAGTTTGCGCAGAACACCAGCGAGCCCTCCGTTACCTTCCTAAAGCAAGGTTTTCACCCCACATACCAAGCAGGGAGCACATGCCATCCAATGGCTACTACCATGAAGGAAGCCCATTTTCCTCTCTAGTTGTGCTTACAATGGCTTCAAATGGCAAACGACTGTAATTATGGATGGAGGGGGCGATTCTAGCTCCCCTGGGGGCAAAGGAAATCAAACCCTTTCTTTATAATCACCCATAAATATTTATGCTTCTCTGCCCATTAGTCCCACACTCCCAAAATGAAAAACATCCCCCCACCCTCCCACCCTGGTATAGCTTTCATTATTTAAAGAATGATACAGATCCAAGGTTTTCCATATAAAACAAAATGAACATTAAGTTTGTAATATATAGATAATGTTGGATTTGGGTTTTAAGTTGTTTTCAGGTAGTAATTTTCTACAACAAGGTGAAATAGTGATACACTGAGAGCCGCAAAAATATATTTTTCAGACCTGGCTTTTAGATATAAAACTAGAAGACTTATATTCAAGCTATCTGTTTGATTAATGAATGTGGTACTGGCCAATACTGCCACTGAGGCGTGAAGAGGCTGAATGGTTATCAGCAAGGAACGGGGTGGGAGTGGGGGGAGGGGATCAGGTGGGGGTTGGAGGAGGAGCTTCAACTCAGGGACTGGAGGAGACCTGCTAGGAAGACAATGGCACTTTTGTACGGAACAGCAAAGAGTTAATTCTTGCAGAACATAAATCTCTGGGAATTTAATTTGCACGAAATCCTGGCCCATAAATAATTACCATTTGCCTCACTGGGACAAAGGGACCAGCCATTCAATTTATACCAGTCAAGTTCCATAATACTATGTAGGGGAAATCCTTGCCTCACGTCAGATTATGTGGGTATTGGGTGAAAAGTCTAAGCCGCGCTGAAAGGCAAATTAAAGTCTCTAATCAATAGAGAGCAACAGATTCATTAAGCAAATTGAGGGCAATTCTAGAATGCCAAGCAGAACGCAGTTTGGCTGGTCTTTTACGGGCATATCATTTGTTTCTGCAACGCGGACTCAACCACATTTGCATCCCATAAAATTCCTTCAAACTGTATAATTCAGTATGAACAACCGTGACAAACACTCCTGAAAAGAGCGTGCAAGCTGGTTCTGAGGACTTGCTAGATTTTTTCTTCTTCTTCTTTTAATGTTGAGGTTTAAACAGTGTGAAGAATTTCTCAAGGGTAGAAGAGTAAATAGAGATGTGCACATGGCCACGGGACCCCAGCCTTTTGTTTTCAGTAAATTGGTTTCTTTGATCATCTTGGTGGTAAAGAGAATACATTAAAAGCGTGCCCAAATATCCAATACGCCATATAGCGCAGAATAAATGTTGGAGCATATTGTCCTCTTTTTGGGTAGCACAAATACAGCTGGGACAAATGAACCTCTATAGCCACCAAGAGCTAATGGCATGGGGGGGGGTAGCTGTTACCTTATAGGCATGTTGTTTCCTAACTGATGTGAAATCGAATTTCTTTCTGTGAGCATAGCCTCCAGTGTGCCTTCTATGCCATGAGCTATGTCTACACTTCCTGCATCCAGGAGCCAGACTCATCTAGATAACAAACTAGGCATAAGAATAAGGAAAAAAAAACATGCCAATTAAAGCCTGGATTTGGGGTGAAGGTTTCTCAGAAGAAGCTAGGCAGGTTCAAGCATCATGTGTTTGTGATTTTCATCTCAGGAAATAGGGAAAAGGGACATTGGCTTTTTAACTTCACAAGATCCAGTGAGCAGTGAGGTGCAAATTTAATTTCTCTGGACATAGGTGTGACCCATTGCTCATCTTCTCAGAGCGCTTGGATTGTTCCCATTGTTCCCCATCCTAACCTGTGGGAAAGAATCAATATGCCATTTTCATCCTAATCGTTCAATAATCCCCAGCTATGATTCCCTCTAAGGAAGTGAAAGTCACCCAACAGCACAGAACAGCTCTAATCCTTTGGCTCCTAAGCCACTCCACCCATGCACACAGGATATTACAGATGATCAGGGGATAGTAGGTCAAAGACCGGAGCTTCATATATAATCAAAGTGGAGGTGAACTGATTTTAAAATACCGAGCATCATAAAGACTTTTGAATTCTATTACCACTTAGGCCTAGAGAGAACACCACGCGAGCTTTAGAACTGAAGGAGGAGAGTGGAGACTTCTGACCCCCAGGCATTTTGGATTCTGTGATTTAAACATCCTAGGGTATGGATTTGTTAAACAATGTCCTTTCCCAGTCTGTACTCACAACCATAAACAAACCCTCACAGCAGAATGCCTGATACCAGGAAATACTGGGGATCCAGACAGATGTTCACGTAAACACATGCAAAATGTCAAAAAGAAAAAAGTCACCAAAGAAAAATTTTTATAAGGAACAAAGAAAAGGATTCTCCTTCCACTCACAGAAGCAAGTCACAGATATAAGAAAACGAATGCCTACAAGGGAGCCTGGAACATGGAAAGGACACGGTAGCTACACACGGGAAGGAAGAATGAATCCACAGTGATAAAAATCTCGAAAAACATGATTGATTTGCTCTTACACTGCAGCACAGTGTTCAGGGTCAGCAGAGAAAAAGATGCAGGATGCCTTGCTCAACATTATTAACAATCTTTAGAGGGTGGCAGCAATACTGTATGAAGCACAAGGCACCCCTGCATGGGGTTTTCACCAGAGCTGCACAGGGCATCCGCCAGGCAGCTGGCCTTGCTTCTACACGTCACCGTGAGCTCTCCAGGGCTTCTCTACATTTTCATTTCTATTTTATGTGTATGAATTTGTCCACTCGTGCACCTGGGCACTCCATTCATGCCGTGCCCCTGGAAGCCAGAAGAGGGCGTCAGATCCCACGGAACTGGGGTTACAGGAGGCTGTGAGTCACCATGCGGGTGTGGAAGCCGAGCCCAGGTCCTCTGCAAGAGCAGCCAATGCTCTTGACTCCTGTGCTGTCTCTCCAGTCTTGCGCTCAGATCCTCATGAAGATAAATAACAATTTGGTCTGGAGCTCTCTTTGTAATTTCCTCACAGGTGGTGTTCAAGCTTGAGTATGCATTTGCATATTTTTATAATAAATCGGAAGATTAATTTCACCCAGAGTCGAGACTCCTGAAGAAGACACCGGGCAGGACCAACATTTAACTCCCCATGAACTATAAGGTCTGATGAATCTGCTAATTCGTGGCGTTGTTTTGTTTACTTTATGGAGTGCTTCAATCTTCTGAGCATGCTTTCTACTCAAAGGTCAAAGTGAGTTCATGCAGACAAAGCAAACCCTTGATTGACTCATCCCCAAACAGTTAAACCCATGGATGGGTCTTGTGTCGGCAGTGTCTTTTAGGACAGAAGACATAGCATGTACCCACGCTTTAAGAGCAGAGCCTGGCAAAGTGAGGTGACCTGCCTACCATTACAAGGGAGGCCCCTGAGGATCACAAAGGGATTTCTACTGGTAGGTGCTGGTTCTCGAGGCCACCACCCTGTCCTATGTCTCCAGATACCAGGACAAGGACTATAGCTTGGTTCTGTACATACATCTGCCCCCTCGTCTTAACATATGAACCCTTTTGTTTGAATGGGGACCACGTGGTTAGGGTGTGATTCAGGAGGGGTCAGCAGGTTGGCAGTGGCCTCTTGAGAAAGCTGTTTTATTACATTTGTTTGTGGTGTGGCATGTGTGTGCCATGCTTGTTAGAGGTCAGAGGATGTGTGAGACTTAATTTTTTTCTATGTGGGACCAGGGATCACAGTTAGGTCACCAGGCTTGGCGGCAGGTGCCTTCGCCCTTCAACTGCTGAGCCATCTGAGTGGAGTGGTTTAAAAAAAAAATGAGCCCCAAAGGGGGTGGCACTATTAGGAGGTGTGACTTTGTTGAAGTGGGTGTGGCCTTGTTGAAGGAAGTGTGTCACGATGGAGGTGAGTTTTGAGGTCTCATATATGCTCAAGCTATGTCCAGTGTCTCAGTTCACTTCCTGTTGTTGCCTGCAGGTTAAAATGTAGACTCTCGGCTCCTTCTCCAGCACCATGTCTGCCTGCACGCCACTATGCTGCACCATGAGGACAATGGACTGAACCTCTGAAAATGTAAACCACCCCAATGAAATGGTTTTCTTTGTGGGAGTTGGAGGGGTCATGGTGTCTCTTCACAGCAAGAGAAACTCCGACTTAGACACCAAAGAAGCTGTTTATAAATGGAAGAGACGGAAAAGATGGTTCCATGGATGGGGACACTAGACATGCCTGAGGACTTGGGGTCAATTTCTGGAACCCACATGGTAGAGGAAGAGAGCCAACACATTTGACCTCTACACACGCACCGTGCGCCCTTCCACTGATGCCACCTCATAAACGAATGGGAAAAAAAATGACTCCTTATTCAGCTCCCATTTCTTCATAAGGACTGGAACACTGGTCCAATGGCTTGATTTCGAGCAGCCGTTGGGACTGAGAAGTCAATGAAATATTTCTGGCACTGAAGCATTGAAATGAAGTTGGGAGAGAAGCAGCAGGAGTCTGGGTCTAGACCACCATGCACCATGCCATACAGGCCCTGAGACTCTCTAAGTCTCCAGACTCCTCCACATAAGAGGAAAATTCTTCCCTATTTAAGCCATAAATATCTAGGAATTTATACCACACGCAGACCACCCCTTTCCTGATAGAACCCACAAGACCTACTTTCAACTTCCTGTGTCCGTCAATCTCAACTTGAGCGCTTGCCTTCTGTCCATCTGCAGAGAAGCGCGTGTGTGCACATGTGCAGGTGGAAGCCTGAGGTTGACACGAGGAATCCTAGCTTTTTCACCTCATTCACCGAGGCAAGGTCTCTCAATCAAACCCAGAGCTCAGAGAACTGCCTAGTCCTACTAGCCATCCTGCTCTGGGATCTCCTGGTTCTGCCTTGGGGCTGGGATTAGAGGTGGGTGGTCCTCCTGCCTGCTTCCTACCCTCTGCCTTCTCCTCAGCCTCCAACTTCACTGAGCCAATATTAGGTCTCTTTCCTTTGCCCCCTGACTGAGAACAGCTCCATGCTTTTCCCACCGCATACTTTTCAGCACAGCTCACTCAGAACACTATGTCAGCCCGTCATCTGAGCTTCCCCAGGGACAGGCCTTCCAGCCTGCCAGCGATCAGAACACGCAGCAGCAAGTCAGGCCAGACACCTGGTCACCAGGTCAAGATTTGATTGCGCTCAGTGTTCTGTCCTTAGATAGGAAACACAGTATAATGAAATACAAAAGGCTTTTCTTTAGCCCCTGCACAACCCCCCCACCAGAATGGTTTTCTTTAGGTCGACTTGAACCCGTCCCTCCCCCCGCCACTCTCTCACACTTAGTCTCAATGCTCTTGCTAAGCTGTGGGATAATCCTTTTGTACACTGAGAATATGTGTCTCTTGCTTAAGGGACCTTCTCTGAGTGGTTTAATAAAGAGCTAAATGGCCAATAGCTAGGCAGGAGAGAAATAGGTGGGACTTCTGGGGAGACAGAGGAACTCTGGGAAGAAGAGAGGTGGTTCGAGTGGAGCAAACCCATGTACAGTATGGAGGAAAGGCGACGAGCCACGTGGCAGAATGTCAATTAATATGATTGAGTTAACAAGTTACAAGAGCTAGTTGTGAACAAGCCGAAGCTAAGGCCAAGTATTCATAATTAATAAGTCTCCGTGTCCTTCTTTGAGAGCTTCCATGTGGGGAAGCCAAACTGCAGGCCAGCGTGCATCCTATATCCTGACCCTCACCACAGAAAACAAAATGACAGCAATGACAACAGCGGGGCGGAAGAGGAAGCAAAGGAAAAAGAAGCCTTCTGAGACAGGGAGCCACAGGGCCTCCTGACTCAAGCCTAGGACGGCCGCCATGACTAAGAGAGATACTTCCGTCAGTCGACACAGAACGCTGCCGTGAAGAACTATTTTACTGACCAACAACAGCCAGAGACAAACACTGATTGGAAAGAAAGTACCCAGCACCCTCTGGGGCTGGAAGAAAATCCCTGGTCTCATGCACACCTTTAGCTCAGACTGAGTGTGAACCTCACCAGGCTTACCTAGACCTGGGAGCTCCTGCCCTGTTCAGTATGGGAGACTCTGGCTGGGGGTGGTCAAGGGACCCCAGGTGGCAGGGCTTGTTAGAAAGGGCCAGAGATCTTAGCACTGTGTGAGGTTTGCGGTGCACACAGCGTTCTCATCAGATCCTCATCAAATGATTAAAATTTCCAACTCTAGAGCTTCCTCCACCCCATAGGACTCTCAGAAGCTGGTACCTGTAGGTGTCACCCTGTTACCCAAATATGGGGTTTATCAGAACCCAGGGCTGCTGTGGCCCTCAGCAGGCACTAAGTGGCCGCTCATTCAGCCGTATCTCTAGTCAAAGGAGAATGCCCTCAACAAAGTTGGTAAACTGAAACCACACTTCCTCAACTACAAATCGTCTTCTAAAAGGCTTTTTCATTTCCCTCCGTCTTTTCTCTCTTCTCCGATTCATTCATTGCCTCCTTGTGTGCCTTCTGTAGCCACGACTCTCACGCTGAGCTTCCTCACCCTTGGCACTTCTTTCCAAGCAACTCACACACAACCTTTGCTGCTTTCCCACTAGCCACTCCTGCAGCTCCCTGCTGAGCCTTTCCCAACACATCCACATGCTCCTGTGGCCAAACGTCCAGGAGACCCGCGGCAGACAATACTCTAAGTAGACTCAGGCCATAGGTCAGCCAATGGCAGAAGCAGGCACCCGCGGCTTTGCATTCTGTCCTTTTAGCACCTCTGCAATGTTCTCAGAACCGCACTTCTTCCCTCAGGGTGTGACGGTGTGACAGTGTAGCCCCCTGTGACCGAGAGAGCCATCCCAAATTGTAACACTGAATCACTAGCTGGAAATGACCTCGTCTGCTTGTCAGACTACAACAGGAGAGCCAGAACAAAAGTCCCGGGTCACAGGCAGGCTGTGAAGATGAGGAATATCTGTAAAGGGAGCCGGGGAGATGCAGCTTTCGTTTGCGAGTGCACACTGCATACCACTGTGGGCAGCAGCCTTCCTGGCAGCTGACGCAGGCTCCTGCACATAATGCGAGCATTCTGCTAACGCTTCCAACACAAATGCACTCTGCCCTTATGTGACAATTCCAGAGAACAGACCTTACACTCAAACCTTCCCCTCTTCTAGATGATGGTTGTTATTGCACTTCGAATGATGAGGCAGTTTGGCTTCTATGAAAGCCGATAGATGGAGACTTCACTAAGGACCACAGGAGGACTCGCCCTTGGTTACTGAACTCAAAATTAAGTCCCACTTTGGTAAAATGTCAAGTATAATTTTGGTCTCTTCAGCACCTATGCAGTCTGTGAATCAGTGGGGCCTCTTTTGGACAGCATTTAACCCAGTGAGCCACAAGCACTGGGATTAAGGTCACTGCTGTCACATGAAAAAGTCTTTGGGTGGGTCACACTAAAAAAAAAAACAACTCCTCATTTGTGGGTGATCAAATCACCAGATTCTATTGATTCTTGGGGCGGGGAGGGCCCGTGATGCCCTAGGCATTCTAACAGCACTGTACACTTCTCTCTCTCTCTCTCTCACACACACACACACACACACACACACACACACACACACACACACACACTTATACCCCTAGAAACACAACACACACATATACACACATACTCATACCCTTACATACAAACACAGACATACACAAAGCCCTAGACACATAAACGCGCACACACATACTCATACCCCTATATACACACAAAGATATACAGAGAGACACACACAGATATACACATACACATTCACACGACTGGTCAAGCTAGAGATGCCAACACCAAGCATGCAGACATGGGCACGCTATCCTAGGAGGATTCCCAGCTCCTGCTTTGAACTCTCATGATGTGATCCCACAATAATGGTACTGATGACTTGAGGAGGTCCTTCACAGGACTGGAAATAAAATGTTTGCCGTCCCCAGTACCATCTTGCTCCACAAGAAAAGCCTTTTTATCTCTTCTGGAAATGACACAGAACAAGTTAAGCAGCAGTACCTTGGGCAGGTATGTCTGGATTTTGACCCTGCTCATGGGCTGGGAGGTTAATGAATGGAAACATGAAGCAAATAGCAGCTACCTCCCTACTGCGAGTGTTGAAGGAGCACACAACAGAATGCTTGCCTATGTGGGCTGGGCAGAGCTCCGGGGAGGAGCATAGCCCACACACACTCCTGTTCATCTGTTCATCAAGGGCCTAGGAAGTCAGGGCTTCTCTACGCTAGGCTGAAGGGGAAACACCATTAATATTCTAAACAAGCATGGGCTAGAACCAGAGAACCAGCCCAGAAGTTCAAAGTGAAATTCTGACTTAATGGCCAAAAGTGAAGGGCCAGGTTTTGCGTCACACAAAAATATTCAGGAAAAATTTCCTCCCTATAGTTCCCTGTAACAAATAAACCCTCTGTGCAACAATTCCCTTGTACCCTATAAAGATTTGTCACTCAGATTGGTTTAATGAAATGCTGATTGACCTGTAGCCAGGCAGGAAGTATAGGTAGGGCGACCAGACCAGGAGAATTCTGGGAAGAGGAAAGGTTCAGTTTTCAGTCGCCACCCAGATGCAATGCAGAGGAAGCAAGACGAAAATGCTGCACTGGGAAAAGGTAACAAGCCACATGGTTAAACATAGGTAAGAATTCTGGGTTAATTTAAGTTGTAAGAACTTGTTAATAACAAGCCTGAGCTAATAGGCCAAACACTTCATAATTACTATAAGCCTCTGTGTGTTTCTTTGAGACTGGACAACTGTGGGACCAGGCAGGACAGAAACTTCCATCTACAAAAGCCGCTGGACCTGTTTGAAAACTTCTCATTGACATAAACATTAAATAAGCATCACAATAAACAAATTTATCATAAAAAACATAGTAGATGTAAGATGGTATGATGGAGGAAGGTCATTGGTTAAATTAAAAGGAACTTTTGGCTCATTGGTTAGGAGATAGGTGGGAGGAGTAAACAGAACAAAACGCTGGGAGGAAGAGGAAGTGAGGTCAGACTCGACAGCTCTCCTCTCCAGAGCAGACGCTAGAGAGAGACGCCATGCTACCTGCTCCAGGGAAGACGCAGCTATGAAGCTCCGACCCAGGATGGACTTAGGCTAGAATCTTCCCGGTAAGCGCACCTAGGGGCGCTACACAGATGATTAGAAATGGGCTCAATTAATATGTGAGAATTAGCCTAGAAGAGGCTAGATAGGAATGGGCTAAAGCAGTGTTTAAAAGAATACAGTGTCCGTGTAATTATTTCGGGGCAAAAGCTAGCCGGGCAGGCGGCTGGGGTATTGGGACCCAGCCCCGCCGCCGCTCCATATTACTACAAATGACGCCCAGACGTGTGGCTGAGTCCACAGAAAGCCTGAGAAAGCTTGGGAAAGAGTAAAGCATGTTTTCTTGATTGTGACAATTTCTCTGGTCTACTCTGCTTGCCAGAGGCAAGCAAGCGCCTCATCTAAGAGAGGCTTCCTGTCTCAGCTTTAGCTGCAAAGCCTGCAGCTCATTAAGAGGTCCTGCCACGAAACACTTAAACGATGTTGACGAAAAGCTGAACACATGCTTTTCGGTTTTAAGCCGTAGCAGGAAAAAAGCTGTGCCATTTAAAAATGACGGCTTTCTGGGCCATCCTGTCAGGGCAAACTCTGACTGTTTGAGGCAGGAGGGCCGGCTACTGAGAGAGGATTTGAGTGTTGTCTGTTGTAGCTTGCTGGCTGGCAGGGACCGTGAAACGCCATAGAGGTGTGGTTATAAACATGGCTGCAGCCTGTATATCCGCCATGAGGCTGGAAAGCTAAGGAATGGGCTGGATCCAGCCGTCAAAGCCACGGCTTTAGTCCTACTGATATTGCTTGGTAAATTAAAGACTCATGTGGTCAGAAAAACAGAGAGAGATACAGTAAAGAGAGCATCAAAGACAAAGAAAAATTTTAAATGATTTACTGTGTGTTAAAAATATACGCAAGCTAAAAGTTAAAGTTCTTAAAGTAAAAAAGAAAAGGAAGAGAGTTGTTGTGTGTACACACCTTTAATCCCAACACTTGGGAGGCACAGGGAGATAGACCTCTGTGACTTCAAGGTGTGGTAGCACACGCCTTTAATCCCAGTGCCTGGGAGGCAGAGACAGGCGGATCTCTGAGAGTTCAAAGAGAGCCTGGTCTACAGGGTTATTCCAGGTCAAAGATATGCGCTCAAAAAGCAAAAAGTTAACCTAGGAATGTCACAGCTTAGATTCTTAAGCGTCTAGTGATTTAAAGGCGTAAATCAAAAGTGCTCCTGGATAGTAAAAAATTGCAGATTCACAATAGGACAGATTCAGACTACTGAATGAGTCACACTGTTGGATGAATGTACGTAGGCTTAGGAGAGAGAAGAAAAAGAATATAGAGAATAAAGTTGATGATTAAAAAAAAAGAGGTAAAGTCTTTAAAGAGACAGAGTACAGATAGTTAAGAGATTAAAAGAAATAAAGAAAAATAAGCTATGTAAAGATGGAAAATTCACAGAGAGTCTGGATTATGTACATTGTGTTTTCTTCAAAATTTTTGACTGTGAAGGAGCTAAGTACAGAGAGACATTTCATTATATGGGCTGCCCAGTGGAACCAGAACGGATATCATGAGGGTATGATTTCAGAATTTGGATCTAAGGATATGATACTTTGGAAAAGAGATTCTTCTTTTGTTTTCACAGAGGATGAGACTCTATGGATTTCTTTTATTCCGATTTGGTATGATGGACCACGTCCTTCTGAAGGGTTGCTGTGAACATCTTCAGAAAATTGCTTTGCTCAACTGCCAACTGAGATGAAACTAGCACACAGGTTATACCATGAAAGACCTAATTAACGACGCCCCCATTCAGCAGGAAGCAGTTTGGAGAGAAAAAACTGCGCCCATGTTCCCAAATATGGTTTATAAATGTTCTTTTACATTTAAAGGGGGATGTGATATAGATATGAATAATTTGCATTAGTATAGATTTTGCTTTATTGATAGAGATTTACGGTCAATTTTGTTATATGTATAAATGTTTCTGATGTAACTTTTACTTGATAACTGTTTTGTTATATGTAATTTTGCTATGTTAAAGTTAAAGCCTTTTTTTGTTTAAACCGAAAAAGGGGAAATGATGGAGGAAGGTCATTGGTTAAATTAAAAGAAACTGCTTGGCTCATTGGTTAGGAGATAGGTGGGAGGAGTAAACAGAACAAAACGCTGGGAGGAAGAGGAAGTGAGGTCAGACTCGACAGCTCTCCTCTCCAGAGCAGACGCTAGAGAGAGACGCCATGCTACCTGCTCCAGGGAAGACGCAGCTATGAAGCTCCGACCCAGGATGGACTTAGGCTAGAATCTTCCCGGTAAGCGCACCTAGGGGAGCTACACAGATGATTAGAAATGGGCTAAATTAATATGTGAGAATTAGCCTAGAAGAGGCTAGATAGGAATGGGCTAAAGCAGTGTTTAAAAGAATACAGTGTCCGTGTAATTATTTCGGGTAAAGCTAGCCGGGCAGGCGGCTGGGGTTTTGGGGATGTAGCCCCGCCGCCACCCCTATTACAACAATGGTACAATTTAAAAAGACATTGGGTCAATGAAGCTGTACCCATCATCCCTCACTTAGGGAGAATGGACACAGAAGCAATGACCTCCCTCTCCACTTGTCTTTGTCCTCTGCCTGGAAGGAAAGACTCCAGCATCATACGTATATAGAGTTTAGAGGTCATTCCTAATATTACTTTACAGGCTTATATTCTAAAACTTATTCCTAATATTACTTTTTTCAGATCTTAACTTTCCTAGATAAATATGATGCTTCCTTTTAATAATCTAATTTTTTTTTCTTAGTGGTCAGATTTAGAAGTCATGAGGCTGGTATTAGTTTTCAGTATTGAGAGGGGATGCCTTTCAGGTCTGTTTACATGAAGCTCTAAGTGAATATGGTTTAGACATTTCTTTCTGAAAGAGAAAGAAAACAAATGGTTACATTATTAGAATTGCTTCGCTTTTAAAAGGCTTAATTGTAACTGGTTCTACAATGCTGGGAAATGAAGTCTTTAGAACCCCAGGAGCCATTTGTGATTTTAAGTGTCAAAATACAGGCTATAATTGACAGATGCTTCCGCTTTCATTCTTCCATGGAACTACCAACAAATACCCTGAGGATAAGGGCTGAAAATTACACACAAAAATGAGAGAAAACAACCAATGTCCATAAATGTATTCAAAACCAATAGTTAAACTGGGATTTATTTTAAGACAAAATTAATATTTTTAAGGTCAATAAAATCTGAGTTCAGGAATGCACATTTTATAGTTAAAATGATAGGCTTCTGCCATGGTTTGGATAAGTGTGTCCCAAGGGCCTGTGTGTAATAGCTTTGTCTGTAGCTCATGACGCAGAGGGGAGGCGGAAGAAGCTTTAAGAGATGCCATTTCAAAAAGGTAATATACATCAAATCATACAGATGGAATCCTAGAAGCTTTCTTTTTATTTTGTGTGCATGGTGTTTTGCTTATAGGTATGTCTGTGCGCCGCTTGTGTGCCTGGTGCCACTGTAGGTCAGAGGAGGGCATTAGAGCCCTGGAACTAGAGTTACAGAGGGTTATGAGCTACCATGTGGGTGAGAGGAATCGAAGCCAAGATCTTTACAAGAGTCACAAATGCTCTTCACTGCTGAGCCCTCTTTCCAGCCCCTGAAGTTGGTGTTTTTAGTGAATACAATCTCTGGCGATGCATCAGGTGTGTAAGCGGTACGTTGTTCTTCTTTATTACAAACTGGTATTCTAGAGTATAGCGGTACCACGGGTGTTTAGTCATGTGCCAGCCAAAGGCCTCCTGGGTGGCTTCTAGTTTTGGTCTCCTGCCAATGAATCTGCTGTAAACATACCATATGCATAAACACCCAGGAATAGAATTGCTGGGTTGCATGGTTATTAAATACTTGGATTTACATGAAAAAGGCAAAGGTCTTTTAGAATGATTGTACCATTTTATGTTATCCAATTTTCCCACATTACTGCCTGTATTTGGCATGCTGTTATTTTTAATTCTAATATGTGTGCAAAGCGTTATCACATTGAGTTTTTTGTTTGTTTGTTTTGAGACTGGATTTCTGTATAGCCCTGGCTGTCCTGGAACTTGCTCTGTAGACCAGACTGGCCTTGAACTCAGAGATTTGGCCCCTCTCCACACCTGTCTGTCTGTCTGTCTTTGTGTGTTTCTGTCTCTATAAGTGTCTATCTCTCTGTGTCTGTCTCCGTTCCCTCCACTCCTCCCTCCCTCTTATACAACCTTTCTTTCCTGGTTTAGCTCCCCTTACCAGCTCTGTCCACCATCCTGACCTTTCTTAGGTCTGGAGAGAAGGCACCCAGCCCCAACTTCGCAGACTGGCCTGGGAGAGGTCCGGGGCAACCAACTCCTAATTTGAGTCAGCAAAAATGGGGACCAGTCAATCTGGTAGAATCACTGTGAAGTGCAAAGGAGAAAATAGGCCAGAGTCACCCCACGTTGCCACTTGGTGGGTTCTTCCCAGCTGGCAATTTTTAGAATGTTTTTTATGTGTGTGCGTGTTCATATGCATGTTCATGTGTGTGCAGGTGCACAGACATGTGAGAGTCCAGAGGACAGCCTCTGCCAACATTCCCCACATGCCACTCACCTTGCCCAAAGAGCCCCAGGCACCCCTGTCCCCCGTGTGATGCTACTTCCCAGTGCTGGGATTGTAAACACCTGCCAGCACATAAGCTTTTGTACCTGAGTTTGAGGCTCATGGCCAGGTCCCCATGCATGTGCTACAAGCACTTGGGGTCATCTCTCTAGCCCAGCAATTTCTCTAACCTCTACTTCAGACCATTTCTTCCCTTAGTCCATGTGCTCGACATGCCCTTGAGGGGCCCTGTGTGTGCACCAGCACTTACAGCTGGGGCTGCTAAATCTACTGCAAGGGGGCACCCGTGCCACCAGCCACGGGCAAGATTTTAAAAGACACAACGATAGGTTTTGTGTTTCTTTAAAGTTTCTATCTTTTTATTTTATCTCTTGAACCCTCTTGCAAGAGTTTTGAATTCTTGTTGACTAATGTTATACCCAACATGTATCATTTTGACTTCACTCTGAGACCGATGATTTACTAAAATGTTAATCTACCCGTGGAAATCCATCCAAGAACAAGGCAGGACGGTGATTCTGCCTTAGTGAGCACGCAGGCTCATACACATTCCTCCGAGGATTCTGGGAGGCAGTTCTCTCTGGGACAGAGAGAGGTGTGGGAAGCCTGCAACGGCCACAGTGAGCCCTGAGGATGAGGTTTCTGCAGCCCTCTGGGCATTCCCTATTATTCCATGGTAGACAAAGAATTTGATTGACATTAAATAGGTCATTGTTGAAAGAAAAAGCATTGCCATTTGGTAAATCAAACCCAATTCTAATACTTCTTTGTAATCCTGGGTTTTGAGCATCAGAGATTATTAAAGTTAAAAACCACCATGTGCTCAGTGTACAGATGAGAGCTCTTACATCCCAGGGGAGGGCGTGGTGCACACAACTGTGATTACCCTCAGGGCATTTTGGTGTCTGTGGGCAGAGAAGCAAAGTAATGGTTCTTGCCATCCCCAGAGTGATTTGGATGAGGTTCCCCCACATACACTATGTCCTCCCATGACCAGGGAAGCCTGGCTCCCATCCACAAAAAGAACATGCTCAGAGAAGCTGACAATTTGCCGAGAATGCACAGCCAACAAAGCTGTTTATTTATTTATTAAAGATTTCTGTCTCTTCCCCGCTACCGCCTCCCATTTCCCTCCCCCTCCCCCAATTAAGTCCCCCCCCCAGCCCGAAAAGCAATCAGGGTTCCCTGTCCTGTGGGAAGTCCAAGGAACCCCCACCTCCATCCAGGTCTAGCAAGTTGAGCATCCAAACTGCCTAGGCTCCCACAAAGCCAGTGCGTGCTGGCCTGGGTCTGGAAAACCCTGGGTGCAGATACCTTTTAATGTGCAACTTGTCTACTGCATGCAGAAAGCAGAAGCGTCTGAAACAACTGAGAATAAAGCAAGGAATGGGGTTTTGTGGTCAATGCAGACACTAACTTTATCTGAGCAGGCTCTGAAGCAATGGGTGGACATAATTAGGATCAATACATCAGCCAGAGTGTGTGGGTCTGTGGATGCCACCCATCTTCTGGGTCAGCATGTGTGTTATACTACTTAAATATTTTTAATATTAGCCCCTCCATGATGTCACACTAAATAGGAAGAAGCAAAAAGCAAAATACATTGCGTTATGATTATACTCACAGGTAGGTGCTTACGTGTAGGCATGTAATCATGTCTAGATATGTATATAAATAAAAATATACCTGCGTGTACATTTACAACCATATAGATATATTTATATGTATCTCTGATTATAGTCATGGTTTAATATCTGACTTCTGCTTTAATAAGAGCAGATTTGTTTATTTTGAATCATGGATATGAGTGTATGCTTGCATGTATGTATGTGGCCACATACATGCAGTACCCACAGAGGCCATAAGAGGGAAGAGGATTCCCTGAAACTGGAGTTGCAGGCAATTGATGGCATTGGTGTAGGTTTTGGGAATTGAACATGGGCTCTCTGCATGAGCAACAATTGCTCTTAACCACTGAGCCATCTTTACAGCCCCTGACTTCTGATGCTGATATATATATATATATATATATATATATATTTTCCTGGGCATCTTATCTTAAAGTACACCTACCCTGTCTCAGCACTTTATGATCCTGTCCATGCCCCTGCCGTCTCCAGCGGTGCCGTGGTGAAGTGTGATGTATGGCTGAAAGAGGAAACTCAATAGCTCCATTCTGTCTCGGGTGATAAGATCAGAAGCGCTGGAGTTTCTGTTTTGCTAAGGGCACCACAAATTATACAGTGATAGAGAAAGAGCCACGCTATCAGCTCCTTTTAATGAAATTCTGATCCCGGTAAATCCCCCAGTTCACTCAAATCTTCTTTCCCTATGGGGGTGGTACAGAAATCCACACATCTCAAGGCTGAAAAAGCATGCTTAACGCTATCAGAGAGGGCCAGTCTCATCAAATATAGGTAAACCTTTCAGATCTTTTAAAGCTTTGCGATGGCGTTATATTTTATCTTTATCAACTTTCCCAAGCATGAGGATTCATCCTTACAATCCAGAAGAATGAAATTGGACCATTAAAAGCAGGAGCAATATTCTGTTATAGACTCATAATGCTCAGGTCATGCCCCTTCCATTGGCAGCAGGCAGCATCTGCCCCAAGCGAATGTCTTCTCTCCCCCTTCCGCTACCACAAGGGGCCATTTTTATGTGACTTACATCTCTCTGTTAACGCTACCTTTTCCTCTTTTTGAAGTGCCTAATTTAACAAATTGTAGACTCGAAATAGAAGTGAGAGCCACGGGTGAGAGACTGAGAAACAGGGTCACTATGGGCCGTGTCATTATGCCACAGCGAATGTATGAAGCCAACCCAGTCCTTTTAAACAATTTCGAGTTTTAAAATTTGTCCAGAACACTAATGAGAAACACACACGTGGTAGCTACGACAGGCAAGTTTGAATTCTTGTCTTCCAAGTGATGTCCCCAACATCCTAGGTTTTGGTCCGGTAACCTGATGAGAAGGAGCCCATACATTTTGTGCTCTGATAATAAAACTATATTATTTATGAAATTGACTCTTGACACAATGTGTTTTGAGAAGGATAATGGCTAATTGGTTTGGTGGCTTTTAGCGGGCGATAGGACTTTCTGTGTTTAATAATGAATGAGATCATAACCTTTTAATTTGTTGCCATTTCCACGAAGACAATACACTCATAATAATCTAGGAAAAAATGGAAAGTGGTTCTATGGATTCATTTGTGTTGCTTAAAAAAAAAAGAACTGGAAAATATCTGCAAATCAAAGAAGAATCAGATAAAGTGTTTGATACTTCGCGGCGAGACAGTTAAAGATAGGAGTCTAGAGCTCTAGAACCATTTTCCACGAGTCATACATATTCTCAATTAGGACTCCATTTTCCATCCATCAATCTATGGAATGTAATAAAATGTTTTCTCTTATGTTTTCAGTAGCCCCCAAGCAATGAGCAACATGCTAGACAGCCAGGGCTGGAACATCAGAACAGTTAGCAGATCTACCTCCTAAGATCTGAGCACTCCTCTTCTTGCCATTTCTGAATGGAGGAAATTCTTTTAAATATTTATTTTACTTTTATGTATATGAATGTTTTCTGGTTTTTATGCATGTACCACCTGCATGCAGTACCCAGAGTGGCCAGTAGAGGGCATCTGATTCCCTTGGACCTGGACTTAGGAGCATCACAGCTGCCATGTGGGTGCTGGGGAATTATCCTCTGCAAGAGCAGCCAGTGCTCTAACCATCGAGCCATCTTTCCAGCCCTGAAAAGAGGTTCTGAAAAAGGTCGTGACCTTTTGAACTTCAAAGTTCCTTGACTGAGCAAGGGAGCACACACACGGTGTCTTAAAATTTACACATTTCCCTTCCATCTCCCACCACATAAAACTGGAAGACTTCAAAATGATGAAGACTAGTGTGTGTTCCTCCTCCAGCCTGGATGGAGTGGCTGATGATATGCCACACCCTGCCTTGATTCTCACACAGTCAGATCAAAAGCTCCACAGTACCTCAGACAGGAACCACTGTAGTAAATTAGATACAAACTCAGGGCCATGAAATGGCTCATCTGGTAAGTGCACTTGCTGCCAAGGCTGACAACCCAAGTTCAGACCCAGCAACCTACGTGGTTCAAGGTCAGAGCTGCTTCCTGACCTCCACATCACACATGCACACACCACACACACACACAAACACCACACACACACACACACACACACACACACACCACACTCAGACATATCACACACACCACACACAGACTACATGTAACTTAAAAACCAAGAATGAAATTGCTCATGTTCTAAAGACACTGAGTGGGTCAGAGTGTACATAACTCATACTGTACCTCAACATTCCACCCTGGGCAAAGAATAAAAAATCTATTACAGAGATGTTGGTACTTTTGGTAGGAGGGTGAAGGTTTGCTGGACACTTTATTTGGAGATAAAGTTTTAGGAAGTTAAACGCCATTACCATTACCAAGGAAGTTTCAGAATACTATTGGGAGCAAATCTCACACTCCTTCAAGAGGCCCAGCAAGCACGAGGGTCCACAGACCGACCCGGGCTGCCCCTTAGGAGGCTACGTTGGCTCCATCTTTTCCCATGTGAAGGCGCATTTTCTATGTTACCATAACTGAGTTGAGCTTGTTTCCAAAACCCTGAATGATAGTGATCTTGCTATTACAACTGGGTTACTTAGGGCATCTGGTAGGCTGCAATACAGATAGACAGAGATTTCTTTGAAGAAGACGCTGAGTGGTTTGGGTTGAGGAGCCATGGTCAAGTTGTGTAAACACAGTTTCAGGAAGTGTTTGTATAAAAGGCTGTGGAGAGGCAGAGGCACACAGTGCGGGCTGACAGTGCTCCCAGGTGGAGCACTTCAGATATGTCTTCCCATGCTCTTTAGTTGACCGACTATGGCACCTAGACATTACCCATGACCTTGGCCTTAGGGTGTCTATGCAATCATAATTATAAATTTTAAGCTAAAATAAAACACTTAAGATACACATAAACGCTCCTTTGTCTCACTTTTCTGATAACTAAAATAGCATTTGTTCTTGGAGCTATTACATGCAATCTGTGATAAAGGTTAATCATTGTGTGATCTGGGTAGGAAAACTCGATACACCCGCCTTAACTAATGACACCCAAAGTGACGCAGGAGGTGGGTGCCAACCCTTCAAACTGATTTGTCTTTGATGCGTTCTTTTCTAACAGGCGCCTGGAAGCGACTGTGGCAGACAGATTCTGAGGTGTGACTCACCCCGGTGACACCAACCTGCAGTTGTTCACAGTCTGTGTGATCCCTTCCCTCTGAGCGTGGGAGAACATGAGGCTTCTTATAAGCTGCAGAAGATGGCAGAGGTGAGGGTGTGTCCCTTCTGGGATGGTGCATACAAGTCTCCATATTAGGCTAGAGAGATCTGAGAACGTGAGGGGTCTCGCTGAATAAGCCCAGAGTTCGAGGAACCACGGGTGACCTCTTGAACTGCAGTACTTGGAGCTGACAGTCGTACATACTCTCAGACGGTGGTATATAAAACCAGACACCCTCAGTCATACGGCCACAAGCAAATTGTTTTCTCCATCAATGCAAGGGAGGAGAGAAATGATTCTTTGCCAGGAGAGCCACCAGGCGAGGGCACAGTGCTTTCAGGCAATGGGCAGACTCTGCTAGGTGAGCCAGGCTAGGTATTTCTGGCCTGGTAACAGAAGGAGAAGGACTGTGGTTCAGAATAACAGCTTGTGTCACCTGTTCCACAGCTACCAGAAGCCGATACAGTTGCTTAATCATTTGGTGTTCCTGTCTTCTCTGTGGCCTGCCCGCTGGATGAGTTGCTAAGGACTGAACAGGGGCTGATTCTCAGCACAGTTGTGTGACAGTGTGTTCTGAATGAGGAGTCTGATGGATGAGGACATGAAGAGGTACTTAATTCTTCCAGTGACATTTTGCCTAGCTCTTTTATGTCTCCCGGTTAACCAACATGCCAACACAACCGGAAATACTTCTCTTCTTAAGTGACCCATTTGTCTTCATTAAAACAGAGCCATTGCCCCATTTTCTGGTCAGACCGTTAGATTAACTCCTTCTGAAATATTCTGTAGCATTCTCTATGGTGTTTATTAACTTAAATAATTTCGTGACATCAGCTATTTCCATGAGCTGGCTACGTCTCTCCAACTAATTATTTCACAGGTGAGACGGCAATTCCTAAGGTGCCCCATTAGCGTCTATGAAGGGGTTTGTACAAATTTCCTTTCTCCAAAGCAGCTCGAATCCACAGGAGAACGTCGTTTCTCAATCTGTCGTCAGGAATAATCATCTCACTCAGACTTCCACATAATCAGCGCTTCACGTCAGTTACCTTGGTTAGCTAAGTAATACCCAGAGGTAAGGCTTTCTATAAAAATTCCATTTGGGGGTAAGAAGGAAGAGACAGAAAAACGTTTTCCAAGTAGTCCTATATGTTTACTTTAATATACATCATCGGAGAGATATCGAATGCAGTATTTAGAAAAGGCAGGTAGAACCCTCATCAGCCTTGGCAACCTGTACATTCCCTGTAGTTTCCTATGCCTTCCATTTGCTTGTGTCTATGCCACACAATAGCTGGGCACAAGCCCTCATCAATTCTTCTTCAGGAATAGCCCTGATCTGGCGGCTTAATCTCACCATTGACGAGCTGACACAAGGGTTGGAGAATGTCATACCGAGGCTGTAGAGATGGCTCATTGGTTAAAAACTGGGGTTAAGTTCCTAACACCTTGGAACAAGTCGCCTGTCCCTGCCTGTCTGAGCACTTTCCACACAGCCTTCAGAAAATTTACGTGAACCTTCTCTGTCATCCCATCAAAGGGAGACACTTTCTTGTGTGTTTCTGGGGTGCCTTCTACTTAGCCTGATCCTGCTTAGCCACCCTGAGTTATGAACACATTTCCTTCTGTCTGTCTGCTCAGCCACACGGAATGCACGTTAGTTTTAAGCTTCTCACTGTGACCTCCAGTCTCTGTCATACATGTGATGCTCAACCTCTGCAGGCTGGAAATACAGGTGGGCAGAGTTTGCAATGAGGTCTAATCAAGTTTTCTCTGCTTCTGTTGCTTCAACCAAACATGAATACAGTGTATGCCCAACCATCAGTTTAGTTCTGAATATAACGTCACTCATCTCTGCTGGCTGAAGGGGCCAGGGAACTCCTGAGGAGTCTCTATACCCACCCTGGTCTGTACTACCCACCCACATCAATTCTCCTGAGCAAGGATAATGTTAGACTTGATTCAAGGGTCATCATTTGGATTGAAATGTCCCCCAAAGGCCATGTCCCATGTGTATCCACTGAGGGTATTGGGTGGGGGGTGCTCTTAGGAGCCGAAGCCTAGTTGGAGGAAGACCTGGGAAGGTAGCATCTTGTCCCTAATCCCCTCCCTGCTCTCTTGTTTGCTTTCTGGCACCATTATGTGGGAAGTTGTGTTCCACAAGATGGAATCATGCCTCGGTACTGTAAATCTATTAAAAAAAAAAACCAGCCAAGGAGGACTTTGGCTCCAGAGGGAACTTAATACTGCTGTTCACCCAGTTTGATGCATGTCTGTGTTTATGGCCCGAGAAAAACGTCCCTCTCACCCAGAGATGCCTTTCTTTTCAGGAAACAGAGGTGAGTTCAGAGAGCCATGGGTGCGCACCATGCTGAGACTAAAGGACAGGTGAGGGCTCAGCCCCTGACAAGACATTTGTATCACTCCTTAGGACTCAGAAAACACGGTGGAGATGGGGATAGAAAGAACGGAAGAGATGGAAGAGGGCAGGAAGGGCTGCAGAGCGCCATCTTCTAAGCATGGTATGGTGGCGGCGTTCATGAACTTACAGAGCCAGGGCCTCCGGCGCTTGCCTCACATAGTCCGAGTCTGCACAACAGTCAGCTATGGGTAGGGAGGCGGCTCACAGGGTCCTTTCACTTCCTGCTGAACCATCAGCGATTAACTGACTCTAAGATAGGGGTGGGGTGGGAATAAAATTGGGAGGGGTAGACAGTATCAGTTTTGACACAATCTAGCAGAAGATCCCAACTGCACAGCACTGTACCCTGACCTCAAGTTGCAAGTCTTAGTCACAGGTATTATATCATCATCCGTATTTCTGAAAAGATCAGTTTTAAATCAGAGGTTCAGAGAGCAGCTTAGGGAACCCAGATGCTTTCCTGACACACATCACGATTAAAAAGGAATTCCCAAAGAACACAGACAAGACGGCACACGTACTGCAGACCCAGGAGGGTGGAGCATCATGACCTACTTCCAGAGTCCCCAGAGGCGAGGGTGCAGGACTGACCATCCCAGCCCTCTAGTCAGGACTTGATCTTCCAGGTCTGCAGGTGGATCCAAAGCTCTCCAGGGGACACCAGCCTGGGGTACTCTCAACACATCACCATGGTACAACTGCAAGCCGGATGCAAGGAAACAAACCAAAACATGCACTTCGTGACATCATCACTCCATACTTGGTGAGAACACTCCCTCCACATGAGTGAAAGACAAATTCAGATCTTTCTAGACGAGCCAATTTCTCTCCACCAGACCTGTCCTGCAGAAAATGCAAAGGCGTGGGACCGAAAGAACTCCAGAGAGCAACTTCACGCTGCATGAAGAATCAAATCTCTGAATAAAGCAGACACACAGGCATCCACCAAAGCCACACAACACCAGCCTGTGTGCTACGAGACTGAGGAGGACCAACCATGTTTAAACAGCAACTAGCAAAGCCATGCCTAGTGGCACGAGACGTTCATCTCAGCATCTGGGAGGCAAAGGCAGGGAGATCTCTGTGAGTTAAAGGCCCCCATAGTCTACGTAGCAAGTTCCAGGTTAGACAGAGCTGCGTAGAAAGACCCTGTCTCAAAAACCAAACACATTATTAGTTTACATTTTTTTCATTATTGAAGCATTGGATTGTAACTCAGTGTTTTTTCTTCATATTTAAGTGATTAAGGGATTAAAAACAGTAGTATGTGTATCTGAACATGTGTGCAAAATGCAATTTTGTGACATAGACATGGTGAAGGAGCAGAGTTTTAGCATGCCACTAAACTGCTATAAATCGAATTAAAGTTTTAGGGTGTTAGTGTAATCCCCACAGTAACCGCAAATAAAATAGCTAGTGTATAAAAAAAGGAAATAGAAAAGGAATTATGACACTTCACTACAAAAGTAATTCATATAAAGAAAATTACAACAGTCCAGGAAATGTAAAGCACACCGGAAACAGACAGCACACGGGACACGACCCTCCTTGCTGGTAATTACTGTAACTATAAATGAGCCAAACTCTCCACTCAAAAGACAGACGAACAGCTCGGTGACAGACAAACCAACAGGGCCCACATAGATGCAGTCTACAAGATCACTTAGGATTCAAAGACACAAAGAGGCTGCAAGTGAAAAACAAAACAGAACGGAGATGTTCTATGCAAACAGTGAGGTGAGGAGGAGAGGTCGTGTGATTGATGTGAACGGTGATTATTGCGATCGTGAACGCACAGGCTGTGGCTGAGTCCGTGGGACTAAGAAAGAGGTGGAGAGGGAGGGAGAGGGGACCAACCGGGAAGAAGGGTTGCAGGACTTGGAGGTGGATGAGGGAACTGTGGAGTGACAGGGTCACAGTGCACTGCACACAAGTGTGATGCCATCAAGATTGTAAAAGGGACCCTGACAACAGGGTCCCTATAAAAACAAAAACCCCAGTTAAGGAACTTAAATACGAAGAGTACTCTTTAGGTAGAAAAAAAAAAACACTCCCAGAATCCACGGAGTTATTGCATGCAAATCCCAGCTCCATGGGTGGGCTACCTTTCTACAAGTTCTTGGCGTAGGTAACCCCAAGGCCCCCCAAAACATCAGAGTGTTAGCACTGGTGCATGCTATAACTAGATAATAAGGTGTTACTGGTGAAATAGCACACGATTTAACTGTAAGATGCGGGGAGACCAGGCTGCGCACTTCCTCCGGGCTGGCTAGCATTCACAGTACTAGAAGGCAATCACAAGCTCCTAGGGCTTACTCATCACAAGCAGTCCTGCTTGGTCATGGACCCTGTACGCTACACCTCCACCACGCCAGGCAAAGCATGCTCGCTGGTGCAATAATGGTATGCTCGCTATGGGGATAACCATCTGTTCTCCAGTTGGATTTAAGGTCTACACCACAGAAGGAAATCCATATGCTGCACCAAAAACCAAAACAAAAACCTAAGGCCCTGGTGGGGAAGGTACCACTGTTGTTCTGAATTGTTTTCTAAACATTTGTGTGCACATATTATTGCTGCTCTTTGTCTTCTTCAGGAAATCTTTTTCTGCAGTGGGCTCTGGTTACTATGGAGACACCCCCTCCCCAAGCCAGTCAAAGTGCTAAGAATGAGTGAACATTTCTGTAACTCAGGGGTTCCATTGCTCAGCCCAAAATGGTAGAAAATAATATTACCCCTGCAGCCTCCCCTGCAAGGCGCAGGGAACACCGCAGAAGAGAAGGCAGACACAAAGCAAGAGCCGGAGGAAGGAACCGAAAGCTGTGAAACTCTGTCCTCTGGGTAAGATATGATCTTGCCCTCTTGAGATTTGAGAAACTGTGCTTTTCCACATGGACTCTCACGAGACCGGGCCTGTTAACATTCCCTTGTGGAAGCAGAGCTCACCAGATTCATGAGGGAGACCACCCTGCAGAGAGATTCACAGGACTCATGAGGCAGCACACAGGCTCCTCTCCTTCCCGAGAATAAATTAATGGTTAACAATGGCTGAGGCGAGGACTCTTTCTCAGTGATGCGACTGCCAAGTCACAACAGTGATCAGTTGACCAAGTTCCTGTGGTCCAGCACCCCATCCCATGCTTCCACAAGTAATCCTAGTTAAATCAATTACTTCTCCAAGCTGAACTGAGTGGACATAATTGTGTGTGAGTGTGTGTGTGTCTGCTGTGGGCACACTATTGGATAAGTGGATTAAGTCATGTCTCCCCAGAAAAATGACATTTAAGTTAAAATGATAAAATTTGCTGTGTATCATACCCCAGTTCTAAAACAAGTAGGGGGGACTTAATTAGGAACTTAAATATGGTATTAGGGAGTTCACAAAAGATTCTGGGTAGAACAGACATCTTAGTGATATTGAAATTGCTCAGCCAGGATCAGATTATAATTGTCAAGGTTATTTTGTTCATTCAATAAAGTTTATAGTTATATATAAAGTATATACAAAAATTATAATTAAAGTATGCAGTTATACATAACATGCACACACACACGGATGAAATCTCAGAGTTCTAGAACAAAAGGACAGGATTAAATCTCTTAGCACAGAGAGAACTGGATGATACTTGACACATACAGAACGAGGAAGTTCCAGGTCTAGATTGCTATGTGTAATAAACATAGGAAGGGTAAGCACGCCAGAGGATAAAGAGGCAGAGAGCTACAGGCATTGGGTAGAGGGGCAGCTGACATTGACATGGGGCAGCACAGAAGGCCACGTGAGCAGATGAAATATGAGCAGAAGCTGGCCCATTACTGCCGATCTGGGGATCAGCACCCAGGGCCTCAGGGAGCAGTGAGCCTGGAACAGAACGAAGGGCAGAGTCACTCGGCAGAGTGAACAAGGGAGAGAGAGGAGACAGAGACAGCGACCATACAACCCTGAGGGTCAGGCGAATAAAAGCCAAGGTTCGGACTTCAGTGGAAGGAGGAGTTGGGAGAATTGGAGCGAAGGCCTTCTGATGCCATTCAAACACAACCACTTGCCAGGGATCTTGAGACCAAACTGTTACTGAAAAGGAAAACTGTAGCCCCGCCCCCCCCAAAAAGGGATGTGTCAGCTGTCTGTCAACTACAGTAATGCTGTGACAGACTGTTGGAAACCCACAAGTTCCTCAAAATCCACAGTCCAGAGTCTTCAGTGAAGGGCACTGAGAGAACAGCCAAATCCTGACTTTTCTTGGACTCCGTCCATCCTGTCCTCTGCATTTCCGGACAACACAACCCGGCTAACCTGGCTCTTCAATTCACACTACAGAAAGCAAGGCTCTCTGAAACACAGTCTGCACCACTTCCCCGTGGCAGTGAACAGCAGCAGACAGGGCTTCAGGCAGTCTATGCATAAAAACCAAACAGCTAGCACTCAGGGGGCAGAGGCAGGCAGAAGGATCTCTGAGAGTTCGAGGCCAGCCTGGTATACAGAGCTAGTTCCAGGACAGCTAGGGCCAGTATACAGAAAACTTCTGTCTCGAAAAACAAAAACAAACAAACAAAACAACAAAAATCAAAAAGGCTTTTTTTTTTTTCTGTCCGTAGCAGGCCATAACACTCTGCTCCTCTACCACTGACCACAACACCTGGCTCCTTCTGAGGAGAGCAATTTTCTGTTTCACTATGTCAAGTGAAGCAAAGCGTAGGGGGAGTTCTCTCTGGAGCTCTAGAGTCTAGGCGCTGACACGCCCATCGCCCACCATCAGCCATAGACACGCCCATCATCAGCCATGGACACGCCCATCATCAGCCATGGACACGCCCATCGTCAGCCATGGACACGCCCATCGTCAGCCATGGACACGCCCATCGTCAGCCATGGACACACCCATCGTCAGCCATGGACACGCCCATCGTCAGCCATGGACACTCGCACTGTCAACCAAGCTCCTCCCATCACAGCCACATTGCACCAACTAATACAATAACTAACAATGCTGTGTGCAAGACACGGCAGATTTCCTGGAGATGGGTCCAAGGGGAAGATGGCTCCCCAGGCTCTTCCCAGGGGAACCTGCCATGCGGAGCCCCAGTTGGCTGCTTTGTAACTCCAGTTGTAAGAGAAAACTGAGAATTGTTCACATGAAACCCATGCCCTGGCCCAATGACAGAAATACAAAATAATAGTTCTCCCAAATAACACGGCTAAATGACTGTCAGCCCTTTCTGAATTGTCTCGGGATGAAAAAAATAAAACAAAGACAACAACAACAACAAAAAAAAAAAACGGACTGCCAAGGAAAAATAGTTCCACAGCGATCTCTGGATTTATTAGTAATCTTGGCACTAAATATTTATAAGCCATTGAGAGTGCACAGCATCCATAATTCTGTGAAATTGTGCTTGCCATGCTTAGAAAAACCCAAAGAAACGTTTTACCAGGATCCACATTTTAGGGCAGTTTTCTCAAAGCAATTTCTTTGCTTTATTATTTGCTATTTTCTTTTAGAAGAGCACCATTTTTTGATAGAGAATACAAGAGTGCCAAAGATAAGGGGTCCCTTTTCCTTTTGTTTCTCATTTAATCACTGAATGTGTTTAACAGTTGCTGAATTTTACATACAAGCAAAGCACCAAGGCCTTGGAACAATAGCACCTTAAGGAGAAGTTAGTGTATGTAGCAGTAGGTAGTATATTTATAATATACCCGCCTGTGAGCATTATGTGGCTGAATCAAAAACGTGCATAGTGGTGAGAAGAAAAGGAACAAAATAAAGTAAAATTCCCAAGGGCCATCATTCGGAGACCTTCATTGCTGAGTTTGGAAATGTCAGTTTTTGATACTGTAATAAAATACACGAGATAATCAACTTAAAGAGAAAAAAGAAAAAAGGTTGATTTGCACATCTGGGAAGTTTCAGTTCACGACTGATCAGCCACAGAGTTTTGGGCCTGTGGTGGCGCAGCACATCACTGTGAAAGGGTAAGGCTAAGCAAGCAGCCACTAGAGAGAGAAAGAAGAGACCGAAGAGAGGAGGAGGGAAGAAGGGGGAAGCAGGAAGAGGGATCAGAGGACAGAAGGCGGAGGAAGAGGAGGAGAAAGAGTCCAGTGTCCTATGACCAGCCCTCTCACGCCTATTAAGGATTCTAGAACCTGGAGTGACACACAACCAGCCTTTTGGAGATGCCCTAACTATCCCCTAGTGCGGAAATGTTTATCTGCACTCAGATAGATATTAACAGTTCTTTCCTTTTCATTGAGATGTAATTCACTTACCACTGGGACACTGAGCGTTGTGAGACCACTTTGCTGAGCTTCAGTGTATATGAAATGGTATGCCTTTATATCCTTACACTTTCTAGTACTCCACCAGTACAAAGTGAGACATCTCTAAGGCTCTCCTATACACATGCTTTCTTCTCCATCCTCCTATTGCCTAGTGACTGGCCTGTCCCCTGTCCCCGGGGCTAGTCTGACCTGGTCTCTGTTTCTCTAGCTTCAGCTAACTCTGACCCTCTTCTACACTGCCTCTGGCATAGTTTTTCACCTACAAATATGACATATCCCTTGCTGGCTCTTGGAGCACCGTATCGCCTGGCATCCATCCTTCATTGCCCAGGTCCACATGCCTGCCGTGGCAGTGTGTCCCTTGAACCTAGTAGCCATCTCGCTGCTAGGTGTGCCATGCCCGCTTGATTTCACATTGCTGTCCATGCCATCTGCAACCTCTAAGTGTTCCTTTCGGGTTCGTTTTCCTCTATCACCTCTGCTCTCCCAAGCCACCTTTCCAGAACTCCCACTCACTCTGGACCCAGGCATCTCCAACCACCGCATCCTATAAACAACGGATTAATATTGACCTCCCTGCCAGGCTGAAGTTCCTGAAAACTATGGGTCCCCTGATCAATACTGATGAGTTTTGTCAGCTCAACACCAAGTGGTGTCACCTGGGAAGAGAGGACCTCCACTGAGGAACCACCTCTGTCAGGGGCCAATTTCCTCCTAAAATCATTGCAGGAACCATCACCCTGGGGAGTCTGCAGAGAACCCCACACCCCTAATTGTGTTAGGAATCGTTCTATTGACAGAGCCTACCCCACACCCAAATTGGCTGTTAATGGAGGGCTATCTGTTAGGAACCCACCCCACATTCCAAACTGTCTAAAGAACTAGGTGTGTCAACTCGTGACTTCCTGGCCTAGGTGACCTGACCGAAGGTAACCTCCTGGCTACGTGACCAACACGGACCATGTGACCAACGTGAACCATGGAGCCCAGGCCCCTGTGCCCATCCCCCAACTCCTTACCCTATATAAGCTGTACCCCATCTCTAATAAACGGAGGCTCTGACAAACTTAGAATGGCCTCCTTCCTCTCTCTTAGCTCATATATTACAGATAGTGCCTCTCCGGGACCCTGGAATAACTGAACTGCCAGGCAGGTTACTAACCCTAGACTAAGTAACCCCCCAAAGGCAATCAACACACCTCCTTCAGACTGGCTTCTAAGCAACTCTATTGGGTAGTTTCTTGATGAATGATTGACGTGGGAAGGTCCAGCTCACTATGGGTAGTTCCACCCCTGGGCAGGTGTCCTGAGTTAGATAAGAAAGTGAACCCTGAGAAAGCCATGGAGAGCAAGCTGGTGAGCAGTGTTCCTGCATGGTTCCTGCCCTGACTTCCCTCAATGATGATCTATGATGACAGAGACATGTAAACCAAATGAACCCTTTCCTCCCCAAGCTGCTTTTGGTCATGGTGTTTATCACGGTGGTAGAAATGGAGCTAACACAGTTTGTCCAGGTCTGCATTTACAGCCCCGTCACAAGCTATGTGGCATACAGGATGTATTCAATAAACACTTACTAAAGGCAATTCTCAAAATCTCCACCCATGGCAGAGAGGATGGGATTTTTGTTCCCATTTCACACATGGACAAACTAAAGCTTGGGTAGCAAGAACCCTCTACTGTCAGCAGAGATTTACCCCCACGCTGTCTATGTCAATACTGTCTCCCCCACAAGATCAGAGCCGGCCTATACTGCAGTCAGAATGACATAAATTTTGTGCCTAGATTTTTTTACAAACTTCGTTTGGCTTTTGAATAAATCAGTCAGTCTTTTGACAGATGAAAAGTTCTAAGAGGGGAACCACCTTGGCACTTCATCCCCTTGCATGGTGCGAGTCACTCAGGAATGGTCACATTCTGGGAGGGAACAACACTGCTGAGCCTTCCACTCAGTGATGTGAGTTCAAGATTAAGTCACACACACACCCGTCTGGAGACTCTCATTCCCTCTGCACCCCAGCTCCAGTCCACCTGCTCCTTGTTGACTGCGGCACTGTGGACGTCCCCACAATTTCTAACAATCTCATGAAGCTCTCGGCCCTCTAAATCCCTCTTGGCACTATGCTCTTCTCTCTTGGGGCCGGGGAGGCGCACAGGGGCTGAACAAGATCCTCTAGGGATTCACCGACTCTACAGTCTGAGCACCCGGTGGCTCTCCTGGGACTTAAACCAGAGCCACGAAGAATGAGAGCCTTGGAATAGGAGAAGGGTCCCACTCCGGGGTTTCCCCCCAACCCAGAAGCCATATTTAGTTCCTACAAACGTCTCCAGATCCAAACAATACAAGGACACATCTGAATTGATAAGTCCAACGTGTCCCAAATTTGACAAAACTATCACAGGGAAAGCGAATCAGCCAGTTTTCAGACTCACAATGTCCAGTCTAAAAATAGGGTCTTTCTTGATGTTACTTGTGTCTGGAAAGGGTTCTGGACCATGGGAGCCAGGCATGGCAGAAAAAAAGCAGAGGTCAGGCTCTGGACTCTGTTAAGCAGCTAGATCAATAGAGAGGCAGTAGAAACATGGTCAAAGCAGTGCAGCTTCCAAAGGGGAATCAGAAATGCTGCCTGCTAGCACGAGGGAACAATCTGGGCCTCGGAGGAGAGGCATCACTAATCTTCCCCCAGCATCTCTGGGAGCAGATCTGGCCTCTGCTGGGTTTCAAAACAAACCTCGTGCCAGAATTCTCAAAGAATCCTATTATAGAAAAAGAAAAATCCCAGCGAAGCATGAGGTCAGGGGGAAAAAATCTCCCAGCTCTCGGCAGCTGTTTATAAGTTGCTCTCATCCAAAATGAGTCACACGCGGGCAAACCACCGAGCCCAAACCCCAAACGGGCTGCAGAGAATTGCAAAGGACAAATCATGACCTCAATCAGGAACCTGCAGCTCTGATCTAAAATGCCTGGGACCAGAAGGAGAGCCACACATTTCAAAGTCTTTCAGGGTCTGGAATGCCTGTGCATGAATAATAATATCTTACGTTCTGTTGTCAACCTAACGCATCTGGGAATAGGGAGCCTCAACTGAGGAACTGCCTCCATCAGACTGGCCCGTGGGGCATGTTCTTGGTTGCTAACTGATACAGGAGGACCCAGCCCACTGTGGGCAGCACCATTCCTAGGCAGGTGGGCCTGGGCTGTGTAAGAAAGGTAGCCGAGCAAGCCAGAAGAAGGAAGCCAGTAAGCAGGATTCCTCCATGTTTTCTGCCTCCAGGTTCCTTCTGGAGATCTCCAGACAATGGACTGCAACCTGTAAGATGAAATAAGCCCTTTCTTCTAACTGGGTTTTAGTTGTGCTCTTTGCTGAAGCAATAGAAAGAAAAAAAGGGATAAAGTGAGGTACGCTGGGGACACAATTCAAGCCTGAGGCAAAAGTTGAGTGTTTTCCACCTCTGTCACAGTTCTTTCAGTGCCACTGCACAACGTGGCCTGTCACATGAGGTTAGTTGTCAAATTTTTCCCATAGACAGCATGTTGATACTCAACACTTAAGATTCTGGACTTGTGGTTTTTACATTAGAGCTGACTGATCCGTAATTGACCCACTCTGCTGGCTGGTTTTTTGGAGTCATCTGAAAGGAGGGAGAGGATCTCAGTGGAGAAAATGCCCCCATAAGGTCTATTTCCTTAATCAGTGATAGATGGAGGAGGTCCCAGCCCATTGTGGGTGGTGACATCTCTGGGCTGGTGGCACTGGGTTCTATAAGAAAGCAGGCTGAGCAAGCCATGGGGAGCAAGCCAGTAAGCAGCACCCCTCCATGGCCTCTGCATCAGCTCCTGCCTGCAGGTTCCTGCCCTGTGTGAGTTCCTGCCCTCACTGCTGTTGATGAACTGGGAGCAAAATAAACCCTCTCCTCCCCAGTCTACTTTTGGTCGTGATGTTCGTCACAGCAACAGCAACACTGACTAAAACATCCACTCATTCTCTGAGGACCGTGAGCGAAGGACACAGGGAAGGCAGTGGTCACCTTTCATGATGAGACCAAGAGGCCATGAACAAGACAATGAGCAGAGGGGCTTCCGTTTGCAGGGGAGGAGAGCAACAACTTGTCTTTTAGGAGGTATTTGGCATGAAAAGTTACTTATAAAGGATAATTTCTTCCGGAAAGACTTGCTTTGGAGTTTGATGGATGCTAAGATGGCTGGACAAAGCCCATCCAGAGTCTGAGACTCAATGGATTTGGTCCTAACCACACATTCAGAGGACCCCCCTAGCGCTTGAGTGAAAAATTATACCTGGATTGGCGACTCACGAGTAACTAACTGGGTACTAGGTCAGTACTGGACTGAGCATCAGCAGCCTAGTCTGGCCATGTTGTCATACACAGAGAAGTCCAGCAAGCATGGGAAGACAGGATGCTTATTCTAAGGAGGAGACTGAAATCAGGTATGGTTTCTCAGAAGAAGCACCAGTAAGGGCTGAGACCAAGCCAAGTGTGGGTAGGAGGAAGCAGGGGAGTACCAGATGCAGGAAACCCAGGGAAGCTCCAGAGGCTGGGCTGTGAAGATGCCACTGCTGGGGGTTACGGCTCTGCACCCTGGCTAAACGTGGTGACCAGGAGGAATCGCTGTGGTGTTCAGGACCCACACGATGCCTTTTCCTCCCATTGCCCTGGGACACAGGAACCAGTGACTGCACAGGCCGATGGAGAACTGCCACACAGAGGCCAACTGAGCCCCAAAGCCATAGAGCTCCAAAGCAGAAAGGCAAGACTCCTCCCCGGGGTCTTCTACCCGACTGTTTTAAGGGGCAGAGAGTCACAGCCCTGCTGAAGAGAGTTGTTTAGGACTTGACAGAGACAGGAAAGGAGGAGCTAATGGCAGGCACAGAGAGGTGGAGAGCAGTCCGGTAAGAACTGGAGGGACAGGTGGTATAGACACAGAACACAGGTTGAGAGAGGAGGCTGCAGGGCTAGTCACAAATCAGCAAGGAGAAGGAGCAGTTGGAGGTGGCAAGGGCTCCGGGTGTGGCTACTGGTGTGAACTGTTAGGTGGGACTGAAATTTCTGGAATCCCAGAGGTAAGGAACTAAGATAGACCAGCGTGGGGCAGGCATGTATCCCCATACGTTCTTAGGGGAAGGCAAGGGGAGCCTATGTGCTTTCACGTCTTCACAGCCCACTGAACAACAGACCCTTTGTCAGGAATAAGCTGTGTGTTACATGCAGTCATACAGTGGCCTGCCGTAAATGTGTAATCCTTCCGGACCAATTAAAAGTAATATTAAAAGAATGAGATGAACTGATGGCTCATGGTCTATAGAGTCAGTAACAAAGGTTTCACCATGAAGACTCAAGTCTCCTTAAGGAGAATGTCCTTTCTCCCAGTGTGCTCTGCCCCACTGACACTCATATTGAAGCTTAGTCCTCAGTAAGACACAGTAAAAGGCAGGATCAGGTAGGACCTTTAAATGGTGACCAAATCTCCATCCTCATTAACCCACTACCGTGGTCTGTGGATCCTGGGCTACCCGATTATCTTGTGGGTGGGTCGCTCATCGTTGGCTTGGTAAGTCCACGTGATTACTTTTGCTTCCCAGGCCTGGCCATGTGTCTCTCTTGCTTGCCTCAAGACTAAGCCAGCCAGAAGGCCTGCAGCAGAGGTAGCCTCCTGACCTTGGACCAGAGCTGTGGACCCCTACAACTGGCCCAGTCCATGGTCAGTGCTATCAGTACTAGAAAACAGATGGGCGCACAGTTGACTCCTTTGAATTTGGAATACTGCCCATTGGTTCTTTTCCGAAGGATCACAAACTTTAAGGACCATTTCAAACAAAAAGCAAGACCAATATCTAGGAAACAGGGCCAGAGGCAGGCAGATCTCTGGGAATTTGAGACCAACATGGTCTACATAGCACATTCCAGGCCAGTCATTCATATTTGTGAAGCCTCACAAAAAGAAAAAAAATCACAATAGCTGGCCCTTGCAGGAAATACAATGTATAATCTCTCTGTTTTCTAAGGGTTTGCAAGAAGCCCTCAGGGCTTTCTTCAAAGTCACTGGCAAGCAGTGTTTCCATTTATTAGGTTTTGTCACTGAGTCAGCTCAGGACTCTGTGTGGGACGCTGTTAGTTGTAGTGTGGCTCCAGTTAGCAGGTGCACATGGTGCCCCTGATGTCTTGAGAGCGCAATGTGCTTTGACAAAGAAAACCCAACCTAAGTCTGCACAGGAAAGCTGCCTGTCCTTGTGGAAACAGTATGGTGTTCTTGACAAAGGGTTTGTGTGATTCACCACAAGGTGCAAAACGAAAACACCAGGAATCAATTTTTCCTCTCTCGTTTTAGAAGGCACAAAGTTGATGTCAGACTCGCTCCTGTTGACCACAGTCACACCTTGCTTGGCAGCCCTGTGTGTTTGACTTGAGTTGCAAACTACGCAAGAAGTTAGCTACTGGTTTTAAGCCAATGGAGCTACTCAAGAGGTTGAATCTGATGCATCTTGCTTAGGCAAACCTCACGATTCCATGGAACATGTATTGGTGTGATGCTCAGCAGGCATGGAGCCAGGCACTAGACAGTTAATACTTGGGTATTTTCTATATGCTCTAACTTTGATTTTCCTTTCACAGCTCCTATGATATCTCAATTAATGTACTAACTGGTGCTAGAAAGAAACATGGCCTTCTGCAAGCTGGCCAGGTGCTCTATGAGTGAATGACACCTGCTGAATGACACCTGCTACTTTTTAAAAGTACTTTTAAAAAGACTTATTTTTAATTACATGTACATGTGTGTCTGTGCATGGGTCTAGGCACCTGTGAATGCAGTTGCCCATGGAGTCCAGTAGAGGGCACTGGGTTCCCTACACCTGCAGCTAGAGGTGGTTGTGAGCCACTAACCATGTGGATTCTGAGACTCGAACTCAGGTCCTCTGGAAAAGCACCAAATGCTCTTAACTACTGAGCCATCTCTCTACTCCCAGACTTGCTATTTTTCTTAAAATCCATTCCTGCACGATAAAGTCCTTTTGCAGAGTTTAAGAGGAGAAAGCAAGGATCACCAGGGCAGGGGCAGGAGTCTGTTTCAGGGAAGGGACATTTTTGTTTCTCCCATTTCCGGCCATCAGGTGGGTGGAAACTTAAACTCTGACACCAGGCTCTGAGAGATAACCAAACAGTTCTGTTTGGGACCCTGTTTCTAACCCAGTCACTCATCTTCCTTTGGGGAACAGGGGAGTAACTCATGCAGCCAATTCTAGGCAACCCTGCTCCATCAGATGCCACAGAAGGGAGGGCGCAGACGCCCGTCAGCTCTTCCCAGATGGCCTGATGAGCATTAATAACAGGCTATTCTCTTCCTGTCACCACACAGAACTATGCATTTGGCTGGTGAGAAGGCCATAGGGATTAGGATGGTAAAGACAAATTCCCTTATTAATGTCTAATCCCCATTGGGGGGACTTCCATGAGCTCCATCAGCCCACGGCCTCTATTTTCTACTACTCAGGGGCTGAGATCCCCTTCCCATCCCACACCGTGGCAGCAGCTCACCTGCCATTCCCAGCTCTCACTCAGAGGCATGGACTCGATGCAAGGGCTGCCTTGGACATCGACTGTGACAATTCTTACTTAGGATCTAGAGATTCGACACACACCAATTGTGCTGCGTTTTATATCTTCCAGCCTACAAAAGGGGCTCAATGACAGGCTTTTGTTCTCAAAACACAGTGGGGTATGAGGTTCGGAAAAAATCATTAAGAGAGAATCAGTAAGCGGGCTGCAGAATCAAGACCTGAAGTTGTGCCCTAAGCCCTGTGGTCCTTCCACACCCAGCATTTAACTAACATAGACTTGTACAGTACCTAACTTCATTACTGTATTTCTTTTAATGTTTTAAATATGTATCAGCATGGCATTACTTGCCCAAAACGGATCAATAGTTGATCCTTGGTGTCCACAGAGATTGCTAAGACCCCTGAAGACGCCAGACCCATGCTTGCTTGACCAAGCCTTCCACACAGAACCTATGCATCCCATCCACGGACCTGAAACGGTCTCTCGATGACGTACAAGCCTAAGGCAGTGTAAGCACTCTGTCAATGATTGCTTTAGGGAATTACATCTGGGACGATGCCGAGAATGGAAGGGTGTCTGTATTCAGGACACACAGTTTTCTCAAGCATCGTCAATATGCAGATGACCGAATCCGTGGTTGTAGAATTTATGACGCAGAGAGCTGGCTGTATACATAGCTCTTTATATAAATGAATTCTTTTAATCATGAAATTAATTTTATTTTTAAATCCAAGGGATCAGAACAAAAAACAACAAAAAAACTTCTACCTCAGAGGACAAGCCATGGTGGAAAGGCTAGGAAGGCAGACAGCGAAACAGAAGCATGTCCACAACACAGGAAGCTTCTTCATTCGGGAGCTGCCTCCATCAGATATCCATGTACCCATCACCACCCTCTGACTCTATGTACATGTCTCGACCATCACTACCTAGCCCTTCTAGCCCATTGTCCTGACCACTGCCGACGTTCGGTGGCTCCTACGTTGTTCCCGGTCTCGATCCAGGCCCTTCTCCTCTGGGCCATCAGGGCCAAGCTCTCCAGGAGGCCCATCATCAGGAGCTGCATCACCAGCTTCAGAGGGTTCAGTCATGTCGTCGCCGCCGCCACCACCACCTCGAAGCTCCTCTTTTCGCTCCCGCTCCCTGCGTGCTCGCTCTCGGCTCCGACTACTTCGGCGCTTTCTGTCTCGGTTCTTGTCCTTGCTCCTCTTTCTGGATCTGCGCTGCTCATCCTTGTCTCGACTCCAGGAGCGCCTCCTCCGGTCCCAAGAGCGGGAGCGTCTCTGTTCTCTCTCCTTGTCTTGTTCTTGGCTTCTTTCTCTGCGCTCCCGCTCACGGTCCCGGTCCCTGTGTGAAAGTGGGGAGGGGCCCGGCCTCTCATCATATCGGGGAGTGTCTTCTCGGCCAGAATGCCTGATGTTCACATCTGCACCACCTCTTCTGTTCCCAGCATGGCCACGTCCTAGACGCCGGGGCCTCCAGCCTTTCACAGTCCGGCCCCTCTCCACATCCACAAGGACCCTCCTGCCATCTATCTTCTTGCCATCTGCGTGCTTGTAAGCGGAGTGCATGTCTCGTTCATGCCTCGTTCATGCTCATACTCGATGAAGGCATAACCAGGGGGTTTCCCAGAGTGCTTACTGTATACCATGTGGATTCTTTTGATGGGTCCATACACCTTAAACTCTTTTCAAAGCTTAGATTCTGTTGTGTCAGTTCACTCTAGCCACGAACAGAGTCTTGAAGGCATCGCCCTGAGCATTGGGATCATTGTGAGAGTCCCACATTTTCAGCTCTGTCTCCACTTCTTGCTGTCTCTATTCAATCTTTTCCCGTCTCTTTCTCTCCATGCGTTCCTCCCGGGTTTCTGCCCTTGTTGGAGGAGGGGCATCTCGAGGGTCCTCAAATTCTCGGATGTACGGTGTAATGCCACAGTAAGGATGGTTGTGATGTTTCTCATGTGGCAGCTTTTCCAGGGGTGGCAGGAACGGGATGGGGTCTCCAGGGGCAAAGAGGGCCTGAAGGTTGGGAGGCAGAAACTGTGTCATCTTCTTAAACCGCGCAGCGTTCTCCTCAGCCTGCGGTTAGTCTCAGGCCTCCCGGCCGCCTCTCACCAACAAAACCTCCTGCTCTGGCTTCCACTTGGGCAGCGTTCCAGTCAGCTGTCTTCAGAGGTCCGCGCAGTACGTGCAAACCGGGACGCTGCTCACCACCCGCACGGCCTCAGCTCGCGACCAAGCGGTGAGTGGGTCCGGTCTCGAATCTATATAAATGAATTTTATACAGTAAAGTCTTGTGTAGTTATTGCTAGTGTGTATGTGTGTCTATGCATGTTCATCCATGTGTGGGCATACATGCATGTGTGTGCCCATGGGTGTAGAGGCTCCAGGCTGAAGTCTTCTTCTATCTCTCTCCAGCTTACACATAAAGGTAGCATTTCTCACTGAATCCAGAGCTCGCTAGTCTGGCTAAATGGGCAGCTTACTCCAGGGTACCATCTTCACCTCCCACATTGAGATTACAGCCGAGCCTTGAAGCCCACTTGACTTTTCCATGGTTCTGAGGATCTGAATTCTGGTCCTCAAGTGTTTTACCTGCTGAGGCATCTCTCCAACCCCAGAAAGTCACTTTTAACCAAATAAGTACAATCTCTTCACTGCTGGACTCCTGCCTTCTATATTCATCACTATCTTGACACTCAAGCATCCAGCATAGGTAAAAACTAGTCAGACCTCCACATGGTTGGGCAGGTTTTCTTTCTTTCTTTAATGTGAGAGGCATTAACGACACTTTCAGAAATCCATGCCTGACAACGCCTATCAAATCTCTTCTAGGTAAGTTTCCTTACGGATAAGTCAATTGTTTCTTATGGATGTCACATAAAACACCTGCATTATTGCTTAAAATGAATACAAATTATGAGGCATTTTATGATCCCTGAAATAACAGCCTCAAGAAATATGGTAAAATTTGGAATGTGATTATTTGTAGCCTTCTGATTCAGGCTGTTATTGGAGTGGACTGAGGAAGCAAATATGAGCAAGGACCTCAGGGAAGAGGCCCAGGATGTTCCAGCCACCTGACAGGAAATTCATGCTGGATTGAACATCCCTCATGATTCAAAACTGGAAAAATATGGATTTGCTTTTGCGTTAATTTTGAAAATGCAAATTAAGAAACTGTTACAGGCTGGGTGGTGGTGGCGCATGCCTTTAATCCCAGTACTCGGGAGGCAGAGGCAGGTGGATCTCTGTGAGTTCAAGGACAGCCTGGTCTGCAAGAGCGAGTTCCACGACAGGCTCCAAAGCTACAGAGAAACCTTGTCTCGGGAGAAAAATAAAAGAAAATCCGAAAAGAAAAAACCTGTTACAATTGGCAACTGTCTTTTGTTCCATCCTCACAGTTCCACCCCAAAGCCACCCTAGTACCACTTGCTAATGGGGACTTGCAGAGATAAACTAGGCACATGCTAACAACGCAGACCAGCTTCCTTGGTGTCTGTCTTTATATAAGCAATTATAAGCACAAGTGGAACTTGCTTTTGAAAGTACGTTTTACATCCACTTGCAATGAGCTCCTCGATTTATTATTATTATTATTGCTTAATCATACTTTAGCGAGTCCTGCAGGTGGTTTGGGATATCCCGCTAGCCTGCAGTGAGCATCTCTGAGCCACTGTGAGTGGTGTGTGGCCGTGAGTTATAGGCACAGAGGAAATATCTCAGAGGAAAACGCTCAGTTACAGGGGACGTGCCTTTGGAGTTGTGTTCAATTTTGCCACCATCCCATGATAAAAATCATATTAGTTCATTTTCTATGCCTGTCAGAAAAAATCTTGGAAGAAGTGCTCCGACGTCTTGGCTGTGTGCTGTCAATCTCCTGCAGCATGGCTTACAGAGGTGGCTTCTGTCGCAGGCCCCTCTGAACGTGTGCGTTCTTGCTCCAGCAATGGTTATATACAGCCTTCGCTCATGTTTAAATTTCTGTCGGGATGCTGTTGAGATTATTTCTGCCTCACTTTGATCTCTTCTGCAGAATGATTCGATTTCGAGGATAGAGAAACTGTGATGTACACTAGGCCCCCGGGGGATCAAGGCGGCCTCATCTCATAGGGAGGTTGAACCCTGCTTGGGTGCCCTGAGAACTGTGGGTTAATTAGCTTTGCTTTTCCCTCTTCCTTTTGATTTTTTGCTTTTCTGGAAAGAGGTGATATTATAGTTCCAGCTTTCAATTTCCACCTTCAGTTTCTATAATTCAAAAAGACAAATGAACTTTTATTTTTTTGAAGACAGGGTTTCTTTGCGTATCCCTCGCTCTCATGGACTTCCCTTTGTAGACCAGATAGACCAAACTGACCTCAAACTCACTGAGATCCACCTGGCTCTGCCTCCCAAGTACTGGGATTAAAGGCTACCACCTGACCAAGTGAACATATTTTTGAAGTCTCTCATAAATACATTAACAATAAGTAAATAAAAAGTGGTATAATGATATACACACTTATATAAACCAAATATTTTGAATGAAAATGAAATTATGCCCTGGCAATGCTAAAGCATATATGGGCAGCCCGTATATGGCGGTTCTGTTGAACTGGTCTGTACTGGGTTTCATGGTCTAAGTGGATGAGGACGACTGACCAGGTCTCTGCCTCAAGAGGGCACCAGATCTCATTACAGATGGTTGTGAGCCACCGTGTGGTTGCTAGGAATTGAACTCAGGACCTTTAGAAAGAGCAGGCAGTGCTCTTAACCTCTGAGCCATCTCTCCAGCCCAAGCTGGCTGCAAACTCAGAGATGGGATTAAAGATGTGAGCTGCTGTGCCTGTCTCTCTCTATTTAAATAATCATAGATACTAATGAAGAACGTGCAGCCACAGAGTATGTTCAGGGGCGTGACAGTGTGCCAGACACTCCACGATGGCCATCCTCTTCAGTTCCAGTTCGTTTAGGAACAGAGGAGAGTATGTTTTAGCTTGTCAATGATGGCAGTAGAAATTGTCTAAGTCTGCTGGGATGGCCTTCACTGTGGCTACCAAGGCCCATGTATCTCCTTTGCCCACTTTTGTCTACTGAGTGTGTTTTATGTAGTTGGTGTGTGCATGTCCACACGTGTGTGTGGAACAAAGGTGAACTCCAGATGAACTCACTTAGAAAGCCGTGTTGCTCTTTGAGGCAGGGTCTCCCACTGGTCTGGAGCCCATGGGGGTAGACTTATTCAGAGTGGCCAGCAAGTGGTGGGATTTGCCTATCTGTACAAGGAGACCACATGCCCAGCTTTTAATTATGCGTGTTTTGTTGATTTTTAAGAGCTCTCTACTTGAGAGATATGATTCATTTTATCAACTTGACTGGCCCAGAGGAAGCCCAAATCTTTCTGGGAAGGTACATTTAGAGATGATAAATATTAGGAACTCTGGATGGGGAGGGAACCTGTCCTCCCCATGAGGATGGACATCATCCAGTCCTCTGAAGGCCTTGGTTCTCAACTGATTGATGACTTGAGCAAGGACCTTAGCGTCCTCTGATGTCAGCCATCTTGGTTCTCGGACCTTCAGAACTGGGCCAGCATCTTCATCAGTGGCTCTCCAGTTCTCGGGTCTTCAAACCACACCATCAGCTTGCTGACAGGAAACGGTGGGATTTCTCAGCCTATAGATGGCCAGCCAACACCTTCAGATAAAGCTCATACATATCCTGTAGTGTTCGTTTTTCTGGATAGTTCTTACTTACAGACTAGTGTGGTTATTAGTATGATCAACTTTGTTAGATTTAGAATCACCTCAGAGATAAACCTCTGGGCACACCTCTGACGAGTGATCTAGATCAGGCAAATTGAGGTAGAACGTCTTGCCCACTGTGGGCGGTTCCATGCTGCAGGCTGGGGTTCCAGAATGAATATGAAGGAGAAAGCGAGCTGAGTACAAGCATCCAGCTCCCTGGGTTTCTTGTCTGTGGATGCAAAGAGACCTGCCACCTCAGGTTCCCGCTGCCAAGGCTTCTCTGCCATGAACTGGAGCCCAAAATAAACCCTTTCTTCCGTAAACTCTTCCGCCAGGGTCACACAAACAGAAGCAGGACACCAGGGATAGTGACCATTGTCATGAAGTTTGCAGACAGGTCCTACCTTAATATCCAACCTCTAAGGTTTCTGCCTCACTCCCTGACCCAGCAGTTTTAAATTTTGTTTCAGCTGAAAAAATTGAAAAGAAATTCCCATTGTTCTTTTGATGTCTTTCTTTATGGTTTTGGTGTTGGTAGGGGTGAATTTTCCTCTACATTAAGATCACATTGTCACACTGACACCTATATTTGCTTCCTGTATTTAACAGTTTCAGTTTTTAGAGAAAGAGGTTCGGCCCAAAGTTCAATCCTCAGAGCTGCAAACAGACTATTAAATTGTAACATCTAATTAAGTAACATTTGAGTTTCTAAACCACATACAATAGTTTTCAAAACATCACATTAAGAATGTATCTAAACAGCAGGGGCTGGAGAGATGGTTCAGTGGTTAACAGAACTGGGATGTTCAGTTCCCAGAACACACATGGCAGCTCTGTTACTTGAGTTCCAAGAGATATGATGCCCTCCTTCTGGCCTGTGCAGGCACTGCATGTATGTGTGGTACACATACAGGCAAATGCTCACACACATAAACTAAAAAGAAATTGAAAAGTGTACCTAGACACTTTGTCATACTTGATTTCAAACTGCAAAATTTATAACATTATATCTATAACTAAAAGCCATTGTTTGCTATACAAATCAAAACACCCTCATAAACCAAATATCAGAGGATGCTACACAGGTGTGGGTGTGTGTGTGTTATAGTGATTTACACACACACAAATACATGTGTGTGCACACATACACATGCAGAGGTTATTTCTCCAAGGACTGTGATGAACCAAACAACATTATTTCAAATCTAACACAATTTAAAACAATGCAATCAAAATACAAAGCAAACACTGGAGGCTTCTGGGAGTTTGGCATGGCATCCTTACACACACAGAACAATTTTAATAAGGAGAACATGCTTCGGTAATGTTAAAAACACAGTGGATACCTAAACAAGGAAGGTGGTTGGTTTTTAAATTATTGTTTAATTTTTTTAAAAACAGTTTATGCATGTGGGTGTTTTGCCTGTATGTCTATTACCTGTGTGCAGAGTTTCAGAGGCCAGAAGAGGGCATCAGATCCCCTGAATCTAAAGCTGCAGATGGTTGTGAGCTGCTGTGTGGGTGCTGAGAACTGAGCCCGGGTCCTCTGGAAGGGCGGTGAGTGCTCTAAAGCACTGGGCCATCTCTCCAGACACCACAGGTGTTTATTCCTATGAGCAAACTCCTGCACGGCACTGCACATCTGTGCAAGCTGAGCAGTGCAATGCATTGTGCTCTGCTATAACTTCCATGTCAGCAGGTGACAGGAATGTTTTTGGCTCTGGGCTGCGGTACAGGACTGCCACTCCAGCAGCCTTTTACCAACAGCGGAAACGGAGTTATGTGGTATCGTCAAGAGAGCTGAGGTTTTCTTCAATGGAAGGGTGTCAGACACTGCCACTCATTTTACGGACAATATTGTTTACATGGAGAGCACAGTGTCCATGGAGAACACAGAGTCCACGTCCTCCAGGTATGACTTTCAAACAGACAGGAAATACACATGTCTTTCCTCACAGTTTCTGAATAGATTCATGAAAGAAGAAGTCTAGAACCTTCTGAGAACTTCCATCACGGTAAGAAGTCACAGAACCAGAGACCTTGGATCTACAAAGCCACCAGGAATCTACCATCCTGGTGGCCACTGGCTGTGCACAGGGATCATGTAACTTGTCAGGAGGTGACAGGACAGGACCTGGCCACCAGATCACCTTAGCCTCTATTCCGTCTTCCTTGCTGTCTCTCTGGAGTCTTTTTAAAAAATATTTATTTATTTATTATGTTTACGATATTCTGTCTGCGTGTATGCCTGCAGACCAGAAGAGGCACCAGACCTCATTACAGATGGTTGTGAGCCACCATGTGGTTGCTGGGAATTGAACTCAGGACCTTTGGAAGAGCAGGCAATGCTCTTAACCGCTGAGCCATCTCTCCAGCCCCTCTCTGGAGTCTTACCACCATCATGGCAATACCCTCCTGAGCGGTCTACCAGGAATTTCTTGTGGCATGCTATATGCTCTGGGGGAGGGGACATCAGCAAACCCTTGCCATGTGCATGCTCTGCTCCTTCAGGTAGGTCGTTCCTTGACTTAACATCCATTAACCCCTCTGCGCCCAGAGAATTTCCATGCTCATCACATAAGCAACCCACTCTGCTCTCCAGGGATTGGTTGCTCATAGAGAATCTCAGCTCATAAACAGACCTACAGATGGTTGGGGCAGCTGAACTCAGCTTCCTATAGACACTCCGCCAAGAAAATATAATGTCAATTTATGGTGTAGGGCCTCAGCAAGGGAAACACTTCCATCCTGCAGCTCAAGCTATTGTGACACAGATTTTCTGGCTGCTATAAATCCCAAGGGTCTTCTAGGGCCTCTCACCCTGGTGCGCATCCTTAGAGTGTCACTTCAGCAGCTGGCCCGGCCCTAAATCAGGTGGGGACCATGGCGCGTTAGCTCACGAGTCCTTCCTCAATCTGCTCCTCTGACTGCGGTTGTCTTGATGGTATTTAAGTTATAAGCACCTCCCATCCCGGCCATCTACGACAGCCAACAGGAGCTTCCGAAAGACCCATGTGGCTAAGCGCACGCAAACGGCACTAGCCAGGCTGTGAAGGGTGTCCAGGAGATCTGTAAAGGACTCCCCAAAGAGAGCATGAGGTCAATGGAGAGGTAAACAGACCCCAGTGGGCAAGCACATCTTTGCTACTTCTGCACTTTCAGGGCCACCGCTAGACACCTACTAACAAGCACCTGCCCGCCCCGACGGCTGCCCCCGACCGCCTGCCTAATTGGCCGCTTCCCCCAAGGAATCCACTGTGCCGGGGTCTATCCAGGCTCATTTGCCTTCATTAGCCAGCCTTCCCGGTGGCAGCAGAGTCTCCGGCACCATCAGCACCACTGGAAACATGCCTCGTGATTGACAGCACCCGGGATGTTACCATTATTCATTTTCCAATCCAAGGAGGCAGAAGCAAAGGGTGTTGGCAGCTCATGACTGCAGCTGTCTGGCCTGTCAACTCCCTGTCACACACAGGTTGTTCTGAAACGCAGCGCCGGGAAGAGGCTCGGAGTCTCGGCTTTCTGTCGCAGTGGCCGTGGGGCAGCTGCTTTTCCACTGGGGATCCATTCCAGGACACGGTGGCACCGATGTCCGCACAGCAGCACAGGGCTTGTGTAGAACGCCCACAGATCCTTCCGATCCACACATCACCTCCAGATTAGTTACACTACCCAGTGCTATAGATGAGCATTAAAAATACTGTTTTAAGGTGATGTTTAAGACATGATGATATGAGGGTTAGTGCCGGGTCTTACTGCAATTTGCTACGCCATGTTCATTTGCCATCCCTGGGAGGCCTGCTCTTTTCTGATGGGAACGAGAGAAGAAGTGAACCTTGAGGAGAAGGGAGGTGAGTCAGGAAATGGGAGGAGTGCAGGAAGTAGACACTGTGGTCAGGATGTAATGTATAGGAGAAGAATTTTAAAATAGAGCGAGAGACATGATGATAAGAAAAATCAGTATGTGTTTGATGCAAACACATTTTTTTCCCAACAATTTTTTGATATAGGCTTGACTGGATCTTCAGATACAAAGCCTGTACGTAGATACAGAGGGATGACCTCTGCTCTTAAATAAGGGTAGAGGAGGTTAGGGGATCAAAGGCCTCGCCTCAGCTTTGGGCTAGCCTATGGTAAGTGTACATGAATATATATTTCTCATGTGACTGAAGAACTCCACGTGCCTGCTGCCCTGTTCAGGGGTGACGCTAGACACCAAAGGGAGCAGGTGGAGAAGGTGCTGGCACGTGAACAAGACGATAGCAGTTAAAGAGCTGAGGCAGGCCATACTCCCCCAGGACTCTGAGATGTAGGCGTCCCCCTGTTAGCACACACCTGGAGTAAGAGGACCAAGAGTCCTTGGTCAGACAAACCAGGGCACAACCATCCAAAGTCTCCACAGGGCTGAGCAACAGAGACCCAAATGCTGTGGTTACAGCATCTGCCTTGCTGCTAGACATATCCACACACTGTAACCTCGCATTATGCACTGAGCAATACACAAGGAAAGGATGGTGGAGTAGCTCATCCTTTGAACAGAACGTCCACAGGCGGAGATGAAAGCTCTGAGGCCAGAGAAAGTAACGTGGCCGAAAAGAGAATGCTCTCCTGTGGGAAGGACATGGAGACAAGGAGGTCGTCGCTCAGGAGGTTTTGGAAGCAGTCACCCTACTTAGTAATCCTGTGACCCTACATTTAGAAGAATAGTGGTACATACACAGGACAGAGATTAGAGGGTTCCCACCTAAACAGCGATGTTCCGACATCTTAGCTATAATGTGGGGGTTCTGGGTCCTCATTAGATCTTTGTGGGCAGAGCCAGGCATTTATATCAAAACTACCATGCACCAGAGCTTTCTTTATATATGGAGTGTAAAAGAATGCATAGTAAATGTATCTAATTCCTTTTTATTGGTCTGCTTGTTTTCCCATGTGTTCCTGCTGTCTTTACAGGTCTTGAACTGCCCAACAAGTAAGTATCCATGGAGAACCCCACACAGCCCTCCCACAGCAGAGATGGTGGGGCTACAGAGGCAGAACTATGGAAAAGCATCTCACAGTTATGGCTCAATGTTCTCCAAAGTAAGCCAACATTCCATACTCATATCATCCACCCACACAGGAAAGGCCTAGGAAGAACCTCCGAATGCCTGCTTGGTCTGGTTGAGATGCTCTGTTATGGCTCCATAACCAGGGACAGAATAAACACACAGCCCTTGTCCTAGTTTGCTTTCTGTGGCTGTGATAAACTACGACCAAAAGCAACTGGAGAAGAAGAGGGCTGATGTGACTTACACGTCCTGATCGCAGTCAACCGCTAAAGGAAGTCAGGGCAGGAACTCAAGCAGGAACAGACACGGGAACCACAGGAGAACACTGTTTACTGGTTGGTTCTCCATGACTTGCTCAGTTTCATTTATACAACCCAGGACCACTCTGCCCTGGGATGACCCCACCCATAGTGCCCTAGGCCCTCCCACATCAATCATAATCAAAAAAATGCCTCACAGACTTGCATATAAGCCAATATTACGAAGGTATTTTTTCATTTGAGATTTTTCTCTTTCCACATTACTCTCCCTTTATTATACGTCTTCTGTGTTTTAGAATCATTGAGAGGGGATGCTGAGTTGTATGAAGGGCTAGTATCCTGCTTCACCGATGAAGGATCTGAGGAAATGTGTGAAGCGCTTGTTGGGTTCAAGGGCCTGAGTTGAGATCTCGGTCTCACAGAAAGCAGTGAGGCTTTGCTCATGGGCTCAGGGGTTCAAATATGTGCATTGAGGAGCATGCAGTGAAGGTCAGCTATTTACTTCCGGGTGACCGGGAAACAGGAACCAAAAGCTACAGGCAGACTATCCCTTCTAAAGGCACATCCCCAATGACCTAACTCTTTCCCACTGGGTACCACCTCCCAGTAGTGCCGGGAGTTGGTGACCAAGCTTTAAATACAAAGTCCCCAAGGAACACTTAACCAACCCACAGAAACATTTAAGTTCACCAAAGTAAAATGACTACCAAAATATTATCCCTGGTTACAGAGACGTCATGTGTGCGAGTGTGGCATGTTTCTCTCTTTAACTGCTGGTTCCATAGCTCAAGGTATCTTTTCTCCATGAAGTATACTGAATGATAAAAATATGACAATAAAAATATTTTTATCATCTGAAAAAGCCTTTGACAGATGACACAATGATGATGTGATTTCTGATACATTTCCCCAGACTGCCCAGGTCAGGAGAATAACCGTTACTTGCAAGGTACAGAAACCAGTTTCCCAAAGAAGCGATGCTAAGTCATATGCAGAAAAATCGTGTTCTTCTGTGTAAATGAGTAGAGAGAAATAGGAAGAAAAAGAATGTGTGGGAACCACTGAGAAAATTGTCAGCAAGACTCAAGGAATACGACTCTGTCTTTTCCTTAGGAAGACCACTTCAGATTCCGAGGAAGACGACACTCAAATCTATCAGTGATGTTTGTTTGACTTCTGCATTTTTACAGAAAATGAGAGGCACATTGTGGATTTCATTCTCAGCCTTCTTTTCTTCTCCCACCCAAACCGAACTGAGATAACTCGGATGAAGAGCGGAACACTGAAAATCAGATCCCGGCAAACGGGAAGCTGTGTGAAACCCTTCACACACCATGAAATCGAACATTCAGCCCCTGTCCCTGCAGACACTGAAAAGTCACAGAAATAAAGTCAGCTCCAACTCTCAGTTCTATTTTGAGCTGAGGGTTTAAATACCACCAGCTTAGACTAAGGTCACATTTTATAAATATATTTAAAAGGGAATCTAAATGAAAATATTTCCTTGAACGCTATAAAATGTTAAAGACCTACTGGGCAGTGGTGGCACATGCTTTTAATCCCAGTACTTGGGAGGCAGAGGCAGGCAGATCTCTGTGAGTTTGAGGCCAACTTGGTCTACAGAGCTAGTTCTAGAACAGCCAGGGTGGTTACACAGAGAAACCTTGTCACAAACAAAACAAAACAAAACAACAAAGAAAACAGTTAAAGACTTGGCAACTGACTTCCCTTGTCTTTGTTTCTTTAAACGCCAACATGATACTCAACTTACAGCCCCAAAGTAAGAGAATTAATCCCATGAAAATCCACTTCAAGCCTCATAAGTGATATGTCTTAATTTTTATTAAAAATTTTTCTTTTATGTGTGTGGGTGTTTTATCTATATGTATATATGTGCAACACTTGCATTGCTGGTGACAGTGGAGGCAGGTGAGGGTGTTGGGTCCCCTGGAACTTGAGTTACGGATAGTTTAAAGCCACCTTGCTGTGCTGAGAATCAAGTTGAGTCTTCTGGAAGGGCAACAAGTGTTTTCACCACTGAGCAATCTCTCCAGCCCGAGTTTTGGTTTAACACTCAAAGTTATTGATCACTATGTGTCAAGGTGATTATAAAACGTTTGAACTAGAATGAGAGCCACATCTCTGACTTCAAAGTTTCTACAAGCATGACCAGAAAAAATGAAGACCACTCCCTTGTCCCCTATTGGACACTGTTAATCCAATATAGTCATTTTCCCATCTGAGCTTTTGAACCCTTGACACTGACATGGCCCACAGATGGAAACTGCTCAAGAAAAAAATAATTATCCTTGTGCAAAGCCTTATTCTAAACACTCTGTATCTAATAGGGATATTCCATTAGTCTTACTGACAGTTTTAAACCTAGCTCAATTATTATTAACACAGTTTCACTATGAAGACACAGGAGTGATGTGGGATGTTCCTCTGTATACTGTGAATCTGTTTTATTATCATTGGTTAATAAAGAAGCTGCTTTGGCCTATGGCAGGGCAGAATATAGCTAGTTGGAAAGTCTGAGGAGAGAGGTAAGGAGAAAAAAGGTGGAGTGGAGGAGACTCCAGAAGCCACTGGAGGAGTAAGACGCCAGAGTATTACTGGTAAGCCATGGGGCACGTGGTGATATGCAGATTATTAGAAATGGCTTAATTTATATGTAGCCAGTAAGAAGCCTGAGCCATTGACCAAACAATTATAATTAATATGAAACTTTGAATGATTATAAGAGGTTGTGGGGGACCAACAGGCAGAAGAGAAACCAGGTCAGTGGGACCAGGTGAAACACAGAAAATCTCGAACTACACAGAAGTACAAACATTTGCCCAAAGTCATAGGTCTGGTAAATGCAGAGATGGTATACAAATCTCACTGTGTCTAGGGTGCTCGTCCCCTTACCACTATGCTGCAACACTCTTAAAAAACAGAACAAGTTTTATTGGCACAAGGCAGTCAGGCTTTGGATCTCAAATTCATGGCACAGTGTGGACAGCAAACCATTCCATGTCATGTACTTGAAACGTGCTAAGAGGTCAGATCTACAACAGAACTAACACAGCATACACAGCAACTATACAAAGTGATGGAGGTTAATTAGCTTGATGCGGTAATCACTTCATAATATAGAGATACGCTGAAATCTCACGTTATATGTTTCAACTAGTTAGTTTTTGTCAACTCAATACAAGCCTGAGTCACTTGGGAGGAGGAACTCTCAACTGAGGAATTGCCTCCATCATACTGGCCTGTGGGCATATTTGTGGGCATTTTCTTAATTAATGGTTGATGTGGAAGAGCCCAGTCCACTGGGCACGACCAATCCTGAGCATGTGGTCCTGGACAGTATAAGAAAGCAGGCTGAGCAAGCCATGGGGAGCAAGCCAGTGAGCACCACCCCTCCATGGCTTCTGCATCAGCTCCTGCCTCCTGGTTCCTGCTTTGAATTCTTAGGCTGCCTTCCCTCCATGATGGGCTGTGACCTGTATCATGTAATAAACTGTCTCCTCCCCAGGCTGCTTTTGTTCATGGGGTTTCAACACAGCAACAACAAGCAAACCAGGAAAGAAAAAAAGTTGAAACTGTGTCGATTGTTAGATTATAACTCAACAAAACTAGAAGAAAAGGTCAAAGGCGTCTATGATCTTTCTGGGAAACATTAAATGTAAAGATTTGAAATAAAGCTAATTGAACTCAATGGTATCTTTACAGACTTTCTTCTTTTATTACTTGGGGCAATTTTCTTTTGTCTTATTGGTCTTTTGTTTGTTATGATTTCCAATTCTGTGGGGTTTGGAGGATCGTTTATTGTGTTTTTATTTTTATTATTCTGGCTTGTTTATTCACTTTCTGTTCGCCTGGAGTTCAGTGAATGGGGAGGATTGAGGGAGAGTCAAGGAAGAGGAAGCCAGGATCAGAATATATTGCATGACAAAAAAAAAAGGTTTTTCAATTTAAAAAAAGAGTAGGAGTCTAATGGTTGCCTAGAGCTGAAGTCTAGATGGGAACAGGGAGAGCATTAGGGATTCTAGGTTTCTTTGGGGAGGGATAATGGAAATGCTGCAAGGTTGATTGTAGTGATGTTTGCACTACCCTATAAATATACTGGGGGAGAAACCATTGAATTTTATACTCTAAAGAAGAGAATTGTATCATGTGTGAATTATATCTCAATAAAGCTGTTATTTTAACAAGGAAAAGGGAAAAAAATAAAAGCAAGTCATGCGGATGGTAGGATTTTAACCTTCTTTATGGAAAATCCAAAACACACATCGATGGAAAGTAAGTCACACAGTAACCCCACAGCCCATCCTCTAGTTTTAATGGCTTTAAAAAAAATTGCTAATCATGTTTTTAATCAATCTTCCACCACTCCCAGATATTTTGCTTTGGTTTTTGTAGTATTTTACACTACAGCAGAATGTTGCCATTATTGAAAACATTGGATACGGAGTAATCGCTATGAAAACAGGACAGGGTAGCACGGCACTTGCCTGGAAGGGTCCCACAGGAGGCCAGGTCTGCCCCACAGCAGCCCTCCTGTCCCTCCTTCTTCCGTGTGTCAGAGGCTACGCAGCCCTCAGTCACAGCTCAGACTCACCATCATCCTCTCTCTCCAGTCCCCAAGAGGGAAAGGACCCCTGGGGCCCCCATCAGAGTCACCTAAATGGAAATACCTGGGGGGTGGCGGTGGGTACTCTGGAACTGTAGATGTGAAAGGTCAAAAAGCTAACCTCTGCCAAATGGGCCGGCCAAGAAAAAGACGGCTGTTCTATAATAAAACTATAGAGAAAAGCTTCAGTTTATGGTTTATATTAACAACTGTAAACAGGCAACTTTAAAACCAAACCAATCAACCAACCAAAAATAAATAAATAAATAAAGAACCATCATGAGTTCAAACTGTACTCCCATCTCGGGATGGAGTTGATCAGTGCCCAGATCTGCAGAATGAAAACAGACATCAATAAGGTCTAATCTCAGATGAGAAATAGCTTCTCGGGAACCTGACCCCTCAGGTCATTGGCGGCTCCTTTTTCCATGAATAAAAAATGACTCCCTCTTTGCCAGTGGAACATGAGATGGGCTGATGGCTGTTTTTGTAGGAGTTATTAATAACACTTCTTGTCAATTCCGATCTTACTTAAAATGCGAGGCAGATACAGATAATCAAATGAGCTACGTATGTAAATGCATTTTTATAGTATTCACGAGCGTAATGCTGAGTTAACATTGCAAAATCTTTCATATTAACCCTCATTTTCATTGATTAACCTTCCGAAGAGACTGGTGATTTTCTACCCCCCCCCCCAGAACCCAGATCCTAGGCAGTAATTAAAAGGATACACGCTCATCATAAGAAGTAAAACTCAATCATTTCGTGAGTTTTATCTCATTTTTCTAAGTCAAGGTGTCTATGATTGGAAACCCTGATACTTACTCATGAATGACCTCAACAATAGTCTCAGGAAGATTCTTTTAAGATATATTCATTTTAGTGTGTGTGTATGCGCACACACGTGCATGCACACGCACACTACATGCATGTATTGACTGACCACAGAGACCAGAAGAAGGCATCAGAATGCTTAGATCTGAAATGACAGGTGGCTGAAAGCAGCCCAGTGTGGATTCTAGGAACTGAGCCCGGGCCTACTGCAAGGGCATTAACTCCCCATTATCGAGAAACGGAATAGTGTCCAGTAGGAGGTTATTTTTCCTTGGTGGATGATTGAAACACAGTAACACAATGACTGATTCAAGTTGTAGATCCAAGCTCTTAACTAACCAAAAGAAACAGTACACGGGGTCCTTAGGCATCGTCCGCCCTGCCATCCGCCCCCAGCAGGGCGCAGTCTCCTCCACCCACCCTCAGCCCCTTTGCCCCACTCACGGGTGACTGGCCGACTCTGCTCCAGCTGCACACTGTCCAGGGATTGGGTGCTGGGCACCGCAGAGACACTGGAACTCCTCACGAAGCCAAAGGCCGCCAGCTTGGCTGCTGGGAGACGTGAGTACCCAGGAGGACGAAGCCCAGATTTTGGTAGACTGGATTTTGCAGCATTTGAATTGGAGGCTTTCTTGAGATCTGTCAAAATGAATCAAAAAGAAAACTTCTCAGTGGATAGCACGATGCAGAAGGCTGCAGAGTCTGTCGTCCGCCATGAGTAGACTAAACTTGCAGGCTCCAAATCTGCACACTAGCAAGCCAATCTTTAATAGAAAGGCCCCTTACCAGGGCATATGCTTCAGGGGACTCAAGCAGCCACTACCCGGGAATGTTCACAGTCTCACTTGTAGAGGAACTGAGGACCGACAAGTGCCCACACTCTAAGCCCAGGAAAGGCTAAAGGGATCGGAGATGCAGAACAGAGACTTGCAAAACTGCAGGTTACCTTAAATTTGTGAGAACAAGATACACCTTAAAATTTAACACACCGTGGGCTTTAACCACAGGTGATTAGCCTTACAGAAATGGGTTCCAAGAATCGTCCAGACGGCTAACCCTCTTGCTTTGGGGTAAGGTTAGCCAGACTGCAATCCCCAAAGACTGACTGGGCAAACTCCATGCTCCAAGCCCTTGCTCTACCCTGAGAACACTAGTATCTCCTTGTAAAGAATGGTGCCATGACCCGTGTCCAGCACCCACTGTATAGTCTGGTAGGTGCCTACAGCGGCGTTGTGATTTCTTTATGTTAGCTCAAACTTCAAATTAGTTCCTAGGTGTGTACCCAGCCAGGGAGCACAAAGATGACGGTGTTGTGCTGTGAAGCAGGGTCTCTGCACCTGCATGGCCCTTTCAGGAATGGATATACGTAAAGGAACAGAAACAGAGTGGATGCTGGATGAAAGATGTCTGGCATTATGCTGGCAGAGTGGGACAGCAGGCAACGCCTCTCTTCCAGGCACTTGGTGATTAGTTCTCAACAGAAACACACACAGGCACCAGTTCAAAAAGGCCCCAGTGCTGTGGACAAGCATGACTCTCCGAGAAGTATATGCTTAGAGACCTCAGAGCAAGTGTCGTTGGACTATGGCCTGAAGCCTGGCAAGCAGAAGGCGAGGCTACAGAGAAGAAACTTTGAAACACAGCTGTGTAGTGCGTGGCATGGTGGGAACCTGGTTCAAACCAGAGAGTTGTCACGTGGCCTTTCCCTCCAGCCATAATGTGTCCACCTGACACTTCCACCGTGGAGTGGAGATTACCTTGGCTTGGTAGCCATGAAGGAAGGGTCCTGAGGGTCTCATTAGGAATTCTAGCCATTACACTGGCCCCAACACAGAGCTGCCATTGATCTCAGGAACAGCTGAGGTCGCCAGGAAGTAGAAGGCTAGCCAGAAGGGGCAGCGTCCAATCAGGATGGGCTGGGGTGGGACTTCACAGTGATACAACTCACATAGCGCTCCTCTAAGTGATTCCTCCCTTGCCTTCTGTAAGCCCAATAAGCTCATTGGTTCGCCAAGCTGAGCTCTGGGGGGTAATCCCGGGCTTTGGTGGCCTATGGGGGTGAAGAGACATTCGTTCTCATCTCTTTGGTACTTTCGTGGGGGCAGTGGTTCTCTTTGTTTTAGAAATGCGGGTGGCTGTGCATGTGAAAAATGCCCCAGAGCGATTCAAAGTGATTCAAACTTACATTAAAAAAAATGCTTCCTGTCCACGCCCCTAGTCATCACTCACTCAGCAAGGCTGTGGCATTTACATGGCCTTTACAAAAAAAACAACGACAACCTAAGCAATCTTTGCTAGTGAAGTCCTGTTGCCATCTGCCTGCTGTACAGAGTCCCAGGTTCTGGTTCAGTCCCACTTCTCCTTCAGGCATAGAAGGCAGATGAAGATCAAGAGCCCAGCCATCGTGCAGAAGGCACCGGCATAGGAGGGACAGGCCGAGGGGCTGAAGCATTCCTTCTGTGCGTGCTCTAGTGGCCTCACTGACAGCTAGGCCGAGGCGGATTGTTGTGGGTGGCCTAGGTGGCCAAAATCTTCTTTAAACTGGAATACGCCCCACATAGTAGGGCCCTGAGCTGGACACTGTACTTGCTACCTTTTCTCCTCCAGAAGGACCTCGCAAAGGGGTCACTGTGCAGGAACTCTAGCTGAATGCCGTCACCATCAAAGGGGACCCCCTTGCCACTGGAGAGCTGCTCAATCACCTTGCTGTACTCCACAAGGTCAGTGGCAGTGTAGACACTGGGTGGGGTTGTCACGCCCACCTGGTGATGAGACACAGGGCCACTCAGAAGATGCCGTCCTACTTGAACATCAATTGGTAGAGGGCCACAGTGAGCTCACAGGTGTCTGACAGAGAATGCCTCTAAGCGCCGGATGTGATCTCCGGCACTGTTGAGCTGAAGAAGGCATCATTGAAGAAATCCAATGAACCGTGGAAGGTGACACGGGCACTGTTCTTGGCTCAGAGCCCTGCGATCAGGAGGGTGTTCTTCCCACTGCATGGTGGTACTCAGTAATGGGCTCTTCTGGGAAGGATGCAGAGGTTGAAGAGCCTGCTAGGATGTCCTAAACCAAGAAATTGTCACTGTTCCAGCTCCTTGGAAGAAAACGAGGTTGAGAGATAATTTTCCATCGATGGTTGGGGCCTTCATCAGGTTCTCAGTATCAATCACTTATGCTGGCCAAAGTCTGAGACATCATAAGTGTGACCATCAATGACAACTGTTTTCTCGTCATCAAATTCAATCCCACACTCACTGCCCAGTTCCTGAAGAGGGTCAAAGATATCAGAGCTGGCAGCAAGCCAAACACTGCCCACCACCATCAATGGAGGCACCAATGTTGCCTCCAAAGTCATCCACTAAGCAGAGAAGATGATGAGACGGTCATAGGGGAACTCCCAGGGCCTAATGAGGAACAAGCTGGAGACATCTGCAGTCCTGAAAGTGAGCTCAAAGCCCCGGTCCTTCAGGCTGAGGAAGAACACTGAGTGTGTGTTCCACACAGTGATGTTGTTCAGAAGCACGAGGGTGCGGGGGGCCACTGGTGCAGGTGCAGCTGAGCACAGCCAGCATCAGCCCACAGAGGTGCCAGCGGTGAGGTGGGGATCCATCTTCATCTTCCAGCGAGAGAGGCCAGCACCTGGACATCTCAGTCACATGTCACTAGGAGCAGGTATGACGACAGAGAATCTTCAGGAGAATATGCAGACGCAAGCTCCAAGAAGCAAGTCAAATGTTGGGAATGGCTGCACAGGTAAAGGACCAGCATTCACAACGGGAATCCTGAAGAAACACCCAGAGGTGTGACCCCCATCAAAGATCTTAACATGAGACCTGAACCCCGGAAACTGCTAGCTAAGGTGTAGGGAGGGGGCTTAATGATACGGGCAGAGTCACAGACCTTCTTCATGGGACTCTGGTTGCTCAAAAACTAATGTCAACAATCAACAAACGTGATTAATCAAGCAAAGGGATAGCCTACAGGATGGGGAAATGTGCAGCTTTGCTAGCTACACATTGGAAAAGAAGATTAATATCTACAATACAGAATATACAAAGAACTCAGAATATCGCACACAGACACAACCCAATCCATAAATGCTAATGAAATGAACAGTTCTTCAAAGATGAGATGAGTGTCTTCATTGATCCCCACCCCTCAAGGGTCCAAGAGCTGTGGAGAAGAGGAAGAGAAAGATGGTAGGAGGCACAGGGGATGGAGAACACGAAGAACAGTGTCTTCCAGACACAACAGGACTGACACACATATGAACTCCCAGAGACTGAGGCAGCCTGCTTAGGGCCTGCATGGGTCCCATGGCTGGGAAGGGAAGTGGACATAAGCCCCATCCCAAACAAGAATCTATCTCCAGTTGACGGCTCCTTACAAAGGAACAGTTAGTTTTCTCCAGTAGAGCCTCTCCAGGTATATAAACCACACTTAAGGGCAGGCCCCACGCCCAGGAGTAGAGGGCCAAGACAAAAGGAACTCAACAGCATTGTTTGTAGACTTTTCGTCTCATGTTATATTGTCTGGGATTTTTTTGTCTTACTGATCATTTTGCTTGTATATTATGGTTTCTGATTGTGTGTTGTGCTTTCTAAAAAAATTCTGGTTTGTTTGCTTTTTTGTTGTTGTTAACCTGTTTGTTTTCTAAAGAGAAAGAGAAAGAAAGATGTGGATTTGTGTGGGTAGGGAAGTGGAGAGGATCTGGGAGGAGTTGGAGGAGTGGACCTCATGATCAGAATATACTGTATGGAAACTTCATTTTCAGTAAAACAGAGAGAGAGAGAGAGAGAGAGAGAGAGAGAGAGAGAGAGAGAGAGAGAGAGAGAGAGAGTCAGTTTTTGGTGAGAAAGAAATGTGAAGTTTTTTCCTTTTACTAAGTTCAGTGTTTCTGTAACTGTTTGCCATGGATGCACAGAAGGACGCGATGGTCTCTAAAGGCCCTGAAAAGCATCCACACTCTAGATACCTCCAGTGATTACCCCACTTCAAAGCACTCAGTCGGCGACTGCCTGAGCCTCTGCAGTGGAAAGCAGAGCTGCGTGTGTCAACAGCTTACTAAACCAATCTATTAAAGGTTGGAAGTAAAAGTGAGCGATTACAACAGCAAGGGACAAATAGACCCTTTCCTTGGGCTCAGCCACACCACCACTCCTTGTACTTATCCGAGGCTCCAGGTCCACACATCACAGAGGCACCTGCCCATCCCTGTCCACTGCTGTGTCACTCACAACAGCAGCTGCGGGACCATCCCAGGTATCCAGCAGCAGAGGAATGGTTAAGGAAAATGCGCGCACACACACACAATAGAATGTCGCCAACCATAAAGGACAATAAAGCTGCATTATTTCCAGAAAAATGGATGCAACTGGAGATAATCCTATTAAGTGGACCAGCCTGAGAAGACTCAAGGGCTGTGTGCTTCCTCTCATCTTATCCTTGTGGTTTTGCTGACAACTGGACAGATTTGGGGAAAGGGAGACTCAATTGCATAAGTATTTTCATCAGGTGTGAATTAAATCGCATTAAAGCTGCTATACTGCACCAGAAGTCTAGGAATATATAGGGGGCACAATCAAAGTATGTCATATGCATATGCAAAAATGTCATAATGAAACCAATATTATGTATAACTGTTGCATGCTAATAAAAATAAACTTTAAAATAAAATATTGAATAAACTAGGTTCATAATTTTATTCCCAGCTCAGCAATGGATTTAAGATAGACTCATGATTAGTACCCAATGTATATCAGTATCTTTACAATATCTGGGGGAGGGCAGAATCTTAATAATATATTAGCCCTGACTAGCCTGGAACTCGACATGTGGGCCAGGCTGGCTTCAACCTTCCCACCTCTGTCTCCCGAGTGCTGGTCTTAAAGGTACATTCTTCCACACCGTGCTAAGATCGTTACTCTATGTTGGATCTATGTGGAGGCTGGAGAGATGGTTCAGCACTGGCTGCTCTTGTAGAGGACCCACATGAGGTTCCCAGCACCCGCATGGCAGCTCACAACCATCTGTAACTCTGCCCTCTTCTGGCCTCTGAAGGCACTGCTTGTACATGGTACACAGATATATATGTAGGCAGAACACTGATGCACGCAGAATAAAAATAAGTAAAATGTGTTTACTTTATTTTTGAAATTGTAATATCATTTGTCCCTTTCTTTTTCCCATTCCAAACCCTCCCGTTTATTCTTTCTTTGTTTCTTTCAAAGTCACCTCTTCTTTCATTATTGATACCTCGTGCATATACGTGCATACATAGTTTAACCTGTTCCATCTGTATAACGTTACTTGTATGCATGTCTACAGGGCTGACTACTGGGTATTGGATCACCAAGTGATCCTCCCTGGGAGGAGCACCTCTCCCACTCTCACCACTCCTTACTGCCTGTCGTTCTTTGTGTAGGGCTGAGACTCGCGGGCTTTCCCTCATCTGTGTTAGTACAGCTTTTGCTGTTGTACTTGTTCAGCTATGTTTGGGCAGTCACGTGGTGAGACTAGTTGGGTGCAGCTCCCGGCATTACCAAGAGACACAAACTCATAGCCAACTCCCGGATTCTCCGACTCTTACAGTCTTTCCACCCCTCCAGAAATGTTCCCTGAGCCGTAGGTGTAGGAGTGTTCGTAGATGCGTTGCGTGGGACTGGGCTCCACAACTCTCCACTTCGACTGGTTGTGGTTTTCTGTAATGAGCTCTGTGTGTCACAAAGAGAAATTTGCTTGGAGGTAGGAGCCTCTGACGAGGGAGAGCATTTGACGTTTGTCTTTCTGAGTCTGGATTACCTCACTCAATAGGATCTTTTCTAATTCCATTCAAAATAAGTAAAATCTTTAAAGGGTCTGCCCGGGCTAGAGAATTTGATCTGTCATTGTGTGTCCTCTACAAAAACACTTCCACTCGAGAGGTGGAATAAGTGCTTTGGATTCCCCATCAAAGTCCCTTCGGAGTGAACACGAACATCATGGGGACGCTAACTAAAATAAATTCAAAGCTAAGAAACATTTTTAAAACCCTGGGTTAAAGTCTATGGCTCATGCAAGGGAGCCAAACTGAACTCATTTATTTTAATCAAAGCTCAATTTTCTGACAAGTTTTTGCCAGAAAGCAAAAGCAAAAAAAAAAAAAAATCCTTCTTGAACAACAAAAGAGATTCCGCTGTCTGCTGAAAGCTGCAAGACGCACTGCTATTTCAAAGTCGTATTATATTTCCTTTGAAAAATAAATTCTTTGAAGAAATCAAATCTTCCCATTTAAATGAAGTGAATTTTATTTGTTTGGGCTTCATCCTTTTTGTATGGATTCTCCTTTAAAATAGGACTCTGTGATACTAAACAAAATCTCAGGCAGCTAGAATAATATCACTCATTCGTGATTCAACACTGTACCCATAAAGTCTCATCGATCATTGTCCCACCGTCATGTATCCCAGAGAGTAAAATTAAAATGTTAAGAAAGTAAATTGTCATTAATCCAATTTGGTATGAACTGGAGGAGAGAGAAGGAGGCTGCGGTATAGTTAGTGGGCTGCTTGCCGGCATGCATACCGTCCCGGTTTTGAGTCCCCTCACCCCATAAACCAGACACAGAAATAACACCTGAAGCCTCCACCCTCAGAGGTGGATCACAGAGGTCATCCTTAGCTGCACAGAGAGACGCTGCCTCAGAATCAAAAGCAGAAACCTGGAAATGGTAGAGTGACGGCCATTCACGACTCCAGCACTCCTGTGCCAGGATGGCAAGTGGAACCAGGAGAATGGCCGGTAGTATTACTGGACAGCAGCGCAGCAGAAAGAAGGGAGAGCCTGCCTCCGCGAGCGGAAGGGGAGGGCCTCTGACGTCCACACACAGGTGCGTGCGTGGAAGCGCGCACCGTATGAGTTAATTGACCAAAGGGCACCTTGTCTACGACGGGAACAAAGTCAAGGTCGCTTCTAACTTGTCAGAATTGTAACTGAACACACGAGTGGACACATAAGCAGATTTTGATTTTCGTTTTGATTTGGTTTTCGGACAGGTTCTCACTGTGTAGCCCTGGCTGTCCTGGACTCGCTATGTGGTCCAGATTGGCCTTGAACTTACAGCTCTGCCTGCCTCTGCCTCCCGAGTGCTGGGATTAAAGGTGTGTGTCACACACACACACCTATAAGTAGGTGTTTTAATTCTATAACTAATGAAGACACAAGAGAATCACATGATCATTAACAATGACTTCAGGGCATTATTTCAAGGATGGTTTTTCCTTATAATTTTATATTTGGAGTCTTTATATCAGCATATTTATGTGATTTGGGCCAAACTACTCATTTATTTCACTTTTCTTCCCAGTTACTTTTCTGAGCACTTTTTTCCTCTCTTTCCCAGATCCTTAGCTATGCTCATATCAGCGAGGAGCCGTTCAGCCTCTCTGCACCTTACCTGACAACATGCGCACACAGCGGCTGTTTTTACCACCTTTCTCCCTTGCTGAGACAATTCTCTGTATAGAAAACCTTCGGTGTTAAGATGGCCTCTCGTCCCAAGGAAAGCAGGACACAGAAAGACCAAAGCAAGCAGCATGCTGTTCAGTAGACTGGTGATCTGGGCTCAACATGACTGAATTCAAACTCCCAGACCCTCAATTTCCTCCTGGGAAAGAGGGAGGATAGAGCCACTGTGTTGGTTACATTTTCTTTTGCTGTGATAAAACACCATGACCAAAGCAACTTATAGAAGGAAGAGCTTATCTGGGCTTACGGTTCCAGAGGAACAAGAGTCCACGGTGGTGGTGAGGCATGGCAGCAAGCAGGCATGGTGGCTGGAGCAGGAAACGAGAACTCACATGCTCAACCATGAGTCAGAAATAGAGAGAACGAATTGGAAGTAAGCAGGACACAGCTATGAGCTCTCCAAATTCACCCCAGGGCTGCACGTCCTATAACAGGGCTGCAGCACCTAAAATAGTGCCGCCCACAAGAGACCAAGTGTCGAGACAGATGAGCCTGTGAGGGGGCATTACTCATTCACTCTGCTCCAGCTATCTACCCATTGCTATGCTAGAAGAGAGAGTATTGGCTAATACATATGAGCACCACTGCACACAGAGATATGGGCTTGCTGTTTTCTCTCATTGATGCCACACTCTCTGAAATCGAGAAGCGCCATCTCTTTAACAAGAATCAGGGTACGTAACAACCGATTTCTAAAATGACTCTCTAGCAAGCCCGGCCAGGAGATGAGGATCGCCCTGGTGAGGGACACACCACTGTGGCGGTGGTAGCACACAACTTCTGAGTGAAAGTCAGGAGAGACATTGAAGGTCCGCCCTTTCCCTCTCTGATGGCTACCTCAAGGAGAAGCCAGACTTGCTTGCTATGGGAATATTTAAACGCCACTCCCGCGTGGAGACGTGAGAAGATGCTTAAGCCAGCAACCCCGACATCACAGAACTGGATCCTCCATCCTTGGTCAAATGATCAGATTTGCATCAAACTAATCAAACTCGATTGCTTACTCAGAACCATCCCATCAAGATGTTCCCACAGAACCACCAGAAGGGAAATGCTTGCTGTACTTTTTAACTTCTGATATTTGGGATGGCGTGCCATTCAGCAACGTGGAGATTCAGGTATCTGAAGGCAGGAGCCATTATCACAAGGACTCACTCCATAGGCACAGCTCCAGAACCAGGTCCAGATGATGGTATAAGGGACTTTGGGGTAAAAGGAGAAAAGGAGTCTGAGTTTAAGGAGCTTCATAGAGAAGAAGCTAATTGGCATTTAAAAAAAAACTGACAACAAGGGCTTAAAGAAAATTATGGGGCGTGAATCCATGCTAATAGCTAGCAAGTGTTACTGAGAGAATATGGACTTTGGAGAGTGTACTGAACGGACTTAGAATTTTCTACAAATCTCCAGGTGGGGCTGAGGGTGCCACGGGCGTCGTGCTTGTTCTTCTGGAACTGTGTAGGGAGAGAACTAAGACCAGCATTTCGACAGAAAGTAGTTGTTAGGCACGCGAGGTTAGCATTTGCTGGGCTGGAAAATCCTCATGAAAACAAGAAGGAAATTAAGGAAAGGCTTTTGTTAGTGGTCGTGTCCAGGCCGCTGTCAGAGAACCATGGTCGAATGAGGACAGCATGATATGCCTGCATAGTCTTCCAATGAGACCTCGGAAAGATAAAGACGACACACACACAAAAAAATAACTGTCAAGCAGTTAAACTGCTGAGAAATTCAAGGTTTGTGCTTGCCAGAGGCCTTGACAGGCGCTCAGTATACAGATTTTAATATGTATTTATTTATTTAGTGTATGTGTGCTGTAGTGTGTATGCACATGTGGACAGAGGTGTATGCGCCCAAGCACATGCGTGTGGAGGGAGGCCAGAGAAGGACTGGGCCTGTCTTCCTCTATTAATCTCCTCCTTCTCTTTGGGGGCCAGGCCACTCACTGAACCTAGAACTTGGCATTTTAACGAGGCTAGCTGACCAGTGAGCTCCCAGGATCTGTCTACCCTCCAACACTTGTTACAGGCACATGACACCTTACCCAGATTTTATGTGAAGTTGAATATTTGAACTTGGGTCCTCTTACTTTTACTCACTGAACTATATCCCCCAAACCAAGAAAGGTTTATTTTGAAGGGATTTTTCAGGAGTAGCTTTTACCCGACAGAGTAAACCTAACAAAATTCAAAGAAATCCAAGTTTTGTAACAGAAACCTGGCTGGCTCAGACTGGAACAGTAAGAGAAATTCTTAAATGAAAGGAGCTATTGATTAGGCAGAAATCAGACTGAGAACACTTTTAAGAGTTCAAACATTTTCAGGAAAGGGAATAAAGGTGAAGGAGCAGAAGCAAGAGCTCAAAAGTATAGAGGGAAAAGCTACAAAAATCATCAAGGCCCTGTATAACCTCTGCATTGCAGCATCATTTCCGAGCAGTGATTCCTGTGTGTTTCCCATCATGCCTCTGCCTTCAGTAGACACTCTACTGGAGTTACTCTATGCTGTAGAACCCCTGGCTCTCAGGTGTATGTGTGGTGGTGGGGGGGGCTACTTTCCCTCTTTAAACAGATTTTCCTCAAGACAAGCTGGATTCGAGGTGATATCCTCACCCACATAGAAGCAGCGTCATTCTTCCGTTTTGTTCTACATCTGTCGTCTTTAATTCGGACGACAGTGTTGTGGACACTGAGCTGACAATGTAAAGAACGAGGCTCTCTTCCTCTCCACCAGCCTGTTCACACAGTCCCGGAGGGTGCTATGCAGGGCTGCTGGGGAAGAAATGGCATCAACCGTCTTGCTAAGCTGGGCATCCTACCACCCGTGGGACCAACCTCCCCGGCAAGATGTGTCTACTTGTGCAGCAGTGGCCACTGCTCATCGGAACACGGTCAAAAGAATGGCCATTGGTGCACCATGCCTTGGGGACCTGAGACAGAGGCTCCAGGAGAAAGGCAGAGGGCCTTTCCCTCAGGTGTGTTTTGTTCCCTGGATGGATCTTAGATGTGATCTCTTGTTCCCTGTGACAAACATTTACATTCAATTTATGACAGGCTTATTCTTGTTGGATGTCAGATCACAGCTATAGAGCCCAATCTGGTTTGTGTCCCCTGAATCTGAAGGTGGCCTTCTGCCTTTCTTTCATGCTTTCCCAGATATAATCTATAATTATATATGCCAGGCATTGTGTATAAGTTGGTTTGCCCTAAGAAAAGTCCTGGAAAAGGGCTGCTCTGCTAATATTTAGTATGTGCTTACTTATGGTTATTTGCATGTTTTTTGGATCATGTTTTTCTGAACTCAAACAACCTTCCTTGGATCATTGCTTCCTTTGTTACATTCGTGTATAAAAGCCCCTGAAACTGAAGTAAGGTTGTCTACAGCATGAGCCTGTGGTTCACCACACTCTTTAAGGTCCTCAAATCCCACATCTTGCAGACAGCTCTGCACAGGTTGGTGAGTCGACAATGTTAGGAAGGTAACCAACTATTCTCTGCTTGGATTCTCAGCACCTTCTGGGACTAACCCAGACAAAGAAGGGCCATGGCAGGAGGGAAAACATTTGCTTTTGATTCTTCCCTGCGCCGATTTGCCCTGTTGTTGCAGCTGTTGCTGACTGTGGATCTCAGAAACAGCATATCCAGGCCATTGTTGGCTGAGGACCAGCGATTCTTCAGGAGCCTTCCAAGTTCAAGTGCTAGATTGAGACTACTGAGGCACACCAATATATCATCCTATTGGGTCTGTTCCTCGAAAAAACCCTAACTAATACAATACCCAAGAGAAAAAATATGCATAAAACTCATACAAGATGAGAAGCAAATGATCACATGGTCAACAACAGACAAAATCCAGAAACGAGCCAAATCTCCACTAATTGATGCATTTATAAATAAACTGTGGTCTAGAGAGAAAATGGAAGATCAACCATCAACAAAAAATCCTTCTGGGCTGAGGCCCGTCACCCCTACAGTCATTTGTTGCAGCCGTGTGCGCCAGCATGGCTGTCTTTGAAGGCACAGCCTTGAAGGAGTAAGTAAGGCCACATTCAAGGGTGGTGCCTTATTCAGTGACTGCGGAGGAGACGTTAGTGGCATCTTTCCCCTTGTGTGTGCACACAGATAAAGGGCGCGTGAATGCCCGGAGAGAGGACTCTCACCCATAAACCAAGAAAGGTCTCAGCAGACATAAACCCTTCCAGAATCTTAGATTTCTGACTTTCAAAACTGGGAGAAAAAATAATTTCTAAGCTGCCTGGTCTTCTCAAGATAAGGAGACAAAGGAACGAAACACTGTGTGTTATAAATCAATCAAACTTGGACATTCTGAAGCCAGCAGAAGAAGTCAGATACCAAAGGCCACACACATGAGGTGTCTAGAACAGGGACATCTATAGAGACAGAAAGTAGGTTAGTGAACGTTAGTGGCTGGGGCTTCAGGAAAATCTGGAGTGACAGCAAGTCAATATTTTTTTCAGAATGATGAAATGTCCTTCAGTTACTGTGGTAATGATCGCATATCTACGAAGAGTCAAAAAGCCCATTGGATTTGTCCTTTAGATGAGTGAGGTATGTGGTGTGCATATCATGTCTCAATAAAACTGTTGACGGAGGAAGAATGAGAAGGCCGGGTAAGAGGCTAAAAGAAACCAAGATTGAGACAGCAACAAAGGTACAGGGAAGCAGGTAGATGGCCAAGTAGGGTAGCCTGTCTCAGCCCAAAAGATGGTGGCTCAAACATGTGCTGGTGGCATCGGCACACACCGTGGTCACCTGTGCTCAGCATGAAGGGTGGGAGGTGATGCCCGAGCAAAGCAAAAAGGAGAAACACCAGAGGGAAAATAAGGATGAACGTGTCCTGGTCCTGCCAAGCCTTCAGCACAAGTGCTCAAACAGTGATGACAAAATAAGCTAAGTGGATCCGAAGCTAGGAGCAGGAGAGAGGGGATTCCTAGCCCAGTCTGGGCATGCCAGGCATTGGGGTGCCAGTGGGGGAGGAGGAGGACGGGGAGGAGGGGGAGGGCTCAGGTAAGCAGCAGTTAGTCAGGTTGGGAGAGAAGAGGGAAGAGAGAGCAGATGGCATCACGGAGCCCTGCTGGTCAAGGCCTCCATGGTATTAGGATCGCTGCTTCTTGGAAAACAGCATAAACCGTTATGAAGGAGGGAGAGCTGCTCCTGACAGAGGGTTGCAGAGGAAAGGGGTAGAGGGAAGGGAAATGAAGAGAGTGGCAGCAGGCAGAGAGTAGGGACAGGTGGAGAGCTGGCCTGAGGTCACAGAGTAGGGACAGGTGGAGAGCTGGCCTGAGGTCACGGAGTAGGCACAGGTGGAGAGCTGGCCTGAGGTCACAGAGTAGGGACAGGTGGAGAGCTGGCCTGAGGTCACAGAGTAGGAACAGGGTGGAGAGCTGGCCTGAGGTCACAGAGTAAGGACAGGTGGAGAGCTGGCCTGAGGTCACAGAGTAGGCACAGGTGGAGAGCTGGCCTGAGGTCACAGAGTAGGCACAGGTGGAGAGCTGGCCTGAGGTCACGGAGTAGGGACAGGTGGAGAGCTGGCCTGAGGTCACAGAGTAGGAACAGGGTGGAGAGCTGGCCTGAGGTCACAGAGTAGGGACAGGTGGAGAGCTAGCCTGAGGTCACAGAGTAGGAACAGGGTGGAGAGCTGGCCTGAGGTCACAGAGTAGGGACAGGTGGAGAGCTGGCCTGAGGTCACGGAGTAGGCACAGGTGGAGAGCTGGCCTGAGGTCACAGAGTAAGGACAGGTGGAGAGCTGGCCTGAGGTGGCAGGGTCAGCAGGCTGCAGGTCTTAGTGCTTAACTAGTCTTGGGTACATATGATGAGGAAAAAGTAAATCTTCATTATGAATTCAAAAGGCCTGCACACCTAGACGATCTCCTTATGTCTGTACACACACATGTCCCACCACAATCACACACATTGCAAATACGACAGTTCACAGAAACTTCAAGAAACTGGTCAGAATAGCCTTGTGCTAAGCATCTCCTCCTACAAGAAAGCACCCCATGTAGTCACTCTGTGACCCACAGAGTAACCCCAGAGAAGCGGGTGACACGGAAGATGGGAGGAACACAGTGACTGAACAGGGAAGGGAGTGAACAGAGCCAACATGCGCACACGTATGCATGAACACACGTGCACACACATACACACATATGTACACATAAACATGCATACATATATACATGTGCATGTGCACACTTTTGTTAACGACACCACACAAGCGTACATAGCCAGAGAATAGTACGCAAAAGAAATAGAAGCTAAAAACACTTCTAGTTGTTTTTCCAAAGGACCTGGGTTCGATTCCCAGCATCCACATGGGAGATCCACAGATAGACATGCAAGCAAAATCTTCACACACATAAAATTAAAATAAATACATCTTTTTTTGGAGACAGGATCTCACTATGTAGTCTTGACTCCCTTGGAACTTGCTATGTAGACCAGGCTGGCCTCAAACTCACAGAGATCCACCTGCCTCTACTTCCCAAGTGCTGGGATTAAAAGTATGTGCTGCCACACCCAGCTAAATAAATAAATCTTTAAGGGAAAAGAAAAAAAGAAATCCTTATCAACAGTAGTGGCTCACTGGCGCTATTCAACATCTAAGCCAGAAACGAAAGCAAACAAGAGTTACTTACTGAACTGTATTTTGTTTTGTTAGCGTTGGGAGCTATGAACCATATAAGGATTTAAGAAAAAAGAATACTGGGCTGGAGAGATGGCTTAGAGGTAAAGAGCATTGCCTGTTCTTCCAAAGGTTCTGAGTTCAATTCCCAGCAACCACATAGTGGCTCACAACCATCTGTAATGAGGTCTGGTGCCCTCTTCTGGCCTTCAGGCGTAAGGCAGAAAGAATATTGTATACATAATAAATAAATAAATAAATAAATAAATAAATAAATAAATAAATAAATATAAAAAAAAGAAAAAAGAACACTGCAAAACTAGAAATAATCTACAAGACCAAATAATCCTATTTGTGTATTGTCTTTTCAGTTGAGATTGTAATCATAAATTTACCATCTTCTGATGACTTATTGGAAAAGATATGCCTTCTGGAGTAAGGAATGAAGAGATAGCTCAGCAGTGAAGAGCACTGACTGCTCTTCCAGAGGACCCAGGTTCAAATCCTAGCACCCACATGGCAGATTGCAATTGTCTGTAATGCCAGCCCCAAGGTATCTGACATATCCTTCTAGCCTTTATGATTACAAGACATGTAGGTGGCACATAGGTGACACAGAGGCAAAATACACATAAAACAAATTTTTAAAAACCCTTTATGGAGTCCTTGAGTAAGCACAATTCAATACCTGCGTCTGCATTTCTATTAGGTCCAAATGTCAGCCAAAGTGATCGGGTTTAATGCAGTGGGATCCAAATATCACATGGCCTATTTGCCACTGTACCGGAGTAAAGCAATGACCAGAAGGTGTGTCAGAGATGGGAGCTGCAAGTTGGGAAGATGAAATGAGCGTCAAAGGGCACGTCCAACAGCGGGAAACAGCTGCAGGCACAATGATACCAACACTGCACATTGCAGGCTGTGCGGTGCACAGACAGCAGCTGTCCGGGAAGACAGGTGACCTTGTGCTAGCCAAGGCTCATTCAGTCCTAGTTCTGTCCGGGGCCGAGTCATTGCCTTATAAACACAGCTGAAGAACCGTGCTCAGATCTCGTTCACATCAGTGATTTTCAGGACGGGCTGCAGCAGCTCAGAAGCAAATCCAAATGCACAGAACTTTTATGAGCAGATTCTGTCGACTCATCTGCTCCCGATCAGCGGCTTCGGCAGTTCGGGTCGGAAGAAGAATGAACGCAGCTGCTGCATTTGCTACAGAAAGCACCCAAGCATCATGCCATGAGAACAATGAGAGGCTTTTTCCCATGGATTAGACTTAAAAGCACAATTTTCATCAAAGCCTTTACAATCACAGACACATTCCACAATACTAACCAGATCCCTAAGCGCTGTGCCCAGTACTTACTTCACTTAAGCAGAAATGGAGACCACGGCCAGATTAAGTGGGTAGAACATTTTTTTTAATTCTCTCCAATGGAAAATGTTTTCAAATAAAAGCAGCTATATTTCAAGTGGCAGCATTGAAACTCCCAGCCAATGATCACCCAGGTTTTCCATTCAGCAATTCCTAGACTTAAACATCAGGCAGGAGCTAGAAAGGAGATAGATACTTACAAAGCCAGGTCCTCCAACTGCTCTGGAACACAGAATGTGGGAGGAGGTCCCAGACTGCAGGAGGAGGAAGAGGAGTCGTGAGGAGGCAGCTGACTGCTGCAGAGGCAGCGGCCACTGACCTTCAGCATGGCCAGCCAGGTGAGCAGACACAGCCCAAGGGCAGGCGAGCACAGAGGAGGGAGACGCTCCTGCGGGTACAGGATGCCCAGTTCCCAGGGACTGACCACCACCTCTACCCTGGCCAAGCCCCAGCTTGAGGGGAAACAGATGCCCGGGGAATTAGCACAAATGAATCCGAATTCATTCAGTATAGCCAGCAGTGAGCAATCATGGAGAATTGGAAAAAATTTCCCAAACCAAAACCATGAAGAGGAAAGAGCAACTGCCCTGGAGACATTGAGAAGAATGCTAACAACCTTTAAAGTCACATCATTAATATGAGAAGATGCTGCCACGATAGCATAAGGGATAATGTGCAAGGGAAGGAAGCTGGGAGTAACTGAGAGTGCACTCTTCGACATTAAAAATGGGAAAACAGAAATTCAGCAGAAGGTCGAAAATGAAGCAAGCCTAAAAGTCTAAAATGTCTAAGGAAGATTTGGCAGGAAAAATCATGCAAATAAAAGGCAATGGTCCACACTAAATTAAAAAAAAATAACTGGAAGTGAAAGAGGGATGGAGAGAAGGGGAAGGGGAGAGAGGGATGGAGTGAAGAAGAGAAGTGGGGAGAGAAACAGAGACAGAGAGTGAGGTTAGTAGCAAGAACATCATGGCTATCAGCAGTAAGTAGATCCAAGGCTTTATTTTAACTAGTGCTTCTTCTTCTCCCTCTTTTCTGACATAATGACCAATTTGTGTGCCCGTTTACACACACACACACACACACACACACACACAGAGAGAGAGAGAGAGAGAGAGAGAGAGAGAGAGAGAGAGAGAGAGAGATACACACACACACCTGGAAACCCCAAAACAATAACGAGAAGAGAGAATTACAAAACGCACTAAGAAAAAGAAAATAGGTCACCTACAAATTTTCTTTTATCAGATTGGCATAAAAATGTCTCTTGATGAACAACAGAAGTTGTGAGTTCTTGAAAGAAATCTATTTCCACGCTAGAAAATGACTTTTAATACAGTGCGTGAAGCTTAAAAGCATCCTCAGAAATAAAAAACTCTGCCCTGTGGCCATCTCTGATCCCTCTTTCTCTGGAAATTAACTCCTGGGATGCACGTAGATAAAACAAACATGTAAACCAAAGAGTGCAGGACACGGGGTCCTGGGAGGAGCGGGGTAAGAAGCCTTGAAGACAGAGACCGAAGAATTGAAAGTCCCAGAATGAGGCCCTGAGGGGAGCAGCAGAAGGTCCTGAGAACAGACAGAGCCCGGGACACAGCTGGCATCCAGGCAATGCTCACACCCGATTCCCTCGCTCACAGACTCAGCCTGAGATTCTGCCTGCCCAGCCCCCTCCATGCTTGCCACCTTCTGAACCTGTGCTTGGAGGTCATGGTTTAGGACCAGGAAGGAATAGAAGACTAGAGGACAACCACAGTCCCATGTTCGTCAGTTTTCCAACACTGTAGCAGATCGTCTGGGAAAACCAACTGTTGTGGCGTGCTTTCTGTGGCAGTGCTGAAACACTCCCAACAAAAGCAACGTAAGGGAGGAAAGGATTTATTTCAGTTTGCAGATTACAGTCCATCACTGAGGGAACTCCAGGCAGGAACTACTTCCTTTTCCATATAGCATTACCTTTAATCACGGAGCTCACTTCCCAACCAAAGAGGTACAGCAGAAACCATAGAGGATGCTGCTGGCTGGCTGGACAGGATACATACCTGTGCTTAGCTACCTTTCTCATACAGCACAGACCCACCTGCCTAAGGATGGAACCACCCACAATGGGCTAACCCCCTCTAACAACCAACAATCAAGACAACCCCTCACAGATAAGCCCACAGACCAAACTGATAAGTATTCAGTTGAAATTTAGGCTGTGTCAAATTAACAGAAAGAAAACAGGCTTCTTGCTAGTCTATAATTGGACAGTCTATCTGATGTGGATGCAAAATGATATCCATGGGGAACAAAATATGTACTTCCTGTCATGATGGCAAAAGAAAAGGAAAAGACCAAGATGCACGAACCCCTTTAAGGATGCACACCCAGCAGCCTAAGGACGTCCCCCTGGGCCCTACCTATCGAAAGTTCTACTGTCTCTCTGCATTGTGGCCATGGGGACAGACCTTGGACACATGGACTTCAGGGGTCATGTTAAACTCCAAACTGCGGCACATCTCCTCTGAGAATATGAAAACCTGAAGAAAAGACACTGTTCTGGGGATCATCTATAACGAGAAACAAAACAGACACCCTGAGATCCCACAGTAACTAGAGGCCAAGAATAGGCAGACACAAGTATCCAGACCATTCGTCCTCTTTTCATGAGGAAGTAACAAGTAGAGATGAATTAACTGATCACACAGCGGAGCTGCAACTGGCATCACTCATCCTTGGGTTTTCTTCCTTCTTCCCCCCTTCCAGTCTATTCTGAAGTGAACTTGACCCACGTTGTGAGAAGGCTAATGATACATACAGTGTTAACCGGATATTTGGGTACTGGGGTAGAAATTACTCATGCATGTGTTTCCAGAAGAAATTAGCAACTGAATTGGCAGGCTGAGGAGAACAGAGGCTTTTCCAGTGTGAGTGGGCATCAATGTGTTGAGATCTGAGTAGAATCAAGAGATGGGCAGAGACTGAATTCCTTCTGCCCGAGTGCTGGAGCCGGGGCATGGATCTTCCCTGCCTTTGTTGTACCGTCAGCTTTCCTGGGTCTACACCTTGCAGACAACTGTCATGGTGATGGTGCTCAGGCTCCATAGTCTCATGGGTCACAAACTCATAACAAAAGTACTTATTATGCCTGGGACATCCCTGTTCGCTCATTGGACAATGTACACACAGCCATAGCCGATGTCTACATCACCGATGTTGGAAATGGTTTGAGAGTGAGATGTATTACAAGCCGAACATCAGAACAGACCAAAATGCTTCATTTTGCACCTTCCAGATTAAGTCTCAGGGCTATCTGCTATCATTAAGATAACAAAGAAGGGGGCTGCAGAGATGGTTCTGGGGTTAAGAACACTGGGTGATTCCCAGCACCCATATGGAGCCTCACAATCATCTGTAACTCTAGCTTCAGGGCTCCAATGCATCCCTTTGGCCTCCAGCATACACATGGTGCAGATACACTCATGGGGGCTCATACATATACACATAAAAATGAATGAATAAATAAATATTTTAAAGCTACCCAAAGGAAAGCTGGAGGCAGAACTTAGTAGAGTCCTTGCCCAGTATCTGTAAGGCCTTGGGTTCAATCTCCTGCAATGGAGAAATTTTAAGAAATGCCAAAGGAATTGCAATTTGGCCATGTTCTCTTGCCATCTGATTCAATCATAACTCAGACGCCATGGTGGAGCAGAATTTAGGCGGCGGTAATATATTGCTCTCTTAATCCAGGACCTAACACATCTTGCCTGTTCTTCTTTCTCTTTAATCTATTCCCCTCTTATCTGCATTTGAAGAGCAATTGCCTTTGCCTTACACCCCAAGATGCATCCTTCTGCACACGGCCACAATCCCATCATTCATTATTCTCTAGGGGACACTTATGGCCAACTTCTCCCCTGGGCCTCCCTCTCCTTCCTAGTCCAGATCATCTCCGGCCACACTCTGAAATGCAGCCTGGCCCCACTCCCCGTTCCAGCAAGCACCCTGACTCTTTTCTGCATTTGCTAGCACCTACAAACCTATCTGTTCTGACTGCTTCTGCTTCCACACTTTCCATTCATGCAGCACCCCACGAATATGTGACTTCCACCCCCGTGTTTGACTAAAAGTGTTCACTGAAAACTAGGTCACCAACTGCTGCCTAATTTCCCATTTCCACAGCCTCCTGGCGTTTCCGCTCGTCCTGCCTCCTGCAAAACCATATCGGTCACTTCCTGCTTCAGAAACTCCGCCTTAGACCCACACACTGCATTCTCATGGAGTCTCTTGGTCCCCCTCCCCTAGGGTTCAATCTCCAGCTAGCTTTCTGCTTCTGTTGCTTCCTAAATTGGTCAATCTCCTTTTTACCTATCTAATTTTACCTTGTCTCCACTTCGCAGAAACTGTTTATCCATTCTCACGGCTTCTGGACACATTCATGGGGCAATCACCCAACACTGATATCCTTGCTCAGTGTTTCTCTGTAGCCAAATACTCCTTTTAGATATGCCTGTCTAATGCCTAGAGGAACCTCCAATTCTCACGTGTCATTAAATTGTCCACTATTACCTCCAATGCCATCACAGATTCCCCCAGGGTTCCTCTAGAATTACAGCCGCCTCCACAGCGGATCCTGATCACCCTCTTGTTCCACCTTTCCACTTCCCCAGCCTGGCAAACTCCTGGGTATCCTTCAAGCTGCTGCACGACTCCCCTTCTCCGCAGCATCTCTACTGAGCCCCGCTCTGCCCACACGAATACGCCTCCATGTGTATTCTCGACGACCACTAGCAAATACTTATTGTGTCTATGGCCATTATTGGTTCAACTCCTTGTGCCCCACAGAGTCCTGAAGCTGTATATCCTGAACATGGACTGGCGCCTGGCCCACATCAGGCCTCAGAAAAACAGGAATAGGCTGGCCGAGTCCAAAGCAGCCACGGGTCTTCTCAGATTCTGCCTGGTTCCGTTTGCTTGATTTTCACCATCACGGCAGAGCTGAGTGAATTGCGTTGAACCATGAAAAGCCTAACGTGTTTACTGCCTAGCCTTCAGTTGGCTCACCCTGCTTCAAAACACTCAGGCTCTTGCCATTTCTTGATGGTGATGGGAACGCACCAGGTACCGCCACAGTGCAGCCATAATTAATTTATTCATTAATCCAAAAGACACTGAGTTTCCTTCTGCTTTTTGAAAAAAAAATATTTCTAACTCATTCTTTGAAAGTTCTGTCTCTGTATACAATGTAATTGTGATATATATATATATATATACACACACACACACACATATACCTACTTCCTACCACCTCCCTCCTGCTCTGCCACAACCTACCAATCTGCTTGTCCTTCTAGAAATTGTTATTAATAACGCACTGAGTCCAGGGTGCTGCCCAGATAAGTATGGGTGTGGGGCCACCCACTGGGGCATAGGCAACATGCCAGCATCACAGACCCAAAGCAAAGGCCACCTCCCCACTCAGCAGCCATCAGCGGCTAACAGACACATAGCAAGGAGTGAGACAGGGCAGTCCCTCCCCTGGACATGCTGGACTTCTGAGTGGCTTCATCACGTACAGGTCTTGTGCAGAAACGACAGTTGTGAATGTGTGTGTTTGTACTGTCACGGTGAGTGCAGAAAACAGCATCTTACCGCTCTCCCCTACCATCTGCTCTCATGCCCCTTTGCCCTCCCCCACTTTCTCCAATGACTGCTGAGCCTGGGGGAAGGAGGAGAAAGAGACAGATGCAGATGGCCCACCCTCGGCTGCTCCCTCACGGCTGCATCATTTTTAAATCCTTCTGTTCTCATAGGCTGCACGCTGTGGAGGGCTGAATGCTAATAATTATGCAAAAGCAAAGTAAGATACTGGCAAACCTTCCCCAAGACACTGAACGAAACACAGGGGATGGCGGGTTGAAGGTACCTGGCTGAGGAGGGGCTGCTGTCCCATGGTACGGTCAAAGCTGTATGTCTCTCAGATGCAGAGACATGGATGATGAAATGGAGTCAGCTTTGGAGGGTGTTGTGGGAACGGCATTCTGAAGGCCATAGTAAACACAAGACTGTCAAGTCAGAAAGAGAGGCTACAGCATGCCTGGAGTGATGGAGGCCACAGTGGTCAGTATGTATGGAGACAAGAACAAGGGGATCCAAAAGACTTGCAGGAGAAGGCCAGGGAGAAGCTGGCCCCAGGGCCTGGGAGGCCCGATGAGAAGTTTTGATTAACCAGTGGCCCTGAGTGTCAGGAGCTAATACTGAGCTCAGTCAGCAGCTGGAAGCTTTTGATTCTGCCATTCTTCCCATTTTAGAGACAATGAGATAGAGGCTCAGAGAATTGCAGACCTGGTACCTAATGAAAGGGACCTGAGAAAAATCAGCATGAGCCCTGAGAACACATCCCGCCCCCTCCACCAGCCTGACTTCTACAGCGTGGACCCTCATCTCAAAGCTATGATGCTCACAAAAACAAGGTGTCTACGTTGGGTGTATAGAGAGACGGTTCCGCAGCTAAGAGCACTGGCTGCTCTTGCAAAGGACCAGGGTTCAGTTCCCAGCAGCTACATGACATCTGTAACGCCAGTTTCAGGGGATCTCTGCCCTCTTCTGGCCTCTGAGAGCACTGCATGCATACAATGCACAGCCATACATGCAGGCAGAAACACTCCCGTGCATAAAATACAAACAAAAATAATTTGATGCCTGGCGGTGGTGGCGTACACCTTTAATCCCAGCACTCGGGAGGCAGAGGCAGGTGGATCATTGTGAGTTAGAGGCCAGCCTGGTCTACAAGAGCTAGTTCCAGGACAGGAACCAAAAAAAAGGCTGCGGAGAAACCCTGTCTTGAAATTTCCAAATAATAATAATAATTTGAAAATGAAGTGTGGCGTTACAAAAACATGGGAAATATGAAAAAGTATAAAACATTAGCATCTCATGCTCTTCTATGAGGATTCTTATGCAGGGCTCTCCCATGAGAAAAGATTCCTCATACAACCCCTACCTTGACCTACATTCAAAACAGACAATGCCAATTTCGTATTTGAAACCTAAAGATTCCTAATTCCTCATCAACAAGCAAAACAAAACAAGAACTCTTTAAGGTTAGTCTAGCCCTGAAATCTCTTTAATACTTGGCCCCAGTTTACCCACTGGTTTTGTTTCCAGTGACATCCACCCTCTCACATACACCTCTTCCATGCACAGAAATGGCCTGCTTCCTAAGGAACTCAGAACCCCATGTCTTTGTCATGTGTTTCCTCTGGGGCCTCTTCATTACACCACATCCACTCTATGAAGTCATTTGGGCCCTGTTCCTCCCCCAGGTGTCCCACCAGGGTGTCCCCACTCAGTCCCTTCCTTTGTTAACACTGTCCCACAACCTACGTGCTGTTCGGCACAGGCCCAGTGCCAGCAGCTTCCTGACAGCTTCCATGGGTGTCCAAGCTTCCTAGTATCCAGCCAGGCTCCGATCTGCAGAGCAACTAAATGTATTAAGACTTGCTGTCTTACGCCTACACTATTATTTGCTTCGGTGCAGTCTTGGAATGGAAAAATAACATTTTCATTCTAGAATTCTTTTTTATTTTCCAAGATGGGATTTCTTTGTGTAGCCCTGGCTGTCCTAAAACTCAGTTTGTAGACCTCAAACTCAGAAATCTGCCTGCCTCTGCCTCCCAAGTGCTGGGGTAAAGGCATGAGCCACAACACCTTACTTCATTTTAGAATTCTTATCCATAGATGCTGATCACAGGCTTGTATTTTGCTAAATTTTCAGCTGCATCATCAGCTGAACAGGGCTGGTTTCAAATATTCCAATTCCATTTATTTGCTTTTCAAAATATGTTAATAATTTCTTCACTTTCTAAACTTGGTGAGATTGACCCTAACTTTTTTTAAAAAGTCCCTGCAAGAAAATCTGCAGAGCATGTCAAAATCCAAAATAAATTTTATTTTAATAATCAGAATCTATACCACTGATGCCTACATCTTGAAAAAAAGTGTTCCAACTTAGCTGATTGAATTTCTCTAGCTATTTATAGAATGAAGTTTTATCATCTATCCTTCAAAAAAATCTTTCAACGCCTCAACTGCTCCTATCAGAAAATATTACATTTCTTTCTTGCATTGCCTCATATAAAAGCACTATGCTTTCAGGGAGAAAAATGAATGTGTTTCAAATACATTACCATGCAAGAAAATTACATTTCTCCACCCGACACACTTGTAGGTTAACAGGTTCTGCATGTTGGGGCCATTAAAGATTTGTTTTTGAAGAAAGAACATAAAATATACAGAGCTTTGAAAAGACAGTGTAGAAACGCAGGGTCTTCTCCTAACTCTGGAAGTGGAGGCTGTAATAGTAAACTTCTCTGTGGACAATCATGGCCTCCACCAAACAGATTTCATGCCTGTATAAAATGATCTGCAGCCTCTTTGTGCTCTGAGTGCTCAAATGTCTTGAGTTTCACACTCGGGCCAGAGGGCGGCAATAGCTTGGTTTTAGAGATGACTTTGGAGTCAGAAAGAGCTGGCCTCAATAAAAAAAAAAAATCAGAAAAGATTTAAGAATCAGGAAGCCCTTGGGTCTGCTGATTCTTCATGTGGTCACATCATGATCTGTAAGTCTTAGGAAATAGCAGCGACTATGAGACAGGAACCCTTGAAGGAGCTGCACTGTGGGGTGGCACGGGGTGGCACAGGATGGCACGGGGTGGCACGGGGTGGCACAGGGTGGCACAGGGTGGCACGGGGTGGCACAGGGTGGCACGGGGTGGCACAGGGTGGCACGGGGTGGCACAGGACGGCACGGGGTGGCTCGGGGTGGCACGGGGTGGCACGGGGTGGCACAGGATGGCACGGGGTGGCACAGGACAGCACGGGGTGGCTCGGGGTGGCACAGGACGGCACAGGATGGCACAGGGTGGCACGGGGTGGCACGGGGTGGCTCATGGTGGCACGGGGTGGCACAGGGTGGCTCGGGGTGGCACGGGGTGGCACAGGGTGGCTCGGGGTGGCACGGGGTGGCACAGGATGGCACGGGGTGGCACAGGAACGGCACGGGGTGGCTCATGGTGACACGGGGTGGCACAGGATGGCACAGGGTGGCACGGGGTGGCACAGGACGGCACGGGGTGGCACAGGACGGCACGGGGTGGCTCATGGTGGCACAGGACGGCACGGGGTGGCACAGGACGGCACAGGATGGCACAGGGTGGCACGGGGTGGCACAGGATGGCACGGGGTGGCACAGGACGGCACAGGATGGCACAGGGTGGCGCGGGGTGGCACAGGACGGCACGGGGTGGCACAGGATGGCACAGGGTGGCACGGGGTGGCACAGGACGGCACGGGGTGGCTCATGGTGGCGCGGGGTGGCACGGGGTGGCGCAGGGTGGCACAGGATGGTGCCATCTGTCTGTCCACTTCTTGCAGACTATTGCACTATACCCAGGTGCCTACAAACCCAGCAGAGGAAAGGAGGCACTTGGGCCTCCCCTGACTAACTCAGAGCTTACAGGGCTAAGAGACCCTTCAGAGACTCCCTACCTGGACTGAGAAAAAAAACACAGTTAACATATTAGGATTCACGTACCAAACCAATTCTTAGATTTTTTTTTAGAACACAAGAGCTCACTTGACATTGGAAATGTGTAAATGCTGGGTCACAGAGGGAGGCATCCATGCTGTCACCAGCACTCTTTCGCCAACGTGATGCTCTTCAGAGCTTTGGGTGACACCTTGTAAAACAGGCATGAAAATGCCCAGTAGGTAGGACAGAGATTCCAAATCTACAAAGGATGAATGGTGGTTAAACACAAAACCTCAGCCATGGACAGACATGCGCCAAAGACAGGGTAGATAAACACAAAACCTCAGCCATGTGCAGACACGCGCCAAAGACAGGGTGGTTAAACACAAAACCTCAGCCATGTGCAGACACGCGTCAAAGACAGGGTGGTTAAACACAAAACCACATGTAGTGACACACACCAAAGATAGTCTTCATTCAGGGCAAATAAGCACCAAGTAAACAATCTAGGACTAAAAGCGTAGACACAGAAGCAGAACTTTATATTCATTAGCGTCAAGAACGCCACCGGAGCCGAAAGCTTTCTTGGTTATGTAAAGGACATCCTACCCGTGAAGCATCAACAGCATAGAGTCTGCCGTGAAGAGTTAGGAAATGAGGACAATCAACACGTGTGCAAACACACGCAACTGGCGTTCTCAGCAACGCCAAAAGAGCCCCGGCAGGGTTGTGGTCTTGAGAGGAAAGAATGTGAGCACAGTACACCCCGCCGTGACTCTGGCTGTCTGCCCGGAGGCAGTTTCCAGCCAGCATCACGGGAGGGAGGAATGTGAACAGAGGAGGAGTCTTTGGGATGCTCAAGACACCTAGGGTGTGTGAGGCAGACAGCAGAGCGTCTTCACGTCTTGAGACAGACTATTCAAGAACTTCCATTGCAGTCTTGGAATGAGACCAGCATTTCTCAACCTGTGGGTCATGATCTCTATGGGTTCAATGGCTTTCAAAGGGACTGCATACCAGACATTTCCATTACGATTCGTAACAGTAGCAAAATTAAAGTTATGAAGTAGCAGCAAAAAATAGCTTCACAGTTGGGGGTCAGCACAACATATTAAAGGATCACAGCATTAGGAAGGTCGAGAACCACTGCTCTCGGTGACTATCAATCTCGAAATAAAAAGGAAAAAAAAAACCACCCAAGGATGAGGGAACACAATTTTGAGAAGAGTTGCTAGGCAGCCAAGGATAAAACCTCACACAAACCACAACAGCTTGAATTTGTTCCATATCCCCACAGCCCAAATGGAGAGACCTTGTGAATACTCAGCACAGACTCCAGAAATGAGCCCTACAATGTGAACTACTGGGTGGTCTGCTTTCCACAACTCAGTCAAGGACTTCTTGCCTCAAATAGAGCTGGACCATGCCATCCTGGCTCCAAGCCCTTCAAGGGCTGACTCACAATGAGTCAAATCCCCACAATGCCATGGCTTTATAAGACCCCAACTCCTCTATCCTGATCACATTCCCCTGCCACTCTCCTCTCTGACGTCTTTTTCTTCTTCCTCAGGGGTGGAGCCTTTCACTGGCTCCTCCCTCTGCCGGGAAAGCTCCTCCCTCTGACGGGAAGGCAATATTGCAGGCATCCACGAGGGTCTCCCCCTCCTCTTCCCTTGAGAGTGGCTTAAAGGACACTTTCTCAGGAAGGCCTTTCTGATCACTCTGTTCAAAATGACCATCCCCTTCCTCTTGCCCAAACCCTCCTCTTCCTCCTTCACCAATGTTCTATTGTCTTCAGCATTGCGTATTTACCACAACCGACCACGTAACTGACTGACTTCAGTCAGCCTCAGATTTTAAACTTTCAGCTCCCAGAGGGCAGGATGTTTTTGTGTATTGACTGCTTTGTCTCCACACCAAGGCCAGTGCTGACAGCCCCCCCGGAACCGTTGCCTACTGACTGAATCATGGTGGACTTGTACCGGCTCCAAGCACAGGCTATTCCATTAAGAATGACATACAGCTGTCATGAGAACTACGAAGACAGAAGCTTATTTAAAAAAAAAGACTAAGGCCATCAATAACTCTCTGAGTGTGTGACAATTCTCAACGTGATAAAGAGGAAAGAGATGAAGAAGTTTCCCTCCAACTATAATCGCCGTGCTCACGGAGCATGGTGACTCGCATCTGTGATCCCAGCACTCAGGAGGCAGACACAGGAGTGACTTGAGTCCATCCTGGCATGCAGAGTGAGTCCTAGGCCAGTCTGAGCGACAGAAGAAACTTGGCTCAACAATGAGATGGTGAATTTCCATCAGAACCAAGGACATGGGACTTTCGTGGAACTCTACAGCAAAAATAACTGCTATAAACTTTCTAGAAAATTAGTTGGCCTTAAAAAAAGTTCTAACAGGGGCTGGAGAGATGCTGCAGAGATTAAGAGAACTTGTTGGTCTTTCGGAGGACAAGGGTTCTAGTCTCAGCATCCACCTGACAACTCACAATGTTCTGTTAACTTCAATGACAGGGGAATCTGATGCTCTCTTCTGGCCTCAGTGGGTACTTCATGCCTGTGGTACATATGTATACATGCAGGCAAACAGTCAAATACAGAAAATAAAAAAGGTAAATACATGTTATTAAGTTTAAGTATACTTTTACACAATAATTAATTTCAAAGAATTTATCCTAAGGATAATACGCAGACTTCTGTATACAAAATGTAAATATTAATGTTATCTCAAGGACTATAAAATAAACAGAACCCAATTGTGGTAGTCATCACTCTTACACAGTTCGGGACCCTGAGTCCAGGGCAGGGTGCTGCCCTCAGTGGACTGGGTCTTCCCAGATCAACTGATGTAATGAAGACAATCTCACACAGACATGTACACAAGCCAACCTGATCTAGACAATCCCTCATTGAGACTCTCTTCTAGCAAACAAAACTAACACCCAGATCAAGTCTTCTGAGTCTACAGGAGTTGTAAAGAAAGGAGAAACTGGAAGAAGTCAGGAGGTGATAGTAGGACCACTGATGTGAAGATGGCAGGAAGATGACAGCTCCAACAGGTGAGTTCTCAGGAACATCAATGTCTACAGACAGACGGAGGGGTGAGGAAAGGCTTCTTTAAGAATTAGAGGCATTCAGAAGAAGCCGCAACATTTCATAGTTAATATTAAACACACAACAGGAAAAGAGAGCAGTAACAAGAGGCTTAATTACCTGAAGGATCAGAACCGTAGAAACCAGCAGCTGTTGTTATTGGTCCGGGTGGATGAATGGCACTCGTGGAAGACCTCTGGCTTGCGATCAGGATCCTGCTTTTGGTAGATGGGAGGCGGGACATTGCACCCAGTCCCAACTGGGGCTTAAGGAGCATGGCCGAGCGGTAGAAAGTGGGAGGGACTTCATAATGGGTGTAGGGAGGAGAGCAAAAGTCTTCTTTCCCAGGGTGGTCTGTGACCTACGATGAGAGCAGAGTGCATAAGTCTAAACGGGCAGGAGACCTATGCTCAGATGACAGCACCTTGATGCCATTAGTTCCTCGGTCAAGTGCTGTCTCTCAGCCCAGTGTCCCCGTCTCTATGACGACACTACAGCTGAGTGAGCTCTTCAGTCCCTGCCAGCTGTAATATGCTACCAATCTATATGTCATACGGAGAGAAACAGAACTCAATTTAAATTCGTTTCTCAATTTCATTGATATAAATGCACTGACATTTGAGTGACTACTTATTAAATGAACAATGTTGGGGCTGGAGGAAGGTTCAGCAGTTAGAGCAATTGCAGCTCCAGCAGAGGACTGGGGTTGGGTTTCCAGCACCCACCACAGTGTCTCACAACCAACTGTGTCTTAGTTACAGGGGATCTGTCACCCTCTTTTGGCCCCCTCAGGCACTGCACACACATGGTGCACACCCACGCAGGCAGGCAAAAGACCCATACACATGAAATAAAAACAAAATAAATAATGGTAATGAAACGAAGAGATAAATTCTATCAAATGTTCAAAAACGCTTAAAACCTTCCTTATACCTATGGAGAAAGTACATGGTTTTATACTCACTAATCTTAAGTAAATTAACTATTGTACTGTATTTAGTCAACAGAAGATTTAGAAACTATTGTTAGCAAGGGAGAAATGTTTATTTGCAAAAAATAGAGAAATTACTATTTAAAATTTGTAGGCCTAATACTGTATATTTACGTAATTAAAATCAGATTTGGGGCACAGTGTGATGGCTCAGAGGGTAAAGATGCTTGCTGCTCTGCCTGAAGACTTGAGTTCAATACCAGGGATTCACAAGATGGAAAGAGAGAACTGACTCCTGCAAGTCGTCTTCTGACCGCCACTTGTGTGCTGTACACACACACATGCACACTCACACACACATGCACACACTCACTCTCGCATCCACACATGCATACATACCCACACACATGCACACTCACATCCACACATGCATACACATCCACACACATGCACACTCACACACACATGCACACACTCACACTCGCATCCACACATGCATACATACCCACACACATGCACACTCACATCCACACATGCAGTCACACTCGCATCCACACATGCATACATACCCACACACATGCACACTCATATCCACACATGCATACACACCCACACACATGCACACTCACGCACACTCACACTTGTACACATACACACTCACATGCACACATGCACACTCACATCCACACACATACCTACACTTACAGCCACACTCACACTTGCACACGTGCACACTCACATTCATACACGCATGCATATTTACACTCACGCACGCACATACCCACACACTTACACGCACACTTATACACACACTTGTACACATACACATGCACACACTCACACTTGTGCACATGCACACACATGCACACACTCATTTGCATACATGCACACTCACACACACGAACACTTGTACACATGCACATAGGCACATACACACATGTACACACAAATACTTGTGCACACGCACACACACTCACACACACACACACACACATGCATGAAAATGGATGCTGAATGCTCTCAGGAATATTTGGGTAGATTCCTCTGGGATAACCAATCTAGGCAAGAGTCCCATGGGCTGCTCAGTTCAGAGAATGCGTCAGCAGTGTCTACACATAAATATTTGTTAAGTAATCAAGCTTCCCTCCACCATTGCCTCTGCTAATAACATAATAATACTATTAATTTTTCCTTTACTTAATCCAGAATACAATCTATAGTAATCGTGTGTATGTATGTATGTATATATATATATATGTACATTATAATGTAGAATACAATTCATAATGATATAACTACATCCTGCTCTCAGAACGTCTGCTCTCACACAATTTGGGATTTGGGTATTAGGGGTGTAACTCTACCCCTGACCTGCTTTCTAATACATTGTTTCTTTATATTAAGCAAGCAGAAAGAAATGGCATAGTCTATTTAAGTTATAATTTTAAAAAACAGTGCTGGAGCAATGTCTGAGTAGATAGCTCTATTAGTTAATTTTGCTCTAAACCAGAATTTAGGCTGTATATCAAGCTGCTATGTGTTCGGGAATTACAAGTATTTCACAATATCTTTTAACAGGGCCTCTAAAAGCTTTGATTTGAGCTGTTGAAGGCATAAGCCCTATTTTGATTCCCTTTTAATGCTGAAATGGATACAAAGTTCTTTAAACTGACATCACTGAAACAAAGGATCAGGCACTTTAAGTTTCATTATGATCACACTGTGAAATACTCCTGGCTTTGAGGCTGTGCTAGGCTGGGTGAATCTCTTCCTTGGAAAGAACATTCACCATCTGCGCCGGGACACAACTGTTATCATCATCTATTGTCTCATTAGCCATCTCCGGCTTTTCTTTTCTAGACCCTTCTTTTTAAAAATGTTGGGTGCCACTTGTCCATAAGTAAGGGTTTTAAGATTGTAACGTCCTGATCTGATTCTTCAGAACCATGTCAGAGCCCACTATTCTGTCCTTCAACAGTGGCTTTACTGATTCCAGCAGCGGCCATCCCCACCGTTTTGTTGGGTAATCTTCTGGTTGGAAGCATGGACATGTCCTCTGTAGTTCTTCTTGTGCTGGGTGCTTGATTCCAAGATGGCGGCACCACTACTGAAAGCTAAGAGGTAACCTCTGCATGATGGAACTAGGCCTCTCTCCAGATGAACCTTGACGGTGCTCCCTCCCCCCCATGGACTGAGACTCTCTCTCCAGCATCCTTAGGATGCAGCTGTCAGCTGCTTTGTCAGTGACAAGAAAGAGAAAAGAAAGGTAACACAAACATAAACTCTTTTACAAGGTGAAAATTTTGCTTTTCATGACTAGTTTATGCATTTTTAATTAAACCTGGGAATCCTGCTTTCCTTTCATCTTTACCACGAAACAAGACAGGTTCTGTAGGTCTGAACACAGTGATTGACACAAGCGTTCCACTGACCTCCTTCTCCGGTTGGGGGTATTTTTAGAGAAAAAGTCTACGAGTCCACAAAAGATGCCACGGATTTCAAGCACAGTCTTAAAAATCGAAGGATATATGCAAGCAGATTCCTCCTGCCACCGACCCCTCCTGTTCTGTCCTGCCCATTTTCCCTAGGCTCACTGTGCATGAGCTTTCTCTGGGGAGATATAAAATTAGTTATCTGCACTCAAATTGGCACATCATTAAGAGCTCCCAAAAATGACTCCTGCAAGGAGCTGGAGAGACGGCTCAGTGGTGAGGTGGACCTGGGTTGGGGTCCACAGGCCGCAGCTTGTCACTATCTGTAACTCCAGTTGCGGGGGATATGATGCCCTCTCCTGGCCTCCATGGGTACAACATACAAACAGTGCACAGACCCACACGCAGGCAAAACACACACACACACACACACACACACACACACACACACACACACAAATAATTTAAATGGCTGCTTAAAGCTCATCCTGCTTGATATGTAAAATGCATTTATTAGGGGTCACTCACAGAGGAGTAGACAGCTACGGACAGTTGCATTTTCCTGAAGTCACTTGTGCTCTCTGTCTATAAGATCACTGAATGCTAACGGCATAAGTCAGAATTGCTGCAAACCTGAATTCGGAGCGCTAGCTAGTCTTTAAGTAACAGAGCTGACTATAGGCTCAGACAGAAGGAAGCACAATGCATGCCAGACTCTCAAGCCATTTGTTGATGCGTACGCCATCCCAGCCTTCATCAGGGATCCTTCTGGCCTTGGCAAACACTGCTCAGCTCTTGAGACGATGCCAGGCTGGCATGAAGCGAAAGGACAGCCTGCTAAAGGTGCTGCCAACTCAGTTCTCTGTTGCTTTGACAAAACAACTGAAACCAACTTGAGGAGCAAAGGGCTCTTTCGCCTCTCTTCATGGTCACAGTCAGTCCTGCATGCAGGGAAGTCAGGTCAGGAATTCAAGGCAGGAACCTGGCCTGACTTTCTCATAGTTTGCTCAGCTTGCTTTCTTGTGTGCTCCAGGACAACCAGTCCAGGTTGGGCTCAAGGCACAGCAAACATGCAACAAAATAGCAACCGTTACTGCTCTTACTGCAAAGAGGTTAGCATAGTCTGTCTTGCTACTATTTTTGTATATATTAATGTAAGACTTTCTATTGTATTTCCTGATGCAGGGTTACACCCAGTTGCACAGGCTGGCCTGGGACTCAGTTTTCCTTTCTTGGCCTCATGAATATTAGGTTCACAGGTGAGTACCACTGCACACGGCTCAGCACAAGGTTTTCTCCAAAGTGAAAGACTCCCCATTAAACCATTAGTCTGCTCAGCTTGAACACTCTATTGACTTCAGCTTTTCCCCTGCTTTGGCCTGGTTCATCAATTGCTACTCCTGTATTTAAACGTGAAGCTGACTTAAACAAGCCCTTGTCTAATTCCACGGCTTGTGCTCAGTAAAACGTACATGAGCCTCCTTAGATATTGGGTCCACTCAGCCTTGCTATCGCACCGTGTTCTAGACAGCCTCTTCCAGGAACAAGTTTCTACTTTGGTGCAAGCCTGTCCCTGTGTATCTATGGTTCACTTACAGAGGACATTTTGGTTCAAATTTCACTGGGGGGGACAAAAAGCCAGACTTAAAACCACAAATATATAGTCCATTTTACAATGCCTCCCTCTTACCTCCTGCAGAAATTTTTCGCTCATCTGACTGAAATGATGCCCTGGGGGCTTGATCCCAGACACCATCAGTCCAGACGGAAAGACCCTCGGCTTCTGCAGGTCGGGCTTGAATTTCTCATACATGTTGGCAGATGGCTGGAGGTCACGGTTAGCTGTCTTCTCCTCTTGCGGAAGAGGCATGCCACACGCAGGAGGGGCGTACGGAAGCCCCACGGGGACCAGTGAGGCATCCCCCTGACCCAGGGCCTGGGGATTCCTACGGATGTAAGTGATGATCTTGGGCCTCACATGTTTGGGCTTCGGCATAATGACGGGCTTTGTCTCCATCCTTTCTTCCGCTTTCTCTGTCTCCAGTTTCTCGGTTGCTTCCTGAGAGGAAGGTGTGTCCTTAGGAAGTGTAAGAGGCTTGGGGATCCCACTGGGGCAGGTGCTTTTGTCAGGCACTTTCAGGGATGTGTTTAACACCTGCCCGCCATCAGTGGGGGGCAAGGCCACCGAGGGTGACCCCGTGTCCATACTGACCTGAGAACTGCTAACTGGGGGAGTGGAATGGTGAGGCAAGTTCACAGTTGTCTCTGGGTGGAGGGCAGCTGGGGTCCTGAAAACCGAATCTCCTCCAGATGGAGCGACTTCGGTTTGGGCTGCGTTTTCTAGAAGGCTCCTATTTTCAGTTACAGATATTGTCTCTCTGCTCTCCCTGGCTTCCAAGGTGCCAGTGCGAGGGCCCAAGAGCTCAGAGGAGGCCTCGGCTCTGCTCCCTCCTGCAGAAGGACCCGAGTCCAGTGCCTTGGCACTGCTCCCAGTACTGCTACCCTGCCTCCTCTCCTCCCTACTGACCTCGGAGGGCAGGCTTTTAGTTGGATCATGGGGAACAGAAGCTAGGTGGCCGTCCCCCTGTACAAGGTCGCTGGATGTTTGCCTCACCCTTCTACCTTCGCCTGGTGACGTTTTACTGCTGAATCTAGTAGCTCCGTCTCCAGAAGGAACAGCACTCTGCACAAGGGTGGCTTGCTGAGAGCCCTCCACACCAGTTCTGACTGTCATCATTTCTTCCGGGCCGCTGCTTTCTCCCACTCCCGGCTGATGGTGGCTGCTGTCCAGTTGACTCGTGGCTTCTTGTTGTGCTTTCTCACGTAGTTCCTTCCTCTCCATGGGTGACACACTTTTTTCCTCATGACATCCCAGGCTCTGTGCCTGGGCTGACTTTAGTCCCTGCTCCTTCCTGGGTTGGATATATTTGAGTTCCACTTGGGGCTCCCCTGCTCCTTGACTTACATGCACTTCTGGATAACTGGGGCTGGAAATTTCCTTCAGGGCTGAACCTGAACTGGGAGTCCATTCTGGGCAAGCTATACACTCGTTGTAACCGTCCAGGCCACGTGTCCCCTCCACCTTGGCATCTGATGGGATGGACCTCCTGGCTTCTGAGGTAGATGGTTTAGGAGGACGCACGTATTTCCCATCTGAGGTACCCTCACCAAGAGAAAAAACTGTCCCTGGAGAGTGACCAGCTGATGTCCCCTGTGGCCCCTCCCCATGCCCAGGCACGTGGCCCTGTGGCTCTGAGGTATCCAGCCCTTCGGGCTGCTGAATCTCCCGAATGAGACTGCCAGCTGCAGCTCCTGGGTTGCCGGCTCTTTTCAGTTCTTCATTGTCAAGGGTCTTTGCCAATTTGTCCTTGGGAGTGTGCCGGGGGATTTCAGCATCCCTTTTAGTTGAAACCTCTGGACCGGCTTGTCCCACTGCATTCCTCCAGGAGGATAGACTTGGTCCCTGGACACTCTGGGGGGTCTGTAGGATGCCTCTTTTCCCTGTGTGTTCTTCACCCAGTAGTCTGTGAACAGCCAGAGAAGGCTGGAAATCCCTCTGGCTGGTGGAGCCAGCCTGAGACCCTAACCCAAAGCCCTGCAGCAGAGAGGGCTCCTTCTGGGAGTGGCTGTGGCATTGTGGTCTGCTTAAATTTGCATTTCCAATCTCAGCATCGAGATCACACGTCCCAGGCTCATCGTGCGAGGAGCCCACCTCCAACATGATTTGATTGGCATTTGGATCGCCCATGCTTACGGTGCTCCCATTATTATTTTTTGCCCGCTCTTGGTGATCTCTCAACTGACTGAAACAGGATTTCTTTGGAGCCAGTGGGATACTCATGGTCACCTCTTCAGTGAGGGCACCTAGCCATGCAGTCCCCCTTCAGGCTTCAGGGCAACAGGCAGCCCTCGCGTTACCTGTCCTCTTCCGACAATGTCACATCTAGACACCACTTTGAACCTCTTCAGACAAGCTTTGGAAGCAACAATTGTCTTGACACGTAGCAAAACAACTCACTATGCTCCATTGCTGCTCAGTGAAAATTGGTCAGTCCATGAGACCTGTAAAGAAATAAAAATACAGTCACTTTAGAGAGAAGACAGCAGTAACCATGAGTAAGGGACACATGCAAGAGCTAGGTGGTGACACGCGCCTTTAATGCCAGCACTTGGGGGGCAGAGGCAGGCAGATCTCTGTGGATCTCTGTGAGTTCAGGGCAGCCTGGCCTACAGCATGAGTTCCAGGACAGCCAGAGCTGTTACACAGAAAGACCTTGTCTTGAAAAACCAACAACCCACCCAACACACACACAAAAGAGACACAGGCAATAATCACATAGATGTAATCTTTGCTGTTATTTCATTTGCTTATCTCAAAACCATTTCAAACAGGGGCCGTGGCTAGGCAAATATGTCCAAGCTATGACATCATAAGGATACATTTTAAAAATGGAATATAACAGGTCTTACATGTATGTTGTCTTAAAGGTGTGGGGGGGGGTTATAAAACAAAATAAAAGCAATCTCTTCTCTTTACTGAAGTTTTACTTTTTAGTTTATTTTCCACAAGTTAGCTATAATCTAAGAATACATATGAAAAATTCCAGAAACAAACCATCCAGAGATCTCAAATAGGGTAGCGGTTTTTGTCATGTGATAAAACTGTGTGCTGTCCCAGCTCTGTCATGTGGGGGCTCTGAATCTTCTCTTCGACCGTCTACACACTTCCTACCCTTCAGTCTCTTAATGGCGTCTGTTATCAGACTATGTGCCACAGAGAATGAGGTTTGGGTCCAGCCACTCACTGCCCCTTTCTAGCCTCTACACCACTCACATCCCCTCATCAAAGGCACTGCACACGTGACGCCATGGCCATCAGGGTAAGCATGACACAAGCCATTCAGGGAAGAAAAGCAAGATCCCAAGAAGATGATGTCCGTCACAGTACACGATCATGACTGCTCTGTTTCATTGCTAGTCATTTGCTAATTGTTTTGCTTGGCTGAACATCTAAGTCACACTCTGTCATGGGTCTATATGTAGAGGGAAAAGGCACCACCTGTAAAGCCAAGCATCCTGGGGATCTTGAGCTGCATGTTCACCAATGACAGCAGACAACAGTTTCCGTGGCTGAGAACCGTGAGCCCAGCATGCTTGTTCTACTGTGGCGTCTCTCTCCATCCCAGCCTCCACCTTCCTAAGATCCAATAACTGGCCCCAGCATCCTTGCAAATCCCGAGGTACGTCCTCTTTCCCACTCACTTCTTTTCCACCTGCACACACATACACGTTTTTCCACCTGAGTGAGGTCCTTTCGTAGAATCTGGTCCTTCATTGGTTTTGTTTTGCTCTATGTCCGTTCCGCCCCCCCCCCCCAGGACAGACCAGCACAACTGTGTCCACTCTACGTGTCCTGGGAACATGGACTATTGTGGACACAGCCTCCGTCATTTGCTGCCACACTGATCTGGGGCTATTTCCACACCTCCCTCATGGTCCCCACTTTCCCTCTTCCCCCATCTTCCCCAGTCTGTCCTCAGCCTGCCAGTAGCACCCTGAGGTGATCTCAATACAACCCCTAGCTGAGGAACTGAGCCTAACACAGGAGAGATATGTCACAATCGCCATTGCTTTCTTGTTTCCATTTTGACAATGTATTCTGCCTGAAGATCCATTTGTCCTCTGAGCACAAATACTAACAGCATGTAGTCAGATTGATATGACAGCCATTTAAAAAGAAATTGGACTCTCCAGGCTGGAATATGAGTATCCCGATGAGTCAAGGAGAGCAAGGAATTCACAAGCATGGCCATCCACAGAAGGGCACCACCTCTGAGTCTCTGGAGATGGAAGTACAGACACAAAGCCAAGAGCTCTCTTGGTCTGACTCACATGAACAAACAAAGCCAAAACAACAGAAGTCACAAGGAAAAATGGGACTTCTAGACAGTGACAAATGCCCATAAAATCAGCATTTTGCTAGAGAAAGCCTTGCTGTGTTTGTTTGGTTTTATTTCTCTTGTTTTGTTTTTTAACATAAATTTCTTTTACTTGATATGCATGTGTGTTTTGCCAGCATGTATGTCTGTGCACCATGTGCATGCAGTACCTCAGGAGGACAGAAGGGGGAGTCAGATCCCTTGGAACTGGAGTTACAGGTGGCGTTACAGAGCAGATATGCCAATGCTGGGACTTGAACCTGAGTCCTCTGCAAGAGCAGCCAGGGCTCTCAGCAGGTGAGTCATCAATCTTTAGTCAATACTGGGGATTTTTAACAGCATCATTAACATTTAATAGGACCACTGTAGCATAAGAATCCATTGTTGGCCAAAATGTCCCTTATAGATGATATTAGTGCAATGGGACCTTGGGTTCTTCTATCTGTGCCCATCTGTAACCACTGGGTAGGCTTAGCTGTCTTGAGTTCACATGCTCTACAGTTGGGCACCTTACCTAGAAGCTTCTGCGGTTGAAGGCATATCCATTTTTGAATCACAAAATGGATCGACGGCATCTGAATACTCCCACATCATCTCTTTATCCGTCTTAGATTCCAGCTCCCTGGGAGCTACATTTTTTTTTTCTGGCAATGCATCATTAAAGTGGCTCTCACACAAAAAGAACCTCAATGGCTCCAACACCACATCATCCTCATCGTCACCCTGAGTCACTGACTGAAGGGCAGGCTGGAGTCCGAGCCACGCGGCTGGAGTCCGAGCCACACGGCTTGAGAGCTGAGTGTTTGATGATCCTTCTGCAGTCGGAGACTTAAATACTTGAAGAGTTCTACTTAAAACACAGCTGCCTCATTCAATAACCCTTCCTAGGGACACCATGGAAATCCAGCTCCCCAAAAGCTGCCAAACAAGAGTACGCATGGGGTTTTTCAAGTCCAGCGCCTGCACATCTCTCCTTGGGGACCAATACTGCTGAACTTCTATCACAGCCATGTTCTTTCCCCTTCTTCTTCTTCCAACCAAAGTGCCCCTCCCCCAAGTTCCTTCCCCTACCAGCTCTCTGCCCCTCCCCCATCCACTCCTCTCATTCCTCCTCCACTGTTTCTCTTCAGACAAACATCACCCAGCCATGGTACATCCAGTTGCAATGAGACTAGGCTACCCTCTCCTATTAAGGCTGGATGAGGCTATCCATTAGGAGAAGGGGTCCCATGAGCAGGTAACAGAGTCGGAAACATCCTCTGCTCTCAGTATTAGGAATCTCACAAGAAGATGACATTATACAACTGTATCATATACACAGAGTGCCTAGGTCAGTCCCGTGCAGGCTCCCTGGTGGTCGGTTCAGTCTCTGGAGCTTCTATGAGGCCAGGTTAGTTGGTTCTGCGGGTTTTCTTGCGGTATCCTTGACCCGTCTCACAGCCATGTTCTTGACTTTACTGTCTATCAACTTTCACAGACACTCAAATTTGAGAACGTGGAAAGCCCTTCATAACAATGTTGCGGTGCTGGCATGCCATGTATGCACATCTCCCTTTATATATGCAAATGCCTTTAAAGTCACTTACAACCACTATATAAAGCAAATACTAGCATTACATTGTTTGGGAACAGTGACAAGAAGAGTTAGCATGTGCTCAGCACAGATGGGTTTTAAAATATTTTCCATCTGTGATTGGTTGAACCTACAGATGTGAAGCCCTAGAGATGCGGGGGGACAGCAATTGTGTATTTAACTTTACAGCAGTTAAATGGGCTTTGTATTAAACTGTGTGTCTTACTCATTTGAGGAGACTACAAGCTTACTACATTAACGGTCCAGGAGCTTCTGTCCCCCTATGGCTTCTGGGACAGCTGTTTTCAGCATAGATACGTCAGACGAAGTGACCCAACTCCACCCCAATGTGGGCTCAGAACAGCGAATGCTCACTACTCACATGTTAGCGAGGACTCTATTTTTTCAGCTGTATAACGGTTGATTGAAATGCTAAAGTTGCTCTTCCAAGTGAAGAAATAACTACCTCCTCCCCAGAGCTTAATCAAGGGGAAGTATGAAGAAAACTGCATTCTGGGGTTGGAGAGATGACTTAGGGCTTGGGGGCTTAATACTCTTGCAGAGAACCCGGGTACAATGCCAGTACCCAAGTGGCAGCTCACATTGTCTCTGCCTCCAGTTCCAGAGGAATCTGATGCCCTCTTCTGGTCTCCATGGGTACTGTAGGCATATGGTGCACAGACACACAGGCAGACAAAATACCCATACATATAAAATAGTAAAAATGATATTTCTAAAAAGTTTTTTTTTGTTTTTTCGAGACAGGGTTTCTCTGTGGCTTTGATTCCTGTCCTGGAACAAGCTCTGTAGACCAGGCTGGTCTCGAACTCACAGAGATCCGCCTGCCTCTGCCTCCCAAGTGCTGGGATTAAAGGCGTGTGCCACCATCGCCCGGCTAGTTAAAAAGTTAAAGAAAACTACATTCTGATTGCCATGTGCAGTTGTCAGTCATTTGTTTTTTTTTTTAAAGTTGGTTGCAGGGATTTTCCTATCACTAAAAGGAAAATGGCTTTCAAAAGATTAAATATTATGCTTACAGTTTCCCTCAACTACCAAGTCTGCTGTGTAAGGCTGTTTGAGTTTTCATATGCATATTCAAACACGTAATGTGCCAGCTATCTTAGTGAATATGGCAACACATTGCCCTCCCCCGCCCCCAGCAGAGCTTCAGTATGGCAAGCATGCAGAGTCAAAATTCTTAAGTTTTAAACTTTAGTAGACAACTTTCCTGAGCAAATATCTGGTATCTACAATATTCAGTTTATTTAATGGTGTAATTTTATATGTGCTCACAAATGATTGCTTATGACCCCACCTGTTCCTCTACTTTAGCATCTCAGGATGGAACAGTTGCAGGCATTCAGATCCTTGTCCTTTTTTATAGTGTTTTATATGTGAAAGCAGCCTTTATTTAAAATGCTTGGGGGGAAAGAAGTGTTTCAAATTCTGCACTTTTCCCAGATTTGGGTAGACATAATGAGATGCCACAGGGATATTCTCAAGTCTAAACAAAGGATTCATTTATACTTAGCATGCACTTTTTATGGGTTACTTAAAAGTAAAATCACACAATGCCTTTAATGCATATGCATTTTATTGCAACCTGTCACAAGGTCAGAAAGTGACATGTTTTGCTTGTGGTATTATACTGGCACTCACAGTAGTTGATGTTTGTGGGTCAATAGGATGGTTCAATGGGTAAAAGTACTGGTTGTCCAAAGACTTGAGTTTAGTTCCAAGAACCCGCATGGTGGAAAATGAGATCATACTCACACAGTTGTTCCTCAGAACTCCCCATGCCTATGAGACATGCATGTACTTAGACACACACTCTCTCTAAATAAATAATAAATAAATAACTGTAAAATAAAATACTAATTTTTTTTAGGATTTTGCGTTTTAGAGAATTGCTTTCAGATTAGGGGTACTTAATCTGCTTATGTTTTCTCAAACTAGCAGTCTGAAACATGACCCTCTGCAGGCTAAAAGAACTGTATAAATTTAATCCCACTGTAATGTGCTTTATTATTGGTAGGGTACACAAGCGGAGGCTCAGTGGCTGTCCGTGGTGCTGAACTCAATGCCAGACCAAAATGTAAAATTTCACACCGAAGTGTGAAATGCTATTTACTCAGTTGGAAGTCCAAGAAAGGGGGTAACTGGGTTTTTATTCAATTAAACCAACCTGATATTTAGTTCATTGTACTTGGTTTCCTCGATAAATATGTTGCATGCCCATCCAAAAGAAAGCTTCATCCTGACTGTCCAACAGGATGTGTTTGTTTTTAACATTTACAAAGTCCTTTTCAGGGTGTAATTTCACCCAGGAAAACTAAATATCCATTACTTTCCTGTTGTGATCATTTCTCTTTTTTACTTGTTTTTAATTATTTTTTTCTGCAATGGAAAATTCATATTGTCAATTTTTAAAAATATTTTTGTTGCACATAAAAAGGCAAATATCTGTGTACATCTTCCTATTCTACCCCCTCCCAAGACATAGAAGTTGATGTGTGGGATCTGGAGCTTGGGTCTTACAGTTTCAGGATGAGCAATAAAAGCCAACTTTTCAGCGTGTGTGCTATGGGTTTCTTTCCACAAAGCACATGGAGAAAACACATCATCACAGAGTTTCACTCTGTAGCCCTGGCTGACCATACTGACCTTAAAATCACAGAGATTTGCCTGCCTCCGCCTCTGGAGTGCTGGGATTAAAGGAGAGAACCATCACGCCTGGCCCTTCACTACCTTTAATCATTGTTACACAACAACTTTTCCTATTGTTAGGTTTTAGGTTGTCTGGGGTTTTTAATAGTTCTCCTAAGAATGCCATTGAGTAGGTGTCTCTTCAGAATGCTGTGCAAGTGTGCACACCTGTGGGATAAGCATGCCAGGGAGCCTGGCACACAGCAGGCGTCCTGTAGCTGTTTGTTGGTAAGTGAGGCACTCACTGCCTCACAAAACAAGTGCCCATCCTCACCATTCCCCTCAGGTTCCCACTTCCTTCCATATTCTCCCTCAAAACCTCCGTGACTGGAATAATCAGATCATTTGTCATTCAGATTGGTTTTTTCTTATCAGGATTTTCCCCCTTTCTATTATACCATAATTTATATTCTATGGACTTAGGTATCTTTTACTATAAAGTTCTTCAAATGTTGACCAACAGCTTCCATACATCATCTTGACTGTAAAATGGTTCTAAAGGTCACCAAACTTGCACCGGCCCCAGACCCTAGCAATACGTGATCTGGTTTCCATGTCTACACATTTGTGTTTTCCAGAACTCTCCTCCATGCAATGTCCAGTGTTCAGATTTTGTGCTGTGATTCTTGTGTCTCACAAGGTGCGCCCAAGGCTTACCTGAAGCTGCATTTGTGTGGAGATTCATGTGTCCCACCCTGTGTGTTTAGCCACTCCCCGGGAGAAGGTTACTGAGTTGATCCCTTCTTTTAATGATTATGAATAAAGCTACCACAAACATTTATATGCAGCCTTTTATGTGAGACCCAAACTCAGATGGAACGCCACGTGGGAACGGGACATATGATCACTCTGTTCTGAACACCTCTCACTATCCATGAAGCTCGGCTCTATTGTCTGTTCATGACTCTCTTCCCTTCAGGTCTGCATAGGCTCCAGGAGAACAGTGTCTCTGCCTCCCCGTGCCTGCCTCTCTCTAAGCTCAGGACAGTCCCAGGCACAGACATGCAAAAGCATGACATGGCAGAGTAGTTAACATATGAACATACAGCGGTTATGAAAGCACGCACAAGACTGCCCAAGAGCAAGCCAGACAAAACCCAGTGAGGGTGCGCACAAGGTCCCACCCCTAGCTGAGGAGCTGCTGGCAGCTGATAGCTGCTTGAAGAGAGAGAGAGTTTGTCTTCTTTAAAGGTGTGGCTCTGTAACATCAAGCAAGCGAAAGTGCTTCAATACCAGCCATGTATTTTCAGCACCAGAATGGGCTCCCTATGACAGACAGTAGTCTGTTGTTTCTGTTTTGTATCTTTCTGTTCAGCAATACCTGTGAGGAGCAATACTGCCCCTTTTACTGGCAATAGAGAGCCGAGTGACTCTGGAAGCCACTAGAGGAGCTGCGGGCTCAGTACAATCTCTGTTGCACGCCATGGCAAAGTTCATAGGGAAGAAACAAATGCCATTTTGTTTCGTTTTGACTCAGCCTCTAGTGGGGGTGCACAGAGTTCTATACAGCATTCGGATGCTGTGTTTCCTCACATTGACTATCTCTGGAGCCAAGTTAGTTTTAGGTTTTATTTTTCACAGCAGACATGGAAGATGGGACATTCTTAGAATTTAGATTTTACCATGATTAGATATTAACAAATTAAGGGCTTGCTTCTGGTTGTTACAGAGGGAACAGCCTTGCCTAGTGCTCATCTCAACACTCTCTATCTAGACTATCAGTGCTATTGCAGACATCAAAACCAGGAATCTAGAAACTTCCTGTACGTTAACTCAACACAACCCATCAACAAGGGCTATGGAGCTGACTTCCAAAGTCCACCACCAGTCCGTTACTTTCCCCTTGGGGCCACCACTATCATCACCCACAGACTTCACTCACGAGTCTCCTGCCAGGCCTGCCAGTTTGGGCTCTGGCTTCTCCGAAGGGCCACTTAAACGTGAAAGCTAAAAAGGTGGCTTCAAATAAAAAGGCAGAATAACGGTCTCTTGAGAGCCAGAAGAGCAGAGGGAGGATACAGGAAGTCAGAGAACAGATACCAGAACACAGTCAGAGGGAGGAGTAAGTAAAAGGGCTATATTGCACAGCAGAGTGGTATATGGTGCTAACGACAGCCTGTGGTACATCATATTAAGAGCAAGAAGAAAGGACTTGAGGGCCCCAGGCATGAAAGAATGGTAAGCAGATGTGAAGCAATGCATCTGGATTCAGATCCCATCATTACACATGGCATACATGGATAAATACAATTGTGTATCAGTTTAAAACTTCCAAGTAAATTTTACAAAAACTAAAAACAGAATGTCCCTTTCCCTCCACCTGAGGACCAATGAGGTCCCTTGACAAATAAATCACATCAGGACATTTCCCAGCTCCCAAATCTCCAAGAACATCCTTGCCAGGAGCTCTGTGGCTAACTTCCAGCCACTGTTTGAGCTGTAGCCGACTCCTGTGCCACGTTGATGCCCAAGACCTCAGCACTGGTGTTGTCCCTGACTCTCCACAAGTGGGACTCTCTGATGTCTAGGTCTCAACAGAAATACGCCCTGCCTACACAGGCTTGCTTATACGTCATTTTGTATCCCCCATCTCAGTACCCCACCATGTTGCCTGCAACATTTACCGGGCACTCAGTGTGTCACATACTGGCTCGTGGTGTTTCTCATCAAAGGAATGAAAGCCCCGAGAGATAAAGAGCTAAACCCTGATTCTCACCGAGCTCTGTGACAGCAGTAGAATTCAGTACACTGTCGTGCTTGCAAACACATTCATAGGAAGCATTGCGGAATGTTTCCCAGTTCAGTTTGCTCTTACCCAGGGTAAGTAAGGCCTTGCTGAGAATGTAACTGTCACAGAGTTAGTAACTGTGAGAAATGGGAGGAAGTAAAACAGTAATGATCTCAACCTTCTCACGCATAAATGAAGAAACTACAGGCCCAAGTGATTGATCATGAGATTTACTTCAAGTTCTACAGCTGGCCCTGTGCCTGCAGAATAGGGGCAGACTCCTCTCTCTGTCTCTCTCTCTGTCTCTCTGTCTCTCTCTCTCACACACACATGTGTGTACACGCATGTACACATACGCATGAAAACACACACGCATGCATGCACACACTCACACATATACCAAGAAGTTAAAAAGGGGGGAGGTTTCATGGAGAGCTCTGAAATGGACCTAATTTATTAAACATCAAATAACTTAAAAGTATAAACCACAAGATGTAGTGGAGCACGCCTTTAATCCCAGCACTGGTGAGGCAGGGGCAGATGGATCTCTGTGAGTTGTGGGTAAGACCAGGGATATACAATAAGACCCTGTCCCACATACATACATACATACATACATACATACATACTACAAGAACAGCAGGAAACCAAAGATAAGGAATAGATCCAGTCCTCGCAGAAAATGCAAATTCTTGAGGGAAAAAGCCATAATGTACAACAGCTAATGGTTACCGTGACAAGCGTAAGGCCAGGTGTAATAAACTAAGATGCCAAACGAAAACTCTAAGGACCTCATGAGGAAAGGAGACAAAAATTCCAACTGAAGGGAAGGGATACTTGCTCCTTGCGGTTAGTGATTGTGCGGAGGCCTTGAGGGTGTGACATTCAAGCTGGCCACCAGGCACACATAGCAAAGCAAGCATCCTTCAAGGTCTGAGCCCGGGCTTCATAGGCCATCCCTATTCCATCCCAGATACCCATCTCCTTAAGCTCCATTCGGTTTTCCCTGGCGGTGGTTGCTAAGGAAGAGAAGCCACTGGGAACTGCCGAGTAGTGCCTTCTAGGAAAAAGATTTGTGGGGAAAATAAGGCCTGAAATGAGGCATAGGAATTATCCAAGGATTGCCTTTATCTTTGCAAGCCCTGCCTGTTCTGCCAGAGAAGCTGGGTGTTATCTGTTCCAATGAAGGCAGAGATATTTATATTTCCATCTAGTTGAAGAGACTGACAGCTTCAAAATAGCAAGAACACTGCTCCAACCACTAGGAACTGGTGGTACCTTCTTGACTCTTACTCTGTAAGGTGGGTGGGCAAAGCTAACACACTGAAGATTAATATTCTGCCTATGAAATATATGATAAGGGCCCAGCAGCTCAGATAATGGTGTTCTGTGCTGGGGTTTATTAAAAGGAGACACGGATTTCAAATCTAGAAAAAAATAAACAATTTTTGAGTGATGGAGAAAGAAAAAAATGTTTCATCCGGCCTTCATCTTGGCTCCTCGGAGAGGTTTTGATCTCGGTCTTGAAGGAGCGGGCAGTATTCTTTGAAAAATAGGATTAATTCAGATGTCTGTTTGCAGGGCAATTGCTTTTCTGTATGCATGGTGACTGCTGGGCCTATTAACTCAGCCCAGGTGCTTCTGCCTCAGCTACCCGTGTGGCACCTGAAGCCAAGCTGAGAGTCAGACTGCCGCCTTTATCACCTCACCTGTGCAAGAACCAAGAACGAAAACTTTCAGTGATGTCTGCCCTTCCGCTATTCTTTCCACAAGTGCTCTGTGTAGAGATTTCCAGCAAACCTACTCCCCGGCCCTCATTGTTGCAGCTAGACCAGTGGTCCCTGCCTCCTATAGAAAATGAAATCACTGAATGGGGCAACCACAGGAAAGTCTTCAAAAGCATCTCAGCAGGTGGGGAGGGCAACTGGCTCCCGTGGGGATAACCAGAGAGGTAGAGGGCTAGCCTGGTACAACAGAGTCTGAAGCATGCTTTCGCAACTCCACTGCTGCCCCCAAGAGAACTCATTTCAAGATGGCCGAATGCTTGCACCATGCACACTTTTTCCTCCGCACCAGGGACCCCGGGAATGCACCTAGGGTGGAGGCCGCTTGCCACCCCCTATCTCCAGGGACCCAGACTGTAAACCTCAGGCCTTGTGTGTGACCTAAAAAGCAAAAATCTATCTTTTCAATCTCATCAGCATTAAGTACTGCTCACCTGAATCTCAGGTGCCTGCACGGGGTCACTCACTATATATGGGACTCCTTCATATTCCCTTTTTAGAAAGAAGGTGAATTTCTTTCATCGTTTATCAAAAGCTTACCACCCTCTCCTCTCAAATGAGTCAGATGCCTAAGGGGGATGAAGGTTAATTGTTAACCCCAAGATGCAACCCAGAGGAAAAAGACCGTTAATAACCAGAAAGAAGAAAATGAGGTGACCAAGAAAAGGAGGAGTTGTTGAATCAAGCAGGAAAGGGGTTGGGGGATGCAGGAAAAGGAAAACAGCTGACAGACCTCGGCAAGCAATAGCTGCGTCCTGCGATGTTAGCCTATAAGGGGAGGGGACACTAAAAATAAATAATTAAACAAGATTCGGGAGAAGAGATGACTCAACACGGCCCAGTAATGAGGTAACCTGCAAACGCAGTTAAGCCTCACACAGCAGGTGGCTACTGCTGACTTAACCTGGGTTTGATGGTTTGGGGTTGAGGGCAGGGTTTGTGCAGCCAGAGACCTGCAAGCCCCACTGTTAAGAAACTGACTGCAGGAGCAGGTACGGTCCACATAGCCAGGCTAGTAACAGAGAAAGAGGGGGTGGAGCAGGAAGTGGCACTGGTGGCAGAGAGCCAAAGGTCCCCGCTGGCAGCTGTGAGTCTACCACAGGTAGAAGCATCTGCTTAAGTTGGGACCCCTGAAGGAAGGAAGCCACTTTGGTCACCATGCTGCAGAGGAGGAGAGAGGAGAGCAGGTACCTGCATCCCCAGAAAGCAAGGGTGGGGCCGGCAGAGGACTGGGGCCGGCAGAACAGAGGAAGGAGGGCAGAGAATAAGAACTCCCCCATCGGGAAACTTCCCTGGCCCAGGGGCTTACAGCGCTGAGAAATGCAGAAACTGGCAGGCCTTGTCTTCATCTGCCAGGCCCTCCCACCCTAGCTTGGGGCAAGCAGCGCTGCACCCAGAAGCAGCAACCTTGGGGGTACTGGGCCATCACGGAATCCTCCAGCAGGAAGGAGCTCCTCTGGTCTCAATCACCATCTCGGGGGCCCCACCTTTTACCCACAGCAGAGTACCCCGGACTTAGAGCATCAGCTTCTACCAGGGAAGTCTCCCCACCAGATGCCCAGCGCCCAATAGCAAAGCCTTGGGAATGGACAGTGTCACCATCTCAAGAAGGGCCTCCCTGAAGAGCAGAGAAACCTGTGTGTCCCAGGTGGGGGTGGGGGGTTAGACAAGGAGCCTGGATTGCCCCCACCCCACTGAGGGAGTTTCCCTCGACTCCCACCCACGGCTTACATATAGATTATAAATATATAAGGAGGAAGGAGTGGGTCGGGGGATTGGAAGTTGGGATCCTCAGTTCCCCTCTTCTCTTCCCGTGGTACCCCATCCCTGGGACCATTTGTTAAAAAATAAAGAGAATTTTAAAAGAACAAAAGAAAAGAGGTAGGAGAAGAAAGGAAAGGAGAAGAAAGAGAAGAAACAGCCGCAGACATCCAGCATGGACTAAAATCAAAACAAGACAAGCATACAGAGCTCATTCTTAGAAGGAGTAAGATACCCAAGGTCAGAGGCTGCCGGGGCAGGGAAGACACAGAAGAGAATGGGCCACGCACTGTATGTCTTTTATTATAATAATACAAGATAAACGTTGTAAACACTGCTTTCTTCTGGAATAATACAAACTTCAAGGTGTGCAGATTCTTTTCAGACAGGACAAAAGGCGCAGACTGGCGATAAACATGAACTTTCTAGTTTAATCTGAAATTTGAAGTTTTGGGTATTTGGGGGAGCACTGGGATAGAAGCCTGGAGTGTCACAGGTTAGATGTCCTTGATGCAGTGATAGGATTCTGGTTTCTCAAAGTGAACCAACAGGAGGAGAAGCAGAGCAGGCCCTGAGCTCCCCAGTGGCTGAGTAGGCTTCGTGCACAGGAAAGGGATTTAAGAGAAATTCTGAGCAACTTCAACCAAATGAAATAAGGGTGTCTGAGAGCTGCATCTTTGACACCTATGACGCAAACTGCAAGATGCCCCAGCTGCCCGTGGGATGTCTCACAGGCTGAATATCTGGGACTCTCAGAATGCTGTCCCAACCCCATAATGTAAGGCAGTGGCAAAGGGGCACAGGGCCACTCACTGATTCCAACTTTCTTCCCAGTCTGCATTTGAATACAAGTGAAAACAGGCTTATGGCTTTGTGGTGAAGACTAGGAAGGAAAAGCTTCCTGCAGCACACCCGTCACCTGGTGGGTCAGATGTAGTGGCAGCATTGTTTTAAGAAATGAACCTTTAAGGGCTCAGAAGGTAAGGGTGGTTACTTCTCTGGCAAAAGACCTAGATTCAATGACCAACACCCCTACTACAAACTACAACTCACAAACTCCTGTAACTCTAGCTCCAGAGGACCTGACCTCCTCTTCCGGCCGCCTCGGTTCCTGCACACACACGGTGAGATTGTGCAAGCCAGAGGCAGTGGATCACTATAACAAAAGTATTTTCAGGACACAGCAGGGCAGTTGCACACCTGAACCTATGGCGATTGTGAATGCATGCACAGGCCGTGTGCAAGGTCAAGTCAGACAGAAACCCCAGCATGAAGGAGGAAGGTGGACATAAAAGCCTGTCTCTTGATGGCAATTGGTAGCAGTCGAGAAAGGGGAAGTTAGTTTTCTTTAAGGGTATAGGGCCTGGTAGGTCAACCACACTCCAGTGGATGACCACACTTGCAAGAGTATATAATATGGGCAGCATTAGTTATAGGTGGATAAGGAAGAGGAGGCGATCTGGGAGAAGCTGGGGGTGGGAATATGATTAAAATAGGTTATATGAAATTTTCTAAGATTAATATAAAAATATAGAAGGCTCATTACTGTGTTGCTGTTTGGGCCACAGGATAAGGAAGGCCCATGGGGCGAGGAGGAGTTTGGCCACTGTTTTCTTTTGCTCTCTCCCAGCAGCATCCAGGGCCCAGTGAGCCAAGTTTGTGCTTCTCTTTTGCAGAAGTTTGGAGCATCGTCCATCCATACCCGGGGATTGTCCATCCATACCCGGGGATTGTCCATCCGTACCCGGGGATTGTCCATCCATACCCGGGGATTGTCCATCCATACCCCGAGCATCTTCCATCCATACCCGGGGATTGTCCATCCATACCCGGGGATTGTCCATCCATACCCGAGCATCGTCCATCCATACCCCGAGCATCGTCCATCCATACCCCGAGCATCGTCCATCCATACCCGGGGATCATCCATCCATACCCGGGGATCGTCCATCCGTACCCGGGGTTCGTCCATCCGTACCCGGGGATTGTCCATCCATACACAGGGATTGTCCATCCGTACCCGGGGATTGTCCATCCGTACCCGGGGATTGTCCATCCATACCCGGGGATTGTCCATCCATACCCAGGGCATCTTCCATCCATACCCGGGACATCCTCCATCCATCCTTGATGCCTTCTCAACTCTGTTCTAGAGCCACCCCCATGTCCACGTCCCCCTCTTATGTCACACGGCTCTCTCCTCTAGAACTTGGATATCATCATTGCAGGACGAGCTTTAGCCTCTGTTCTTCTAGAGACGGAATACACGTGTGGCCGTCTGTACCATGGAGCGAGGGGTGTGTGCTCTAGGCAGAGTTTCATCTTTAAAAGAGCTGGTTCTAGTTAGCAAAGGAAAAGCGTGTTACTATGGGCCATCTGCCAGGACACAGAAATAGCTGCATTTTGGAAAGGCATTCAAACGATATTGTTCTTTCTCAGCATCGTCACCATGGTGCACGTTCCTGGAAAGCAGAATCTAGGCTTGGCCATCTCCCAGGAGCCACACTGCTGCCATGAATGTGATGCACCAGGCTAACAGTACTAAGCAGTCAAGTGGCAAGGTCCTCATATCCTAGCCAATGAGGAATAACATCTGGACAGCACCGAGAGGGGACACACCGGCCACAGTCAGCCCTACCTCCATCCTGGGCTGTCACGATACCTGTGCCTCACTTTGTGCTGTTTGCCTGTCTTTGCTGATTGTAGTTCCTCCTGTATATGCCTCCTCCCCTCCTCTCTTCATCTTACTTCATCCACAGATCTTCCTGCTCTCTGGGGCACAGGCTTCAGCTTTATAGGCACGGTTGGTGATTGTAAAAATATAAAATAACATCTCTGCAGTGGAAAGCAAGGCATTCTCACAGGCATTAAAAATGGATTTATAATGGATTTCAGCAATCTTCAGTATTTACTGAAATGAAATCAGGATCTCGAAGCGATATCTATACACCTACATTCACAGCAGTATTTATGGCAATAGTTAAAACATTGAGTCAACCCAAATCCCTTGCTGCGGGTGAATGGATAAGCAAAACACAATCTTTACAAATAATGGGATATTTTAAAAGGACAGGAATTCAGATACATGCTGTAAGGGAATGAAGATAAAAATAATCCCATCACACAACAAATACCGCGTAATGTCCCTCCCATAAAGAGCTAAGAATAGTGAAACACACATACGTGCACACACACACGCACACACACACACACACATGCACACACAGCAGCAGCAGCAGAATGCAGACAGAAACTGCAGGAGGGGAAACAGTGATTTGTTATTGAATGGCTATGGTTGGCTACAGATGGGAACATAAAGAGAATTCTGGAGATGGGTCGTGGCAATGGTCGTACAACCACGAGCACTTTAATATCATTGAGCTGTTCATTTAAATGTGACGAGGACACAGGGGTGGAGACAGCTCACTTCCTGCTCTTCCAGAGACCTGAGTTCCATTCCCAGAATCCACATCAGGGGCCTCACAACCACCTGTAACTTCAGAGCCAGGAGACCTGGCGCCCTCTTCTGGACTACACAGGGACCTGCATGCATGCGGTATATATACACACGCAAGACACGTAAAAAACTTTCCTTTAAATGATGAAGACAGCAAGCACACTTATGTAGTGGGTAGTTTTGCCACAGTACTTCTTATAAATAGGAGTAGCTAGGACTAAAATTCTTCAAAGGCCTGGAGAGGGCTGTGCCGGACAATCAAAGACAAAGAAGTGACAGTGCGGAATACCAGCTTCCGAAGATGGCTGTGAGCTGCTGAAGAGGCGGTTATTAAAGCAATATCCATTAGCACTTTCCTAGAAACATGACAAGCGTACAATCTGCTGCCAGTGTGGTGTTGTGATTTGCTCTCCCTGCTTCTGGTCGGTGGGCAGCCATCAGAAAGCATCGCCTTCCCTCAGCCCACACTTCCCCACCGCCAGCTGGTGAATGCTGATGCCACCAGGCAGGTCCTGGCTTTCCATCCTTCCCCCCACCCTGCTTCCGCCAGATCCAAACTTCTGTTCCCTTTTGGCTCTGAAAACAAACAGTAATGTGAAGGCGCCACCATGGAAAGTCCTTTGTTGGAATATTAATTTGATGCCTTCCTTTGCTTTTTCTGTTCGTTGCCCCACGCTGGCTCAGTATCCCCTGTCATTGCAGAGCTTGGTGACTTCAGAGTTGCCAGGAAGATCCTTTCCTTCCTGGCTTTTGTGTCCAGGTACGTAAACCTGAGAAGGAAAAGAAGGCTTCGAGCCCCCGCCAGAGAACTACAGAGAGGGTCAGGAGATTCCTAGTGAGAACATTTCTCAAGTCTGGGCGAGACTGGGCTGCGATTCTGAGGCAGGCAGACTCCAAGCTGAGTGGACTCCTGTGCCAGCAGGGCCCAGAAATGAAAATAACAGCTACAGCCAGTCCCAGACTTTGATCCCAGAATGCACCAGTTCCCAGGAGACAGGCAGTATGATGAATGACCTAAAGAGACCTTGTGACATCTCAGGAGGGGTCAGTGGGGATGAGACCCTGGATCAAAAGGATGTCCTTGGTACCTAGGGGGAAGGAAGATGCTGTAAAACATACTGAAGATGTCAACTCTCAGGCTAGAGGGATGCTCACTCTGAGGTGCAGAGAACTTGATGCTCTTCTCTAAGACCTCAGTTCAGTTCCCAGGATCCGCGTCGGTGGCTCACAACCACCAATGCCTCTCCCAAATTTCTGTGGGTACCAATGCCTTTCCCGGATTTCTATGGGTATACGCACTCATACGCTCCCCATAAACACAGCTAATAAATAATAATGAAAATACCTTAAATATCTTTAGAAATAGAGATCAAATCTCCTGCCAGCCCAGAGCACAGAAAGGTCCAGAGCTGCCAGTAAGCTCTAGAAAATGAAGAGGTGCAGGTTTCATTCCTGGCACATTCCTTTGCTCTGACAAAGTGGAGAAACGCATTCTCAGTGGGCGAAACGTTTATTCCGCTTGGGCTGGAAGGTGAAGGCAAACCTCACCCACACGTGACCCCGTGTTGTCTCTAGCATTCTCTTCTGTGTCACCAAGAGCCGTGTACAACTTGCTGCCTAAGGTGGCACCAAAGCAGCCAAGGGTAAGAAAATCAGACAAACCAACACAAACTTTTACCAAGTCTACCCACTAAAGCTTGCCCTGGCCCTCCTATTTCAAACTGTGTTTCTCCCTCCCATCAGCCAGACTCACCTAAACCTGCTAGGGTGATCTTGTCACACGGCTCTGCACTGACAGATCAAACCCAAACTCATGATCTACAGGGAAATCCTTCCCGCTCTAACCATGGTTCAACTCAGCCACAGGACACACCTTTCCAACCACTCTCTCGCAGGAGGAAGTGTCTGTGAATTTCCCAGCACTTGCCAGTGACTGACTTCTCTTCTCCCTAAATCCCTCTGGCCTTGCACATGACAGTGGCAGAGGGAAAACAGCTCCATGACGCCCCCCACATGGGTGCCAATGCCTCACAGGCAAAAGATGGGTCAGCTCCCTTCTGCCCACAAACAGCTCATGGTGACCGAACGGCGGGAAGCACCGAGGGTAGACACATCACCTGAAGACTAGGGAATACACCAAGGCATCCTTTTCTGGGTTCAGGAAGCTGGTGAGGTTTTGTTTGTATGAGTGTATTGCCTGCATGTATGTGCGCCATGTTTATCCAGTGCCAGCAGAGACCAGAGAGGGTGGCAGATCCCCTGGAGCTAGAGTTACAGGGGGCTGTGAGCAGCCATGCAGTGCAGGAGCTCTGAGTAGAACCTGGGTCTCCTGCAAGAGCAATCAGTGCTCTTAGCCACCTCGCCATCCCTCTAGCCCTTTTTTTACAATTTGGTACCAGGAGTACATATGGATTCCTTTTAAAAAAAAACCTTCTCTATGCTGGGCAGTTGTGGTACATGCCTTTAATCTCCCAGCACTTGGAAGGCAGAGGCAGGTGGATCTCTATGAGTTCGAGGTCAGCCTGATCTACAGAGTGAGTTCCAGGACAGCCAGTGCTACACAAAGAAATCTTGTTTTAAAAAACAAACAACAACAAACAAAAACAACAACAAAAAAAACCTCTCTACAAAGACACAACCATCTTAGCTTCTTTGTGGAAGAGTCTCTCATTGGTTGAGTCAATTTCATTCCCACAGTTCCAGACCAGTAAGCCTGAGTTTCCTGAGGCTGCCTAGTCTCCCCAGACCTTCATCCCAAAAGCCAACATCATGTAGAATCTGATCCCCCAGCACACTCCTGGCATTTTCCAGCATGCCCGACAGAGCATGGTAGATTGCCAAGAGTTCATCAAAGTCTCCCTCCGCACACCTTAGCCTCTGAAAGAGTTGGTAAAAACCCATTAGCATCTGTTCACTAGAGACTGGTCCAAAAGCCATGAATCAAAGCAGCACACGGCTGTGTTACAAACCACTGCCTGCACCTGCCAGGAGCGCCGAGAGAGCAGCAGCCAGGGCTGCACAGAGGCCTGCTCTCCAATTAAGCTAATATTTTAGACATGAGCTCACCTCGCTTTAAAATACGCTACGTTCAGAGGGGAACGGAACTTCACTTCCCCCTTGAATTATTCAGAACCGTGTCTAATTTTCAGTACACATAAATATGTTCTGCTTTAATGAAAACCGTTCCCTCCGAGGAAAGCCAGGCCTTTGCCTTCTCAGAGGCGGTTCTCTGAATATTTGGTAATTCACGGACTTTTAACATTGAAGGGTCAAAACATGATTTGGAAGAACTGTTCCTGTTCCTTGGGCATCACTTGCGAGTTAATTCTCCTGCGCTCCTTCTCCTTGATTTCACTGAGCAGTTTCTTCATGTCTTCTTTAAACTCCTTGGATTCTGATGAGGTTTATGATTGCTTTTTAAACTTCTGTGTCCCGGAGTCCATCCAGGTAGTTCTCATCGACGGGCATTTCTACAGAACTGGTAAGTTTGGGAGAGAAACTACTGGCTTGATCTTTCATAGTGCTGGTATTCTTCTGATGAGGTCTGGGTATATGGATTTCCTTTGTTAGTTCAGGCTAGAGCCTGGAGGGGGATGTGGTGGTCTGGGTACCACCTGTCCATACTTAGTAAATACTTTGGTCATATTTGGCTAAAACCTTTATATATTTATATTTTATGTTCATATATATTTATGGATTTACACATTTATAGTCTAATCTTTCCCTTGGTGGACACTTTGCTTACAGACCCGTATCTCTGACATTCTCCTTCCTCCAGTAAGAGTTGTTCATTTCCTTGGTGGTAGAGTTGGGGCAGACACTGAGTGACAGACTGATTCCTAAAACATTATTGATGACGATACTTGCTTTAATGATACACTTGTACAACGTGAATCCCAGGGAGCAGGAACATGAAGACAGGACAAGGGAGTTAGGAGAAGCTTGCTCCCCACTTTACACTGGGAGAAGTTGATGCTGCAGTTCTGGGCATCGTGAGGGTCTGCCACACCCACACCCTTGCTATCACTGCTTTATTTTCAGGTCCGACCCGTGTCCTCCATACCCCAGGAGCAGAGGTTCCCGAAAGAGCCGTGTGAGTTTGGCCCTCACTTCCCATCTCTACCGTCTACTTATTCCCTTGTCCACATGACAGGCTCTCACTGTTGGCTGCACCCGGAAATCACCTGCTCCTTCTACCATGGTCTGGCATCCGGGCTCCTCCACTGCTCGCTCTGCCTTCACCACTCTGGGTTGTGGCCTGTAGGGTTCTATCACACAGCAAGGCAGAGAGTGCAGCAGGATCACTCATCCTACCCAGAGTCACAAATGCACAGCTCGTTGACCAAAGGGACCCAGCGGTATATGCTCTGCAGTTGGTTGGTTTTGTTGGTAAAGTATAAGTATCATGGAATTTATCACTTTAGTGATTTTTTACATACAGTATTTTGTATCATTAAATACACTCATATTACTCCATGAGGGAATGTCTGTTTTCTTTTAGATTTATTTTATTTTATACGTATGAGTGCTTGCCTGTATGTGTATGTGTGCACCACAAGCAAGCAGGTGCTTGTGGAGGCCAGAAGAGGGCATCGGGTCCTCTGGAACTGGAGTTAGAGACAGGCGTGAACTGCCATGTGGCTGCTTGGAACTGACCTCGGTCCTTCCGAAGAGCAGCCAGTGCCCTTAACCTATAAGCCATCTCTACAGCCCTGACACTTGCTTTTTATGGGAAAAATATATCATGCTACTTCAAATATATTTAGAATTAGGAACATTTCATACAAATATCCAAGCAAAGGTCATCAGAGACATGAAGATGGTGCCCTCTTCAGGCAGACAAGTGCCTCGGGCTGCCCCAAAATTGATTCATCACAGGTTTTAACTTTATTCTGACGGCAAGGCCCAAAATGTCTTGACATTGTTTCTTTTATTATTTCTCCATCTCTTTCCCCTCCTCTTCCCCATCCCTCCATTTCTTGCCCACTCCTTTTCCCCATCAGCCTCTGAGAACTCTGGAATCTCTCTCCTCCTCTTCTCTTTCCCTCATTCAGCCCTGCCAAGGACCAATGCTTCCCACTGCAATGCTTGCAAGTGGCCCTGGTCCTCTCTGCTCTCCAGTTGCTTTCCATACTCTCTGAGTCTCTCTCATGTTTACCCGGTTTCCTCCTTGTACCACAGAGAAAAGAGATTCCCTGCATGTTCTTAGTGAACCACACATATCCACTGATGAGACCAAATACTAAGGATTGCCCAGGGCTCAAAAAGCCTACTGGACCTGGTTGTGAACCCCAGTTCTGTTTCATATGTGCTGCAATGTGGGGCCAGTCATTCAACCTCATTATAAGGACTAATAATCTGTATCTAAATAAGCAGGGTAATAATTTCCATCGCAACAGAACTTTATGAGTCTGTGAAATTGCAAGCAAGCGCTAAACTCAACCATCATATCCCAGTTATGTGCTTCCCAGAACAGAAACTATGAGGTACACATGACTACTGAGCACTTAACAAAACCAAGAATTCAAATTTCTATGATACTTGATGTAAATTAATTTTAGGTTGAACTTGCACTTCATGGGGCCCGTGGCTCCCACTGGGTGGCACAGCTCCGGAACCCAGATACATGAGTTCCTATCAAGCAAACTTGGGGCATGGTTTTATGAGGCTGCTGTATGTTCCAGTGAGTGACCAAAAACCCTCAGAGGCCACAGTGAGCATTAAAGCATCACGTTGTACCGGCAATTTGTGTCTAATAAAGAGGCAAGCAAGGGCAGGACTCCAGGATGCTGGGAATGGAACTTCACTCAAATGGAGATGCCTGCTGCTGAGTTTCCATTTAGGGGTCATTCCAGGAAGCTGACCCTCCCACCTGGAGGATGGAATGGGGCCCTGTTCTGAGCAGCAGGGGAGTTCTCACATACAACTTTTATTAGCCTCTCCGGGGTCCCCATCACCCGCGACCAAGCCTAATCAGATGGCAGCTAGACAACACCACACAGACACCACCAGACTCGCACAGCTCTGGAGCACATAGTCTCCACCCCTCCTCCAGGGCTTGGTGCCCTTCCCACCTCATCCTCTCAACTTGCGGTGCCAGAAACATCCTTGTTGCCTTCCAAGAACAAAGCATTTAGACCCAAATAACTTCTCAGACTGTTAGAGGAAACCTTGGAAGCTGTCTTTTCCAATAGTCTTCTACAAATTAAGAAATCAAACTGAAGCCCAGACAGAGCATTTGTCAGGATTTACTAGAGAAACAGAACCAATATACTCTGAAGGGAGATTGAGAGAGAAGGGTGGGAGAGAAGGGAGGGAGGGAGGGAACAGGGGAGGGAGAGAAAAGGGGTGGGTTTATCTTAAGGAATTAGTTTATATGATATATAGGCTGGATCCCAAAGTCAGCATAGCAAACCAGCAGGCTTGACCAAGGAAGGGTGATGTTAGAATTCTCTGAAGGCTACCTGCCTGTTGGCCAAAATCCTCCTTCCTGGGCAGGAAGGGCCCCGTCTTCCAACCTTCAGCTAACTGTATGAAATTCACTCATCTTAGGAAGACATTCTTCTTTATCCAAAGTCCACCAAAGTAAATGTTAGCTCAATTCAGTCATGCTCACAAAAACAATCAAACAAATAAAAACACACCTCGAATCATCGCTGGTCAAAAACTAGACACAGTGGCCAAGCCAAATCGACACAGAAAGTTACCCATGACAGAGTTGAAGTAACTTGACTAGGGGCTCTGAATTAAAGTCAGAGGTGAATCTAAGATCCGCTTTTTAAAATGCAAGAATATAACACGTCCTCTGTGCCTGGAAGTGTTTGAAAAGATAAGGAAACTTTTGGACAAGCAGGGTTACTATGACCCCCACACATGCAGTACCGGTTATTCCCATGAGACTCTACCGCTCAGAACACACGGTGCCAGTTTCTTTCTGCACTATTGTCAATAGACCCAATATGGGCAACCTGAGGAAAGCAAGATTTATTTGGGTCAAAGGTTTCAGAGTTATTTCAGTCCTCAGTCCTTGGTTCTTTCCATTCTGAGCTAAGAGTGAGGGAAAGTTTCGTGGTCGTGGCAGAAGGAGCATGTGGCAGAGGCTGCTCACCTTGTGACAGACGGGACGCAAAGAGAAGAAATACAGGACAGGGCAGGGCAGGATATAGTCTTCCACAAACATCCTCCCTTGTTACCCACTTCTTCCACCAAGTCCCTGCCCCCGGTTTTTCACCGAGTCCCAAATGCACCATCATATAGGAAGCCCATCAGGGGTTTACCCATTGCCTAGAACACAGCTCTCAGGACACAATCATTTCCCAAAAGACCATGAGTAGTGTCCAAGTTCTCGGTGCATGAGCCTGTAATAGTCAAACCATGACATTCATTTATTACTAAGAACCACAGCATGCTTGTTTTATAGAGAGTACTGACTGTATTTGCTCATCAGCTCAAACCCGAGACTCTAGCGGATTTGGGGAGAAATACAACTGCAAGCAGCATGTATCTATAGACAGATGCAAAATGCTTTAGGAGTGGAATGATTCCTTTTTTCCTTTCTAAAGATCAAAACATGGGGGATGGAGAGATGGTTCAGCTGTTAAGAGCACTGGCTGCTCTCCCAAAGGACCAGGTTCAGTTCCCAGCACCTACATGGCAGCTCACAACCATCTGTAACTCCTCTTCCAGAGGGTCTTATCTCCTCTTCTGGCCTCTGAGAGTATGACACACATGTACACGTACATGCATGCAGGCAAACACTCATACACATGAAATAAAAATAAAAAATAAAATTAAGAAAATCAAGACCATAGCACTAGGACCTAATATTTGGGAATGCCCACATATGCTCCTAAACACTAAAACACAATCCCCTTAGGATGCTGGTATCAACACCAGCTGTAAGGGGCAGACACGCATCATCCTTTTGGAATCTTTGCTGAATGTAACACATTCTCAGCCACCCCAAAATAAACCAAAACTGTACACTTGCTAATCTAAGTTTGTTTCATTATTTCAGACTATGCCATCACTCCCAAAGTCCATCAATCCTTTATCCAAAATCTTGAATACCAAAAAAGAAAAAATCTAAAAATAGAGGTTTTATGACCAGCCTGAGAACAAAACATAACTTAAGTGATACGAAGCTATTTGCAGTCCGTTTACAAATCCAGCGGAGAGTGAACGCTCCTGGTTCACTTTATAATATGAACCTACTTCATACATGGTGAGGACATCCCCCCACTAGAGTGCCGTGTTGTATTCGATACAAGTACGATTTAAAAACCTGAGCACCGTGCTCTGAATACGGAATGCCCCGACGGGCTCACCTGTTTGAATTCTCCACTCCCAGACGCAACGGGGCTTGGCAAGCCGAGACGTGGGACTTTTACAAGGTAGAGGCAAGCTGGAGGCTGTGGGTCACCAGGGCTGGACCTCGAGTTTTATATCCCAGCCCAACTTCCTGTCTACTTCCTGCTTCCGACTGCCAGCGACTAACTGCCTGCCTCTCATCCCTGCCACCACTCCTGTTCCACCATGACGAACGGTGTGTGCCCTCAACCCGTAAGCCACCATGACCCTCCCCGCTCCTGCCTTTGCTCTTTTCATCGCATTTTGTCAAATCAAGGAGAAAGTTAAGCAGTACAAAAAACACTGGTACTGAGCAGTCAGACTGGAGTCGGAGAGATGGTTCGAGGCTCGTAGTGTTCTTGTGAAAGACCCTGTTTTGGGTGCCCAGCATCCACATCGTGGCTCCCAACCACTAGGAACTCCAATTTCAGGGGATGTGATGCCCTCTTCTGACCTCTGAGGGCTCCTGCATACACCCGAGCACACAGAGTGTATACACTCAGGAACATACACATACAATAAACTCTAACAAAGAAGTAGATTATTGCCGTCATAGAGCTGGCCATGTGTCCTTAGGTGGGTGGTATGTGGAAGAATTCAAAATGCCAAGCTAGAAAAGCCCTTCAATATTGTAAGCACGGTGTAAGGAGCCACTCTGACGGCAGTCTGGGGACCCGGAGGCCACGGGAAATGCAGATAGTGGAGGCAGAGCTCACGAGGTTTCAGAAAGAAGCAGGGATTCTAGTGGCAATCGGGCTAGAAGCCATTAGGGTTACAGACTGGAAAAGAGTCTAACTGAATCCTGTTGGGGCTCTTAGAACGAGGGAGCATTTAAAGGAGATGGATTCGTGCTTGGCAGGGGCATGTCCTGCCCTCTCCTAACTACCACCATTCTTGTTCTTCTGTGTCCTTTCTGCGACTGGCTGGATTCATTCACTATAACCCCCTCACGGTATACCCACTACAGCACATGTCCCAAGCTCTCTCTTCTGTGTCCTTTCTGCAACTGGCTGGATTCATTCACTATAACCCCCTCACGGTATACCCACTACAGCACATGTCCCAAGCTCTCTCTCTGCTTAGTTTTTCTTTAGGCAGTTTCTCTATGTAGCCCTGACTGTCCTGGAACTCACTTTGTAGACCAGGCTGGCCTCAAACCCACAGAGATCAGCCTGCCTCTGCCTCCCGAGTGCTGGGATTAAAGGCGTGCGCCACCACCGCCTGGCCCAATTTTTCTTTTTAAAGGCCGAAAGCACTTAGCTTGTGGGCAGAACACATTTTATGTGCAGTGGACACTTGGGCTATTCTGAACCCTTATCTACCATGAATAATGTGGCTATGGCCACGGCTGCACAGTGAAGGCTTTGAGTCCTTGCACTTAAACTGTGTGGACAGGGACCCGAAGGAGAACTGCTGGGTAATGGGGTGATTTTCATGCTCTGCTCAGTCATCCGGGGAGCCTCACACCATTTTCTACAACAGTCACGCTAAGCTGCACCCTCACAACAGTGCAAACTCGCATCTCCCCATGTCCCACAACAGTTACTATAGCCCTGTTTTCCATTTTTAGGGGTTTCGGGTTTGTTTATCTTGGGAGGGTTGTGAAGAGACAGGGACCCCCGTCACCCACACTTGCTATGTAGCCAAGGATAGCCTTGAAGTCTCAATCCTCCTAATTCCACTTCCTATGCCCTTGGGATTATGGGTCTGCAGCAGCACTCCCAGGTGTGTGTGTGTGTGTGTGTGTGTGCATGCGTGGGGGCGGAGCATGTGCATGTGTGCGTTTATGTGTGTGCGTTTCATACATATGAAAAAAACAACTTTATTTAGCTGTTTTGGTAAGAAACGTCTCCATGGGTCTGAAATGGAACTTGCTTAGGTTCCCATCTCTAACTTAGAGGACACTGACATTTCCTCCTGACTTCCTCTGACTTTCGCATCTGTTCCATAGCCCAGATTCAAGGAACCGGCTTTTCTTCAACTATCCTCACTGCTCATGACTCTGGCCTGCCTTTATCTGTGGACCCTCTGCTCCTCCCATAAATAGGTTGTAAATATTTGACTTAAGACACCAGTGAGCTGCTAAGAGAAATGTCTATACTGTCTGTCACAGCCAAGGTTGACTCATTGCCTATGGCCCCACATGTGAACAAGACAGAACCTTTAGGGAATGCCAGCAAGGCCTCAACGCTGGAAAGAAGCCCTCTGGCATCCCCTCTCTCCCAGGAGAATACAGATTTGTTCACACTGGAGCCTTGAGGTGACACATTAGTCAGCCAGGCTAAGCCCTGGACCCGCCATCTTGGCATCTGCAGGATCCATAAGGCAGGCCAGACAGAGCCTCACAGTGCCAGTTCCCTGAGGCATCAGGGCCACTGATGACAGCGAGGGAAACGCAAGTGACACGGTGGTCACTGGGCAGGAGGCCCACTGGCAAGCGCCACTCGGGTCATGCTGTCCTTGCTCAAATGAAAATGCCAGACTCAGAGACACATCTCCCAGCATGTGAAGGAAGTAAAAGATAATCTTGCTTCTCTGTTCCTCCCCTCCCTCATTTGTGTTAGGTGTAATTCATATACAATAAAAGACATGTCCTGTACAATTCTGCAAGTTTTGACAAATACAGTCATGAAACCACATCAAAATGTAGTCATAAAACGGTTCCATCACATGCCAACATTTTTTTCCTGCTCCTTAGGAGGCAGCCCTCCCTAAGTCTGCACTCCCTGGAAACCATGCATCTGTTTTAGGTTGCCATGGTTTTGCTTTTGCAAGAATATCTGAATAAAGCCATACAATCCTCAGCCCCTTGAGATGGTCTCTTTTAGCATGCATGATATGTGATTCACCTAGGTGGATTCACGCATCTACTCAACGGTCTCCCTTTTCTGTGTCTTCTAATTGTAGTAAAATATACACATATCAAGCTGATTGTTTCGGCAGTGTTTAGGGGGAATTGCGCGCGTTACCTTGTTGTACGACTGTCATTGCTGAGTTCACTCTTAGAAGCTGCCTTGGAAAGTTATTAACTTAGCATTTAGTTCCCCTCATAACCCCTTGGCGGGGGAAAAAACTCTGTAAGTCGGACTGTGCGTGTTGGTGAGGATGGTAAGGATGTAAGAAGCCTAGCTGTCTCTTACCACCCAGTAAGATCCAGGCACATGGCTGTGGCCCGCGAGTGATGAACAGAGCCCCCCAATCCCCATGGTTATGTTAGCCATGGAGATTGTATCTCAGCATTCCTATGAGAAGGAAAAATGAAGATCATAAACCCTCAGTGACTATGAAAATTATCCATATATTTCCCCAACCCAACAATCTCACTTCTAAGACTGTAGTCTAAAGATATATATGCACACTTACAAAATATCATAGTATCAAAAGCAAGGATAATATCAGAAGCAACCCAGGCAGCCATCCATAGAAAGCTATATAAATCATGGTACATCCACTTCCAAAAAAAAAAAAATACATGCTTTTTTAAAACCAGAGAGATGCCACTATGGCTCCCACATGGGAAGAACTGTAGGGTGGATCAGCGGGGGACAAGCACAAAGGGCACGGTGATTTCTGTGTAAGAAAGGAACATGGGGCGGGAACACACACTTGTGGAGAGAACGGCCCCAAAGATCCTGGGAAGATGCCTACACCCTAGATGACCTAGAGGAGAAGGAGAAAAATGTAGTCCATCCTACGACATGCCTTAATAGTGTCTTTAAAGAAAACGTTTTCAGCAGTAGAAAGACATGACCTTTAGGAGGTGTGAAACAGGAAGGGGTGAAGAGTGAAATATTCCTTGGGAACACAAGCGTCAAACTGGACAAGAAGGACTTCTTCACTGTCAGTTTTTGGTCGCCACAAAACCCACACTTCGCCTTTTACATACTGATGATACGCAAAAGCTCTTTGGTATTTATTTTTCTGAGTCCATCATACATCTGGTGAGTCTGAGAAGGTGCCTTCTGGTCACACAACTTGAATCTAAACACATCCCTACAAAAGACAAAGAGCCTCCAATTTTCTTTGACACCCTATGTCTATTTCCCTTCAGGGAGTGATGACTCTTGACAAAAAAAATGCTTTAAGCAAAAAAAAAAATTGCTCCAAATTTAAATATTAAAAATTATCACTAAAACAATGTTGAGAGTCATGATTCTCTACTAAGATCCATATAAGAGTTCTTGATATTGGATTAAGACCTAACGTGATTTTAAGCATGCTTGAATGCAAAAATTAAGTATATTAATGTTCTGTGACTATTTAACAACCCACCCAAACTTAGCAACACACACCACACACACACACACACACACACCACCCTCTATTAGCTCATCCTTTCACGTGACTGTGCACTCTGTAGAGTTCTTAGGAATTCTGGGACAGAATCTGTTTCTGAGTTTATTGGTTCAGGGACTGGCCAAATTCTCTTAATTGCACTTGGAGAACTGAGGCCCTGCTTCCTTGCTGGCTGTTGGCAGTGGGGCTGGTCTGTGTGTCTGGAGGCCGTCGTATCACCTCTCATCCTTCCATATGTCTGGGCTTCCCTTTCGTCTCCAGATTTCTTTGCTTTCTCCTGCCACATTCCTCTGGCTCCATCCAGAGACGATCTCTGCACTTTTAAGACTTAACCCCACCAGGCTAAGTGCACTCTTGTGAGGTCTGTGACTTAAACTATACCTGCCAGATCCCTTTTGCCCGAAAACACAACATATTCCACTGTTTGAGTTGCCCATCCATCTCTGAAAATGAGTTTTTAAAACACAATCGGGGGCCGGAGAGATCACTCAGCAGTTTAAAAGCATTTGTCACTCTTACAGAAAAGCAGGGTTTTATTCCCAGAACCCACGTGGCAGCTCACAACCACCCATAACTCCAGTTCCAAGGGATCAGATGCCCTCTTCTGACCTCCACAGGCACCAGGCACTTAGATGGTGCAAATACATACACTGCAGGCAAAACACCCCTGTGTGTGAAATAAAATAAATATTTCTTTAAAAATAAATATAAAATGATTGAAATCTTCACAATTTCATGAATAAGGCAACCTGGGGCACGGTCTACCATCAGTCAATTCTATACAGGGATGGAAACACACAAGCTCATCTTTATATACAACTGACCCACTGCCTCAGGGCCTAGGACTCAGCAGGTGCCAGAACTGCACAGGTAGCCCTAGTGCAGCAGAGAAGGGACCAGACCAAGAGAGAAACAAGTGAACTGCTCAAAACGGTAGCCAGAAGATGGAGCTAGCTCTCAAGAGTTAAGTCCTAGCATCAAGTCGCCCCAGAACAAGATGGGGTGTTGTCTTTAAAATGGAATCAAAATCCAAGTTCTAAGTTTGAAGCAAAGTAAATGGAAGCCATCATTGTGTGAGGGTCCCCTGGGCAGTTCAGGTGGGCGGCCGTGGGGTCATCTCGGAAGCTGAGTGTTTCCTAAAACACTAAACTTTCAGCCTTCTGGAATTCTCTCTGCTTCGCACTTTCGTTCCCATTGTCAAGAGAACAGAATCAGACAGGCCAGGGCTGACACAAGGACGGTCACAAGGGAATAAATTCAGAGTGATGTCACAGTTTAACTTGTAACTCTTGTCCTCAACGGCATCTACACCCTAAAAACCACAGTGGCTCACACCTGCAACCATCCAACAGCCAGCAGGCCGAGGCAAGAGGATCGCAAGTTCAAGGCCAACCCTCAGTCTCCAAACACAAGAAGGAAAAAGGACTCTTTGCAGCTAACCGCCACCACCAAACAAACTGAAAGAAATCATATATAGTCCTTGGTTTCACTATTTTTTTTCTTTAGAATGAAATAAAAAGATGTGGTAGCAGTGTTTAGTAAGAGAAGGAAAAGCATTTAATTTTCAATGATAACCCTTATTTACAGAAATGAGTTTTTGCAACAAAATCGGGAAATTTCTAATTATGTTCCAGTTGAATGCATAAGCATAGATGGAGTTTGATGGTCCCCTGACCTTGCGAACTGCTCCTCTCAGAGCACATTACCCACAACGCATCTGGTTGAAGTCCTCGACTGTGACCGATCACATGGCCCGCCTTAAACAAGACTCCCTGCACTGGGGTCTCTTTCACCCTTCAGTTCCTCCCTAAAACCACTTGAAGTCTGGAAGAGATCCTAAAATCTTCGCCGGCGTGAGCAATGCCAAGACCCCCAGTCTATAGATGCCTTTGGTAAGCAGAGGAAGGAGGGACTTGTCACCCTAACCAGGAGGCTGCTCTCTGCAGCCCAGAGGAAAGACAGCGGTCTGGAAGGGGTAGAGCCACAGCCTGGAGGCACATGGGCTGTCCTCCAGTGACCTTGGCAGAGCCTGTGGAGCTTTGACAGCATTCCTGGCAAAGATATAAGCAGATCAGACAGGGTCCACATGTCAATCACGGCAGAGAGAGCAACAAGGTCCTGGAGGCATAGGTAGAATCTGGCCCCACTAGGGCCCAGAGGCAGGCTGTGGTCCTACCAGGAAAGGGTTCTATCCTGAGGAATAAGGAATAACAGGCTGGGGGAAGGGCCTGTCCACAATACATAATCTGTATTCAAGAAAGCCTGCCATAAGCCACCATATCACAGTCATTTCCAACACATGAGAGAGATCACAATCTTCATCAAGTTCTGGGATGAGGAAGGTGCACGTGCCAAGCAGGTAAGAATATGAAAAGCATACACACAGGCCCTGGGAGGCAGCTAAGGGCAGGAGCAATGCCTATGTGGTTCAGGGAAGTCTCCTAGACACCCCCGACCCACAACTGGTAGCCGGCTCCCCATGCCTGGCCCTGGAGTTCTTGTTAGATAGACTCCGACTCCTGCAGGGAGCATTAACACGCTGTGTGGTGAGACTCCCTTTCAACACACACACACACACAGAGAGAGAGAGAGAGAGAGAGAGAGAGAGAGAGAGAGAGAGAGAGAGAGAGAGAGAGAGAGAGGCACATTTTGGGTAAACATAAAGGAATGTGTTTCCTTATGGCCTTTTTAAACACCCCCCTCGCCTTAGTGTTTTTTAATAGCATCTTCCTCCTCTTCCCTGACATAACACACACCCCCATTAAAGCGCCGCCAGTTAAAGTCTCTGCCCCTTCTTCCCACTCCCCCTTCATAGCATTTGCATCCTACTACCCCTCCCCTAGCACTTTCTTGCCTCTTCTCCCATTGGCCCTTTTGCTTTCCTGGCTTACAGTTACTTTAGGTTATGTACTTTCAAAGCTAAAGCTTTGTAACCAGGGGCCACAGGTCAGAGAGAACACGTGGTGCTTGTCTTCCTGGGTCTGGGTTACATAAATATGTGTGGTATATATAATTTGTATGCAATATATAGAGCGCAGTAACGAAGAAGAGGTCATGAATTTGAGATGCAGTGGGCTATGCAGGAGGAATTGGAAAGGGAGAGGGACGGGTAAAACGACATAAATCTAGTTCCCATGTATAAAATTTACAAGAGTAAAAATGGAAATAAAAATGGCCAGCTATGCAATTTCTATTGTTTTGTTTTTGTGTTTTTGAGACAGGGTTTCTCAGTGTAGGCCTGGCTGTTCTGGAACTTGCTCTAGACACCACATATATGACCTCAAAGTCACAGAGATCTGCCTGCCTCTGCCTCCCACGTGCTAGGATTAAAGGCGTGCGCCACCACCACCCGGCTGTATTTTCCATATTTTAAGAAAGAAGCAAATATATGAATGTTGGTCCTCCCCATTCTGTGCCTGCAAATGATGTTTAGCTTTCTTTTCCTTTGCTTAAGCCCGATCTAAGTTCACACCATCGAACTCACTCCTTCCTTTATTTAGCTCTTCTCAGCACTTAGAACTGTGTCTGCAAAATGAGGCATAGGGCTCCGTCTGTGTCACTCTTGTCTGAATTGTTCTGCAGAACAAGACTAAGCCTTCTGCTGTACAGAGTTCTTTAAGCCAGAGAAGAGTTTTCATCGGTGGGCAGCTGTGATATTTGGCCTTTCTCACTTAACTCTCTTTGTTTCTTACACACACTGGTGACTGCCAAGTGGAGGAAGAGGATTAAAGAAATACCACAAGCAGCAGTCGGAATGTAACAGGGAAAGCACACAGCTCTTTCCTCTGAGAGGTTCTACTTCAAGCAGCAATGTTGCGGAACTTTGTGTAAAGTCACTTTTCCTTTTTCATCACCCTAAAACACCTCTGAGGGGTGGAGAGGGACATGGAGCAGTCTGGGAAGGCATATCAAAGGTGTACAACTGTAAATGTGCGTTGCTGAGAGGAGGGGGCTTTATTCATTGGTATTTGTTTAGGTTTGTTAACTTTTACTTTATGTGTATCACCATTGGCCTGTATGTGTGTATATGTACCACATGTGTGCAGTGCCTTCCAAGGCCCAGAAGAGGGCACCAGATTCTCTCGAACTGAAGTTACAAGTGGTTGTGAGGGGCCACGTGAGTGCTGGGAACTAAACCCAGGTCTTCTGCAAGAGCAGCCAATGCTCTTACCTGCTGAGCCAAATTAAACAGGCAAAACTTAATGGCTTTGGAAGTGAAATGGGGTTTGAATTTTGAATTTAATAAAAACTAAGAATCTTGCAAGTAAATTCTCTACCAACCAAAGTACCAAATTAGTTCAGTACTGTTTTTTAAAAGAAATTTTAAAAAATAACCAATATTCTTATTTTGTAAAAAAAGAAAAAAAAGAAAAATCTCAATTTAAAAAACATATTCTTTCTCAGAATGCACCTTCTTCCCCACACTCCAGTAAAGGAAAAACTTTTAAAATTTATTTAATTTTGATTACAGACTTTTGCCCCTGAGATAAGAACAAAATCATGACGATGACAATGATAATGTATTTGCGAGGCTGCTAGCAGATTATAAGCATCTGTTATAAACTTCATTTTTATTGAGCAACTGTTTTGTAAGAGACAAGGAAATCAGGCCAGAGGGGTGGCCTGGGAGTTAAGAGCACCACATGGTAGCCCCCAAGGGCTCCAACCCTCATCTGGCCTCCTTGGGTACTGCATGCCCATGGTACACATACATGCATGCAGGTAAAACACCCTTGCCCAGTAAAGAGAAATAAATATTTCTTAAAGCAGGTAATTAAATCAGCTTACGGGGGAGGAGGGGTTGGATTCCCGGTGCAATTCCCTCAAATCCACTAACTATTACAAAAGTTGAGTTGCGGCCATTACGTCTTTCATTTCCCCCTCCTGAGAGGAAGGGCAGCTGGAGCCCGACTGCCTGACATCACATCAGCCCTCTCCGCTGCCCTCCATCCACTTCCTTGCCCCTCACTCCTTGTCTCTGTACGGGGCCCCACCACCCTCCAACGTAGAACCGAGTACTCTCTCCACCTTGGCTGGGGTTCCAAATGGCCCGGCTCCCGTACATGTGATATAGCTTACTCCTTCACTCACCAGCAAGCATAGGGATACTTCCATCTTCTCTTGTTACAATAACATCCTGCTTACTTTAATTTCCCATTGTTGCTCATATCCACTCTCTTGTCAAGCCCCATAGCATTTCTGGTGATTCCATTATGTCTCCTCTTTCTTCTCTTGGTTTATCACAATGACTGTATTATTGATACCCTTCATTTTTACTCTCTCTCTCTCCTATGTGCCTAATGCATCCTATCCTGCTGGCCTACATTTCTCCTGTATCTTCCCTGGACGTGAAATTCTTCGACAGCCATGACTACACATTCAGCTCAGATCAGACCCACCCTTCACTGTACAAACTTTTGCCATGTCCCACTCAGACTAAATGTCAAAGTTCTTGTCACCTCACATCCCTCCGCCTTTGCTCGTGCTATGCCTTCCTCCAAGCCTAATGTCACATCTTGATTCATCTACACCAGGACAGCTGTCTCCCTACCTCCCCGAGGACATTGTCCCTGACCTTCAGAATGGACAATGAGCTTCCACAGCTGCCTGTGTCTGCCTCGGTCTGCCTTGTGTGACTCTGTGAAGATGTCCTCTCCTCCTCACACTGAGAGCACAGAGAGAGAGAGAGAGAGAGAGAGAGAGAGAGAGAGAGAGAGAGAGAGAGAGAGAGGAGCTTTTGCGGCTCATCCTACACCTGGCACTTCAACATCCTTTGACATAAACTGCTACAGAAAGGAAAAAGAAGCCAAATTTTAAAAGCTGAAGAAAACCACAAAGTTGTTGTGCCTCAGCCTCCTCGCAGCAGAAACTGGGCTCAATCACACCTTGTCTGTGGTAAAGGTTGTTGAGATAATGCGCACCAAACACGCGGCATAATATTGGACCCAGGGGAAGCCCTCAACAAGTGTTATCATATTAAGAAAGATAATCAGAAGCCTTGGAAGGCAGCTCAGGGGTTAAGAGTGCTTGCTGCTCTTACAAAGAACCAGAGTTCAGTTCCCAGCACACCACAGTAGGTGGTTCACCGTGACCTATATATAACTAGGCTGCAGAGAGGGCTCAGTTGTTAGAAGCTAAGCTCACAACCAAAAGGATCTGGTTTCCATATCACACTCTTCTGTCCAACATTGGGACTGCACTCTTGGAGTGTATATAAACACAAACACACATACAAATAAAAATAAATCTTTTAAAAATGAAAAGAACAAGACAAATCAGTGACCTTTACACCACAACCAAGGTAATAAACTTATCAAAGAAATGGGTTATTATAACTCACACTGAGAGGTTCCAGCCCATGATCAGATGGACCCATGACACAACTTTTTCCAGTGCTACAAGACATTATATCACAGCATAACTCAGTAGCTGGATGAGGGCAACCAATCCCTTAGGGGTCACTTTCCAGTGACTAGAAGAGGGGCCAAGGGAGGCCAGGTTCCACCTCCTCAAGGTTCTACCACTTCCAGCCACACAGCCTTGAATACGTGGGCCTCTGGGAAACATTTAAGATCAAAGCTGTAGCATAAGAATTGAGAGGATTAGACAGGAATGAGGCACACACCTTTAATCCCAGCACTCAGAGGCAGAAGCAAGTGAATCTCTGAGTTTGAGGGCAGCCTGGTCTATAGATCTACTTCCAGGACAGCCAGGGATACACGGAGAAACCTTGTCTCCAAAACAAATAATAGTTTAAATATAATAAATACTGAGAAGACTTAGGGGGACTGAGCTGCCATCAGCCTCTTGAGAAGAGTTTTCTTACAGAGATAGAGGCAAAGGACTGGAAAACGTAGCAGTGATCCTGGGGTTGGGTCCAGAAACTCCCAATGAGAAGGCAGACTGGAGAAGTCAGACTAACAGGGCTAGGGTTGAAGAGGGGAGGAGTTCTCTACTTATGATGGGAGCCAGGGGGATTCAGGAAGGAGACAAGACAGCTCTGGATTCATGTTTAGAATGAAGACAACTTACCTAAGTGTGATTGATTGCTTCATGGCTCTGACTACTGGGGTGGGGAAAGATTGTGACTCAAGACTCCAGCTCACTCAGGCTCATACACTCAAGTAATCTGTGATTCCAAATAAGACTTCCTCTGGGTAAAGCCCAGGAGAGCTAACTGGTCTAGATTTTCCCCAGCACTGCAATGCCCTAGGTTTGATGGAACGTCCCTATGGAACTTCCTTTTCCCCTTTGAGGACTGAAAGATCATGGCTCGGTCATCACATTTCCCTCAAGGGAGGCCGAGGTTCCGGATGCACAGACCCCCGACCGCATCTCAGACTGTCTCATGAACTATGCATATTTTCTTTGCACACACAGCTGGGGCCATCTATTATCCATTCTACTGACTATCTGATCTATTAGTGCACCGAGGCTTCCCTCCACATCATGAATTAGCTATGTGGCACTTGGGTGAGCTGTAAAACTGTCAGGATGTGACACATATAAGAGCCCTGTGCAGCAGAAAGTTCCTCTCACTAGGAGACCTAAGAAATCAACGTAAAGATGGCCCCGACATAATCACATTTGTCCAGCTTTAAGATGTTCCGTTCTGGAGGGCAATGGGTTGTATGCTTTGTCGCTTGTTTGTCTAGTCCCCGAACAAATATTTGTTAGAATCTACTGTGAATTAGGCACTAGGCATGAAGAAAAGAGACAGATAAGCAAAATTCAGAATGCCACAACCCCCTGTATGCCCAGTCATGCATCTAGAAAGAAAGAAATGAAAGTCACAAACTGGGTCACAAGGAACCAAATTAGACTTCATGGAAGTTTTGAAAGTTTTAACCAATGTACAGTTTTATGGCCTTAACACAGAAATTGCTAAATTCACATAAGATGGGTTCGGCCCAAACTGCTTTGAAAAGCCTCACATTGTATTTTGAAAACTAAAATCAAGCGATTTTTATAAAAACCAGGCTAATCATCAACACTATTCCCACAATCTCTTAGAAAATGCATGAACTTTTCTATCAACCCTGAAACGGTATTTCTATGAGACATGGATATCATAGATCTGGGATGCAAGTAGCTTCCTCATCCTTCGTTCATGCTCCCCATCTTCTCTGGGCCCATCTAGACCAACATGTCCCCAACCAGAGGCCAGGTCTGCTTCGGCTCTACAACCACACACATCGAAGGCGGAAAGGAAGAGGAAGACAATGGAGGCGGCATGCTGCAGGAACACGTGGACAGAGCGTCATCCTCGGAAGCTACCAAGACCCGTCCTGGGTGTTGATGTGTCCTCATACTCACCCCAAACCCAAGGCGGTGAGGGCATCTGCACTGGGCCTTCTGCCCCGGGTGCGATCCATCCCATAGTGACCGGGAGAGCAAATGGCTCATCCGGGGACCTTCCTAGGGCTCATGTCCTTCCCAGCAGATAGCACAATAGCAGGCAGGTCTCACCTTCTTCTCCGTGCTCCCGCTTTCTGACTGGTTATTTATCCTGCATGACCAACACTGCTGAGGTAAAAACTGGAAGCCGTCTCCATACTTGCTCCCAATACTTAGAACTGAGCTGCTCTCAGCCTCCCTAGTAATCAGGAAAAGCCAATGAAAACTGCAATCGGAAACCTGTCACAGAAACCCAACCCCGGCGTGTGGTGAGACGCAGCGGCAACCTTGCGAATGAGACACTGTCATTTGTGAGATCGATTCGGCAACCAGCAATAAGGCTGAAGCATCAGGTGTCCCAGGACCACAGAGGACCTTCCCTCCTTCCCTACAGACTCCAGACTGGAGGATTTTGCCCTGTCCCTTGATGGGCAGCAAGAATTACATCCTATACTAACACATTATCACCTGTGTTCTACTTGGCTTTCTGTTGCTGTAATAATCGCCATGACCAAAAGAGCCTGGCCAGGGAAGGGTTTATTTCAGCTTAAGGATGACTGTCCTTCCTTTAGGGAAGTCAAGGCAGGAACTCAATACATGAGCTTGAAAAAGCAGGAATCGTGGAGGAACACTGATTACTGGCTTGTTTCTTCTGCCTTCTTCAGACACCTTCCAAGGGACGCCACAACCCACAGTGGGCTGGCTCCTCCTACTCCAATTAGCAACCCAGGGCTTGCCCCAACAGCTGTGCTCACAGGTCTGCCTGCGGGAGGCTTGAGATTTCCTTCCGTGTCTAGGTTTGTGTCAAGTTGACAAATTCTAAACATCACAACCTGAATAATCACACATCCAGTGGAAAGAGACAGTTAACAAAAAGCTCTTTCAACCAGCAATCGACTTCATTATCATTTACAACACACAGTTTATAATCTTGTTTTTTATATTGGTTGAAATCTATTAAACTGAGTTCAAGGCCCACTAATGGGTAATAATTTAAAATAATAGCCCAGGGATACCTCTCATGTGACATGAAGTTATCCATTAGAAATGCTGTTGCATTACTTTGGCTAGAAGTGAAAAGTTAAAAATAATCTCAATGTCTATCACTTATGGACAAGAAAAATAAAATTTCATATTCACATCAAATCCATATCATTTTAAAAATGAGCTAAATGCATTCATTTTATTTGCCAAAAGCAGTCTTACAAAGTATACTTAAAAATAAAAACAAATCTACTGTATTTCCTTGGTGAGATAATATATATATGATTCATATATATACATATACACATATACACACATACATGTGATTTGAAATAATTGGGGAAACACTTCTATATGAACTGTGGTTTTCATTAGGGGTAAGAAATGGGAGCCATTAAGATAGAGATTTGTGGCCACAGCCTTTGAAGGTTTATTAATTTGATATGTATGAATGTCCACCTGCACGTATGTATGTGTATCACATGTATTCAGTGTCCAAGGAGTCAGAAGAGGACAGCAGATCCCCTAGAGCTAGAACTGCAGATGGGTGTGAGCCACCATGTGGGTGCTGGGAATCAAAACCAGGTCCTCTGCAAGAGCAGCCAGTGCTCTTAACCACTAAGCCTTCTCTCCGGCCCCTTATTTTTTTCCTTATAAATCTTAAGCAAATTCAAACAAATTCATAATCCTCTTAAATACAGATATGCATACAAGAAAAACTATTTTTATATCATTTAAAAAGTCATGAAATAAATCTTTAAATTCATTTTAATGGATTATCTTTTTGACGGACATTTTTCTCCTCTAAGACACAAACCTCAGAGGATTGAAGACCCTTGCAGAATTCAGAGCATTTCAAACGGAGTCTCCTACACACACACACACACACACACACACACACACACACACACTTTTATTGAAAATAGATTTGTTTCTCATATAATATATTCTGAGTAGTTTTCCCTCCCCCTACTCCTCCCACTTCCTCCACACCTCCCCTCCCATCTGGATCTATCCCCTTTCTGTAACTCACTAGCAAACAAACAGGCTTCTAAGGGTCAGTAATGAAATATAGTAAGATCAAACAAAAACTACTGCACTCAAATAGGACAAGGAAAAGAGCCCAAGAGAAGGCACAAGAAGCACAGACACACTCAGAATCCCATAAAAATACTAAACTGAAAGCCACGATAATACACAAGGACCCATAGGGTAAAAAGAGAAAAATACCTTTCTTAAATTTTGTAATATATAATTTATATATTACAAATTATACTATAAATTATAAATCATGTAATATATTATTATTGAATAATCTAATATATTATGTAACATATATTATAAATTACATAATATGTTACATTACAAAATTTAATATATGTGAAATGCATATATTACAAAATTTAAGAAAAAATGAAAAGGGTAAAGCCCTGACATGACATTATGAGACAAGGAACCTCCAAAGATGCTGCTGAGTTATTTGCTGCTGGCATCTACTGCTGGGCACACAGCCTACAATAAGGGGTCCTTTATGTTAACATTTAGGCTTTATGGCAACTTGACCATAGGTGCGAGCAACCTAAGCTGTTGTGGTTTTAGAAGAATTCCCCCCTGGGAGCTTTAAGATTGAGAACACTGAGACAGCTGAGCCCCAAACGCACACCACATCCTCTGAACCAACTGCTGCTGGTGCTGAACAGGCACGATTTTCGCTGACTCCTCACATGGCCACCTGCTAAAACAACGTGCAAAGACTCCTCAGAAACCAATTACATGGTAGATTAATAATGCTAGCCATTTCCTGCAACCAAGGGTCCTAAAAGAATAGGAAGGTCACTTATCAGAGCAGCCTTTCAGTTCTGCACCCGCAGCGGCTGCGCTCCCGGATGCTGGCACTGTACCCAATGTGAGGATGGGTCTGGCCATCACCCTCACCCTCCAGGGGCAGCTTTGTGCAAACCTAAGATGCTGAACAGTAGTCAAACTTGGTTTGACCTAAGTAAGTGTTTCTTTCTCCTTACTAATCACTCCGTGGGTACAGCTTCAATACTGCCAGCCTCCATCCCATCAGTACCTTGAGAACTTTGCAGACACTCAGCAACATTGAAACCATAAATCATGTCGGTTGTCTCTCTTGCCCGCTAATACGCAACCTGCCTTAGCATGACTTGTTTATCTAGCATAACTGTCTGTATAAAACACACACATTTCATCTTCTACCTCATCGACAAGGATGCTTCAGCTTCACTGAAGGAATGGGCCAAGGGAGATAAGCACACTACAATCTCTGTTATATTAGCTACATGAGGCTCTCTGCATTTGGACAAATGGTTTAGATGCTTGGAGGTGCTTTCTAGACTTCTTAAAATCACACTCATTGATTGTGTGTGTGCATTCATGTGTACATTTGCACAGGGGCATGCAAGCCACGGTGCGTGTCGAGGTCAGGGGTCAACTTTCAGGAGTCACTTCTTTCCTTCCACCTTGGGTTGCAGGGATCAAGCTCAGGTCATAGTTGAGCTAGCGCACCAGCTCACGGCTCTATTTCTGCATCTATGCTTTTCTGTGTAAGAACCAAAGGTTGTATGTGGGTACGTGCTTGCATCTGTGTGTGTGCATGCATGCAAGCATGTGTGTGTGTGTGTGTATGTGTGTGTGTGTATGTGTGTGTATGTATGTGTGTGTGTGATAAAAAGCACTGTAAAAACAGGCTGCTGCTATTGCTTATCAGCAGTAACAGCAATTGATGTCATCTCTGTTTACATATTTGCACGTTATAGCTCGTTCAATTTTTTTTTGTTGCTCTTATTGCTACAACCCCTAGTGGCTTTAATATTTTTCTCAACTAATTAATTTCAAACCTCTGATATAATTTCTTTTTCAGCTTGAGAGAATGGGATTGCTCTTCAAAATAAAAACCTGAGGGCTCCTTGGGCTGCATCCCAGGTACCCTGCCACATGGTCAATACATCACGGAGTTCCATATCAAACTCCTAATTTTTTTCATTAAAAAGCCATTTTTGGTGTAGTCCAGTAGGCCCAAACTGCATATATGGCTTTGACTCACCAACAAGAAGAAAGAAATGAGACTGATAAGTACGCTGATAAGGTGTATTCAGATTTTAAAACAGACTTCAAGGCACCTAACAGCCATCTCTACTTCCTGGCATTATTCTTAAACCTGTGTCTCCAAACCAAGGTGTATATATATACATATACAAACACACACACACACACACACACACACACACAATACTGGCCTGTGAGCAATGCCGCGTGGCTAACACATAGGAGATTTAGGGCTGAATCTGTTCTGAACTGCCCCCATCATGCGCCTTGAACACCAATAACAGGTGTAATAAATGCCGTGTAGATACCTGTCACCTGCCCTTAGCACCAGCAGAGAGGGCTTTAACTCTAAGCCTGCAGTCACTAAGACCACGAAGGCCTCAGGAAAGCACACTCTTGTAGTGCTAACTTTCCGCTACTATAACAAAATACCTGAAATAATCTAAATGAAAAGAAAAAAATGGATCTAGGGTTCCGTTTGGGATGTCTTACTCCATGGCTGTCTCTCTTCACTGCTTCGGGGCCTCTACTGACATAACACATCATGGCGGGTGTGTACATGTGGCGCAGGAAGACAGATACACAGCACACGGTGCCAGGAAAGCAAAGCGAGAGGAGGGTCCAAAGACCCTTCGAAGGCACACCCCCAGTGACCTCACTTCTTCCCATTAGACCTCGCCTTCTAAAGATCCCACCCACCCTCTATAACACTGTAGTGTGGCTGGGATGGGGGGGGTCTTCAGCTCATGATCTTTGAGGAATATTTATCTAAACGACAGCAATTAAATAAAACCCTGAGTGGTGCTTCAAACTTTCTGTTCCCTTCCTCGTGTTCTAATTCATGGCTCCAGAGCACAGAGGGGGAGGGCATTCTATGAAGGGTCACACGATGAGTATTTCGGGCTCCACAGGCCACGTGGTCTCCATCATGGCTCACGGGGCAACAGGAAAGCACAAAGGAAACAAAAATGACAACGGTGAGCATGCCCACTCCGTCCCAAGTAAAGGTCGGTAGTAAGGAAAATCTGGCACATGGGTGGCTGGCTCTGATGCAGAAGCTTACGCAGACTAGCGCAGTACTCAGCCGCCTCCACGGTCGCTGAGGAATGTTCTACTACAATAAGTAATGCGCAATATCCGCTCTTTTGGATATATAAGTATCTAGACCCAATGGGCATCAATGTGCACCAAGCTTAATACTGATTTCTCCATTGCCAAGTAGATAATGAGTATTAAAATAATTTTTTTTTGCATTTCTGAGAAAAATTTTATTGGCCTTTTGGATAAAATTTATTTGCCAGGAAGGATGATCCCATCATACTTCTGCTGGAACCAGCGCATGGCTTCCTCTTTGCTGATTCTGTGTTTGGCCCCAATGCAGCCTGTCCTGTGCTTCTTGTCTGCAATGCTGAAACCTGGCCTGCCCAGCACCACAAAGAAGTCCAGGCCGTAGATCCCAATGTTTTTTAAACTTCATAAGAATACTTAATGAGCACCCATGAGATGGTGTGGACGATAATGGCACTTGTCACACAAGCTTCACCATTTGAATTCCGTCTCTGGGACACACAGAAAAGTGGAAGTTGAGGGGATAGAACGGAGTTCACAGAATTGTCCTCTAAACCGCACATGCTTGCTCTGGCAACATGTGCACTGTATACACACATACGCACGGAGAGAAAAGTAAAAATTTAAAAATACTTAGTAATAATTGAAATTTAAAATTGTAGCTTCATTAAAATGGATTTTATTAAAAATTTGAAGAACCAGCAAGATAGTTCAATGGTTAAGCCACTGACTGCCAAACGTGTGGACTGGAATTTTAACCCTAACACCCACAAAGTGGGAAGAGAAAGCCGACTCCCACAGTTGTCCTCGACTTCCACATGTAAGTCCTGCCACATGCCCTCCTTCTGCACCATAAAAATAAATACGATGTGGGGTACCCTTCTGTATGCTGTGACTATGTCTTATTACCATCGGTTAATAAAGAAGCTAATTTAGCCAATAGCCAGGCAGAAAAGAGTTAGGTGGGAAATCCAAGCAGAGAGACAGGGAGAAAGAAGATGAGACAGTGTAGAAAGTCAGAGAGATGTCAGGAGCCACTGGAGAAGCAAGACCCGAGTTAATAAGCCACAAGCCTTGTGCTAAAATATAGACTATTAGAAATGGGTTAAGTTGTAAGAGTTAGTTAATAATAAGCTTGGGCTAATAGGCCAAACAGTTAGTAACTAATATTAAGCCTCAGAGTGGTTATTCGGGAACTGGTAGGTGGGAGAGAAAAAAAAGTCCAGTAACATAAAAATAGTAATATTTTTTTTAATTTAAAGCTATGTAGTCTGGCCTGAGGAGCACAGTGGGCCATGCTGACCAGCATCTCATTGGCCCGAACCATCTCACACCATGTGCGCTTCCAATCACAATGTCTCTGATAAGGTCCCTGGATGGCATCACCCTCCAATTTGGCACCAGGCCTTTGTCATCTTCAAGGTCAGCAGCTTAAACCAATCCCTACATTCCAAGCCTCTGGGCATCCAGCACACTCAGAGCTTTCCAAGATACCATTACAGGAGAAAGAGGGCCTTAGAGTCCAAAAGTCAGAAGACCCTGGCTGCCAAGAAGGCCACACAAGGTGGGAAGGGCTCCCTCTGTGATGGGTGCTGTCAGGGGACTCAGGACCCTTGCCTCATGCACCAATGCTATTCACCAGTGCATGCACATACATGCACACATGCGCATACACACACACACACACACACACACCTCAGCCTATCTCTGCACCAGACCCTGGAAACACAATGAGGACGTGCTGACTTGGCAACCAGTTCCTGGTTTCAGGAAAGTGTGCCTGGTTCCTGGGTAGCATCCAGTTTGAGGCATCTGACCTTGAGTTGCAGGCTGGGGCAGCCAAGATGCCCTCTAGAATTTTAAGATCACCTTCAGTGATGTCATGAAGACCTCCCGTTCTGCACTTCCCCTTCCATCCCTCACTGAACATCCCCCATGGAAGACATTCTCAGGACCCTGTGTGTACTGGGGTCAGCACATAGCACTGTGTGCAAGTCAGACCTCAGACAGGCTCTATTACAATGGAAGTAAAGTGGGTTTTTGAAGTTTGTTTTATCCAAAATAATAATGATTATTTTATTCTAAAATTTAATATTAGCAATTTTAATCTCTAGTCTGCCTTTTATTTTAATGTGTAATTTTGAATATTTTATGAAGTAATTTTGAAATTTATATATTTAATGAAATCGTGTATTTTATGTGCTTTGGACATGATTACTTTTAATCCATTATATGTTTCAGAAGTGGAACAAGTTAAGAATTATTTGGTAAATAGAAATTACAGAAGTTAAGTTCAGGAAAGAAAATTGTTAACATAAAAAAAACTTCAAAGAAGCAATCGATTTAATTTCTATGGTTTACCTATTTTTTTTTTATTTAGGCATACATCTGTGCGCGGCTGTGTGCACTTGAGTGCGGAGGCCAGATGAGGGGATGGATCCCCGGGAGCTGGAGGTGCAGGCGGCTGTTACTGCCTGAGGTGGGTGCCCGAACTGAAAGCAGGGGGAAAAGCCATGGGCTGGAGAGGCCGTTCAGCCTTGAAAAGCTGAGCCTCACAATCAAAGCCCCAACAGCCGAGGCCTCTCTCCAGCAGTCACTGAAATGTTGGGAGCGTGAGAGCTGAAACTGAGCAGGCTGGTGGGGAAAACGAGTCATGCAGCAGCCACAAAGAGCTCATGATAATGGTGTTTTCTTCTACATAAAAGAAGTAATTAGAATTTTTCCTATAGTTTTGTTTTGCTTATCTCCCATCTTAAACAGGAGGATGTTGTACAGAGGATTCGAATAAATTTTAAAAAATAGGAAAATTAAGCTGCTTCATCTTGCTTTCTGCTTATAAAGATTAGAAATAAGCATAGTTATGAAGCATGTTATTTCCATAAATACCTGTAAATCCTTTTTAAAGACTCTTTTTCCATACAAATATGTGTGGAAACATATACAGGAAAATACATATATAGCATATACAAATATATTATATTGTATAATATGTATGTATATGGACAAACATGAATATAAAATACGTTAATATATACCTGAGTATATTTGTGTGTATATACATGCTTGAATACTATATATCACATGAGTATATGTGTATATGTACACACATTAATACATAAATATATGCATGAGTTTATTATATCATGCATGTGTATATTACACACATGGATATGATATATAAAAATGCACACATAAATATACGGGCACAGAAATATTTGGGAACAAACATGAGAAGAACTTACTCCATGAAGATGAACTTGCTGCCAAAAGCACTAAAAGTAGGCAATAAAATGTTCTTCATACATTCCAAGTTCTGAGCCAGTCAGATAAAACCTAAGCTTTTAAAAATTCTTTAATTAAATCAACTAATTTGTTGCTCTAAATTTACGAGTGCAAAATAATAACTTCTATTCTTTGATCTTTATGAACTTTGCTTGTGTAAATTTATAACCAGATGTGGTGGTGCACACCTATAATCTTAGCACTTGGGAGGCTGAGGCAAGAGGATTTCAAGTTTGAGGCCATTCTGAGCTACAGACTGAGAATCTGTCTCAAAGGAAGCAAACCACTATCTCATCCAGGTTTCAAACTTTTCTATAGCAACAGCAGAGTTGCCGAGGCAAGAGGGACCGTACTAAGCGATTTGTTCACTAGCTTTGTAACTTTATTTATTCTAGGTTTATACCTTTTAAATGTATAAGCACACGCTATCAGGACGATCCTCAGCACTTTCCCCAGCTTTGTAGTATAAAACATATTTTAGTTCACCCAAATCATGAAAACAAACATGTCAAAAAAGAATTTTCAGAAGATATTTTTATGGAAAAAGATGTCTGACTGGCAATGGTCCTTAAGAAGGAATAACTGTCGTGGAACCTTCTCAAAAGCTGACCACATACTACGTAACAAAGCAAACCTCAAGAGATACAAAAGAAAACTGGAATAATCTCATGTATCATATCAGATCACCATTACTTAAAGTTAGAATTCAACAGCAACACTAATTTCAGAAAGCTCACAAACACATGGAAATTAAACAATGCTCACTCGCAACACCAAAGGGTCAAGGAAGAAATAAAGGAAGAAATTAAAGACTTCCTAAAATTCAGCGAAAATGACCACACAACATACCCGAATTTATGGGACACAGTGAAAGTAATATTAAAAAGAAAGTTCATAGCAATAAATGCCTGAATAAAGAAGCTAGAAAAATCCCACAGTAGTTGTAAATCCCAGTCTCTGGCCTCCATCTTTGGAGGCCCTGCCCCTGTGCCCCTTGCACCTTGACACCTCCAAGAGGAGGATCAATGTAGCCCACCAAACCTTAACCACTTCCCCAAGGAGGGTCCAGGTAGCCCGCCAAACCTTGACCCCTCCCCAGAGGAGGTTAGGACCACTCACCCAGTCTATTTAAACTGCTCCCCAGAAAGTCAACATGTGGTGTCCACCACCCCCACCCCTGCCGTGGTTCCCCACAGCGCCACCCAAGAGCCCAGGAGTTCTAATAAACCTGGATATCTTTTAATTCAGCCTGTTTTGATTTGGTTTGTTTTGATTAGGCTTGATTGGGATTTTTGCATCAACATGGAGCTCGCGTTAGAAAATATTTCTAACATCTGGAGGTCCCACTGAGACAGGGCAGCCTCTTCTGGAAGCCTATGGCCACACATCCAAAGCACCCTTGTCCATAACCCAAGTTCTCCACACCAGGCTAAAACTGGTTCCCAGACTACAGGGCTGCTGGTGAGTCCCTTTCTCTTGGCCATGGTATAGGGTTTTGGGGAACCCATTTATGCTTACTTTTGTCGACTGTCGAACTCTTGTGGAAGAAGCAGGCCGCACCAAGAGTCTGATTTCAGCAGCTAGGCCGGGCCTAGCTGAGGTGAGTTTTGTTTGTTTAGGGATGCCTAGCATTCAGTTTTCACAGCCCCATTTTGGCCTAAGAGCTATTTTAGTGGACACGCTGTAATAGACTCAGGCCACGCAGTTGGGCATAGACTTTAAGATGGGCCCTTGCAGTTCAAAGCCAGACCCACTGTTGCCCCTGGGATGCCTCTTACAAAATCTTTATAAATTGGAGCTGTCCAATACAATCTGTCCCAAATAGCCAATTTCCCTATGCACTAAGATTTGACCTCAATACTATCTTGACAATGGGACGCATTGGCCACCAGAAGGAAGCCTTGAGCTTACCATCCTCTGGAACCTAGAAAATTTCTGTCGCCGTGGGGACAAATGGACAGAGCTTTCATATGTCCATGGTTTTTGGGCTCTGGCTCTCACCCTTCCCTCAGTAGCCAGTGTCTAACAGCACTGGCCTTGGTCACTAGGGCAGCGACACCTCCAAATTCCCAGTCATCTGGAAATTGGGACGCCGACAATTCCAGCTGGACCATGTAGACAGAGGCACTGGCTCCTCCCCGACTCCCTCAACACACACTACCCACCTCCCTCCGGTGGAGCATCATTCTCTATATTCCTCTCCTTCCCTGTACTCGACTACACTCTCCCTGGCCAAACTAGAAGTTCAAGGTCAATTTCCACCTTACCCACCTTTCTCCCTCCTCCCACTCCTACCTCTTCTTCCCACCCTTGGACCCATTCTGTGCACTGGACTCGTCCCTCCAAATCCTCCACCAGTCTCCTCCCATACCAGATTTCACCATAGCTCTGCCCTCTCTGGGGAGTGGCGGGAATTGCTGGCATTATGAAAGTCCATGTTCCCTTTTCTCTTCCAGATCTCTCTCAGATAGAAAACCAGCTGGGTTCAGGGTTCCTTTTCTACTAATCCTCTGCCCATATTAAAGAGTTTCGTTATTTGTCCCAGGCCTACGATCTAATCTGGCATGACTATTACGTCATCCAAACTTCTACTCTCACTCCTGAGGAGCAAAATAGAATTCAGGTAGCAGCTAGGGAATATGCAGACCAGACTCATTTGGTCCCTGTGGGAAAAGTGGCTGTGCCGGCCACAGAACCACACTGGGACTACAAACCTGGCCAAAGCAGCCGACAGAGGCAGGACATCATGGTTCGTTGTCTACTTTAGGGTATGGAAATGGTCTCGGAAAAAGTAGTTAATTTTGACAAACTTCAAGAGATTACACAGCTAGCAGATTAAAATCCAGCCACTTTTTTAAATTGGATACAAGAGACCACGGTCCAATATACCAGCCTTCCCAGTGGGAGCCACGGTCTTGCCTTCCATTTTATTTCACAGTCAGCACCAGATATTAGAAAAAAAAAGTTAAGAAAGACTGAGGAGGGTCCCCAAACCCCTATACAGGAATTGGTGAAAATGGCCTTTAAAGTTTTTAACACCTGAGAAGAAACAGCCGAGTCTTCCCGACAGACAAGGCTACAACAAGCAGGCTCAGGCCTTAGCAGCAGCCCTAAGCCAACCACAAGGATGGCTCCATCCCTGAGGAGCCCAGTGTAACTCGACCTCACAGAAAAGCTGTTACAAATGTGGCCTAAGTGGTCATGTGGCACAATATTGCACTAAACCTCCTACGAGGCCATGCCCTATCTGCCAGCAACCTGGACCCTGGAAATCACAATGCCCCAGTGCGGGCTTGTCCTCTATGCCACGCCATGGAGGTCTGCCGGGCAAGTGAAAGTGTGCCAGCCTTCGAGCTTCTCAGCCTTGCAGAGGATTGACGCTGCCCAGACTTGGCATTTCATTTCCCGTAACCCTATCTGAGTCTAGGGTAACGCTGCAGGTAGTGGGTAAGTCCATTACTTTTCTTTTGGACACGGGAGCTACCTATTCTGTTCTAATATCTCACTCGGGCCTTACATTCCCCCCACCAATTTCAGTTATGGGGGTAGACACTCACTTAAAACTTTGCCACTGCCCTGCATTCTTGCAGAACAATTTTTCTCTCATTATTTCTTAGTGATACCCACTTGCCCAGGACCTCTACTGGGTCAAGATATCCTTAGCCACTTCATTCACACTCATTTTAGCCCCCACACCCTCTCCTGAGCCACACTTTCTCCTCACTCTGACAGTCTCACAGGTTCCTGCCCCAGACTGTTCTGTCCCTACTCTCCCTGATCCAGTAGATACCCAAGTATGGGACACTTCTACTCCTGTGGTTACTACTCACCACCAGCCAGTCCAAGTTTGCCTTAAAGACCCTTCATCCTTCCCTTCCAGACCCCAGTTTCCTATTTCTGAAGCCCAGTGCCGAGGCCTCACCCTTAAGCCATCTCACCCATCTCCTATCTCAAAGACTTAATTCCTATTAACTCACCTTGCAACACTCCAATTCTTCCTGTGCGTAAGCCCTCTGGTGCTTACCGCCTAGTTCAAGACCTCAGCCTCATAAATGAGGCAGTCATTCCAGTTCACCCTCTGGTTAACAGCATTTACATTCTCCTGTCTAACGTCCCTCCTATCACCTCCTACTTTACAGTTCTAAACCTAAAAGATGCCTTCTTTACTGTCCCTTTGCACCCTGATACATACTTCCTCTTTGCCTTTACCTGGGAGGACCCTGACTCTCAGTTCTCCAGACAGCTTACATGGACTGTTCTCCCTCAGTGTTTCCAGGATAACCCCCATTTCTTTGGCCAAGCTCTTGGCTTGAGATCTCTCAAACTCTGACACAGGTCCTAGCACGCTCTTCCAGAGCGTGGACGACCTACTTCTCTGCAGTCCTACATTGTCTCTGTCCCAACAGGCCACCTCTGCACGCCTGGACTTCCTCGGATCCCTGGGATATCGAGTTTCACCAAATAAGGCTCAGCTGTGCTCTCCTACCGTGGCATATTTGGGTGTTCAACTTAGCCCGGGGTCTAAGACCCTCACCTCTGACAGGGTCCAAGCACTGCGGGATTTACAGCCCCCAACCACAGTGGCTCAGATCCTCTCCTTTTGGGGTCTGTTACGGTTCTTTTGCCATTGGATCCCTAACTTTTCCATTACAGCCAAGCCTCTGTACCAGGCAGCGGGAGAGACACCCACAAGGCCTCTCACGCACCCAGCTATCGCTCATCGCCATTTCTCTCTACTGTGAGATGCCCTTCTGACAGCCCCTGCTCTTGTTCTTCCAGACCCCACAAAGCCTTACCATCTCTATAAAGATGAGGGGTCAAGAATGGCCACAGGAGTTCTCACCCAACAGGCTGGGCCTTCAAATCAGGCTGTCGCCTTTTTATCCAAACAGCTAGATGTCACCGTCTGTGGATGACAACCATGCCTGAGAGTCCTGGCAGCAGCAGCTGAACTCACTTGGGAGGCTCTCAAGATCGCATTGTCTGGACTAATCATGGTCTATTCTACCCATTACCTCTCAGACCTTGTGAGACACTCCTCTCTCTCCCTCCTTGGGCCTTCATGAGTCCAGGCTTTTCACTTACTGTTTCTAGAAAACCCCCAAATTATTTTGACTTCCAGTCCTGCCCTAAACCCCACAACTCTCCTTCCTGTTCCCTCCCCCTCTGGTACCTCCTCTCACTCTTGCCCAGAGGCTATAGAGGCTTTAACCTCACCTCTTCTAGACCAGCCACTTACGGATTTCCAATTCACCCTGTTTGTTGAGGGAAGTTCCCTTACATATAGATAAATCAGGAAACCGCCAGGCAGCATATGCAGTGGTCACTTCCACTGACATAGTCGAAGCAACCCGCCTGCCAATGGGAACCTCCTCACAAAAGGCCTAATTAATTGCCTTGACTAGGGCACTCCAAATAGCCAAGGGCCAATGGGCTAATATCTACACTGACTCTAAATATGCCTTTTTAATAGTCCATACCCATTCTACACTCTGGAAGGATTGGGGCTTCCTTACTACCAAGGGCACTCCCATAGTTAATGGACCCCTTATAGCCAACCTCTTGGAGGCCCTCCAGCTCCCTGCAGAAGTAGCCATTATTCACTGTCAGGGACACCAATCCTCCAAGGACCCTGTGGCCTTAGTCAATGCCAAGGCTGACTCAGTGCCCCCAGGGACCTCCAGCTCCTCGGACTCCACAGAACATATTTTGTTCTTAACTCCCTCCTGTCAGCCCTGTTACCAACCTAAAGAGAGGGACTAGCTTATAAAAATGGGGGGGGGGTCACAAAAACAAAAGATGGATGGTTTTAAATAACCGTCTCATCATTCCTCAAGACCAGGCATTGTCAGTCATTTCAGACATCCATCAGACCTTACACATGGGCCCCAAAGCTTTTTTCCCCTTCTTGAAGCCCCTTTTTGACCCCACCCATCTTCGAGATGGTGTTTCACAGGTTCATTCCTCCCACCAGACGTGTCCCAGGCCAATCCACAGGGGGCTCCCACATACATCAGTTTCTACACGAGCTTTGTGGACACCACCGGGGCGAAGATTGGCAGGTTGCATATGCCTACTCATAAAAACTCCGTTATCTCTTAACACTTGTGGATACTTTTACAGGATGGACAGAAGTGTTTCTGGCCTCCAGGGAAACAGCAGATGTGGTGGCTCAGGTACTCCTGGACCACATCATTCCTCGGTTTGACATTTTACGGACCATTTAGACGAACAATGGCCCAGACTTCACTTGCAGGGTCAAGGAGCTCGTGTCAGAGGCTCTCAACATCTCCTGGAAATTCCACACCCCTACCATCCACAATCCTCGGGAAAGGTGGAGAGGGCCAATAGACTCATCAAACAACAGCTAACCAAGCTCTCCATTGAACTCAGGTTATCTTGGCCCTCCCTTCTTCCCATTGCCTTTACTTGCCTCAGGGCCACCCCACATTCCTCTACGGGCCTGAGCACTTTTGAGCTGCTTTTTGGCAGGCCGTTTCTCCTTAACCATCACCTCCCAGTCCAAACTCCTCCACTGGCGGGGTACCTACCCTACCTCTCCCTTTTAAGATCCCTTCTCCGTTCACATGCTGACAGTTGTCTCTCTGGTCCTACACCAGTGGACCCTAATGCCCCTAAACCTGCCCCGCTCTCCCCAGGGGACAGAGTACTCCTTAAACAGTTAACTCCTAGGTCTCTCGAACCTCAATGGACAGGACCTCACACGGTAATCCTCCACACCCCCTCGGCTTCCAAGCTCCTGGGGCACCCATGCTGGTACCATCTCTCCAGGCTAAAGGGCACCTACTCAAGACACTTGGTCTGTCCAGCAATTAGGACCTTCCACCCTCCAGTTTTCCAAGATGCCACAATGAAGGGCCTACCTGCTCCTCATCCTGGCTCACTCAACTTTGGTGATACAAACAAGATCGGTAGTAACAATATTTTTTTCCTAGACAGCTGCCTTCTTACCTCCCCCTGGCGTCTCTGGGATAACAGTACATGGGATGCCTTTCCAGCTACACCTCTCGCTGAGCGTGGACCCACCAGCACCCAGCTCTCCCTTTCCCCATGTCGCCCCATGCCCGCAGGAAGTAGCCAGACTTGAGTCAATGCCCCCTTTTCCACAGAGATCCTAAATGTTGGTCAAAATATCACCTCAGCTTTCTGTCACCCCTTACGGAAACAGTCTGGAATGTAAATCCCAGTCTCTGACCTCCATCTTTGGAGGCCCCGCCCCCGTGCCCCTTGCACCTTGACTCCTCCCTGACTGCAAAAAGCATCCCAACAGGCTATACAGTCCCTGTCAACTGTGCCGTTTCGTCTTCATCAATGCAACACAAACTCAAGCCACCGGGGAAGAGGGAATGTCAGCCAAAGAATTGCCTCCATCAGATAGACACGTGGGTGAGTTTCTGGGTCACGCTCTTGATTAACAATTGATGTGCAAAGGCCCGCCCATTGAGCCTGGGCTGTATAAGCAAGGCAGCCAGCAAGCCATGAAAAACAAGGCAGTCAGCAGTGTTCCTCCATACCTACTGTTTTAAGCTCCTGCCTTGGCTTCTCTTGATGGCCAGCGACCTGTAACCCAAATCCACCCCCTCCGCCCCAAGTTGTTCTTGCTCATGGCATAGATCCTAGCAACAGAACTCAAACTAAGACAGCTATAAGAGTCCATAGCCAAACCCGCAGATCCTGGCCTGCATGACCCAGAGACCTTGCTGGGTACCAGGTCTGCCAGGCTTAGTGGTCATGGCTGTAGTCAAGGTAAGCTCTTAGGATGCTAAGTCAGCAGGATGGGATCTCAGTCAGGACCACATGCCTCTCCTGGAGGTGACCCTCAAGAAATGAAGTAACATGGGATGGAAAACAAGGAAGACAGAGAAGCGCCGAGTGTGGAAGATGGCGTCATCCTGGAGCACCAGCCTTACAGTTACCAACAAGGGAAAAAAAAGGTCCTGGACTGAGGACGTGAAAGAGGTGATTATCTTTTATAGATATTTGTATATTGCTAATGTGTATGCAGACACTTTGTTTTCATTAGAGGGCTGAGTTTTGAGTTCAAACTTTCATAAATAAGAGACAGCAAGGAGAAAGAGAAGCAGACGGAGGTGGAGGGAAGAGAAAAAGGAATGGGGAAAGGGGAGGTTGGGTGTCCCTCTCACAGCCTCTCTGTCTTCTTGGCAAACGACAGCGTCAAGAGGGAGATCCTGATGGAGCCCAGTGGAAGTGCACACTCACACGCAAGTCTAATTTTAACGCTTTGAAGAACCGACAAGCAACTTCCAAAGTGGCCTCGCCGTTTTACAACCTTCAGTGTAAGAGGGTAAGTTCCAGTTCTTACATCCTCACCAACACTGCCCCATCCTGTGTGTGTCCACGGGTTGTTCTTCATGCCAGCCACCACTGTTATATCCTTAACCCATTGGGGTGTGTGTGTGTGTGTGTGTGTGTTATTGTTGTTGTTTTTAAATGAATAAAACATGGAGTTTTTAGTTTATTTGGTGAGAGAGCAGGAAAGTGTGCTGACCACGCTCCCAGCAGTCCAAGTTCCCCATCGCATAACCAGGACTTGCTAGCTCAGTTTTGGAAGTACCCATAATTGCTAATCCCATCTGTCTCTCTCTTGTTGATGCGGCTGCCTCCAGAGAATCCCCACACCTTTTCATCTGCTATTTTGGCATTGTGTGGGCCGAGGAACCAGATACTCAAATCCTTAGGAGATACATTTAGACGGAGGAGGGATGACAGACTCCCTGCTTCATGAACTAAGCTTTCGGCATGTCTTTAGGGTACTCTCATGTCCTTCTGGTGACGGTCCACCACACCCACATGATCTAGTTAGATGAAATTGCACCTAAATGACTATCAAGAAGGCCCACAGCGTCTGCGACTTGATTTTACCTTGATGGAGGTAGATCTAGCCCACAGTGTCCTCATGAGAACTGCTGCAAACTGCTGGGAAACCATCTAGCGAGATGCACCCTGACCCAGGGGAACACCAGAGGCCACGGAGAAGCTAAAACTTGGGGACTCCAAACCACTGTGCAAACTAAGCAGGAGTAGTGGATTAAATGCGATGCCTAACAGGCCCTACGCAATATCCACTCACTCTATTCCTATTAGAGAAACGCAGCACAAAGGTTTGGATCATCTATTAGCTTAGCGGACAGGCTGAGCTACGCCTCTAGTTTTTGTGAGAAGGCCAGGCTTAATACTCGGTTAAAACCTCCTCATCCCCTCGGGGTACATTTTGTATCTTCTAGCTCAGGCATATCCCAAAACATAGAAAACATGCCATTGTTGCAGCCCCACCACCACCATTCTGTAACACTCGGAATCAATTCTTCATGTCATTTTGCAGGACTTGTCCACATCTTTGTCTCTGAAAGAGAAGACATGGCCCCATGAAAGAGTCTAAACTCAATGTGAGCTTCCCTCAGCTTCAAGTTATTATTTTCCCCACCTATCAGAATGAGGGAAATACCTTCTGCTAAGTTTTAAGTTGCTACGTAGAGAAAAAAAAAAAACACTGTATAAAAGAAACAAGGATACCTGATGAATGGCGACATAATTATCATAATCATTTGCAAAGCTGGAAAGGCAGCTCTCCATGAAGGGAAAGAACACTGGGTCGTCCACCTAAGCCATTAGCACCTGTGGGCCAAAGTGCTGAGTCAACCCAGAATCCACCCAGCGTCTCCACACTCAGGCATTTGCGCAATGGAGTCACCCTTCAGCACAGGACACCTGCAAGGGCAGATGCAAAGCCCCTGACTGTGCAAGCCATCACTCTCTAAAAGATACACTCCCTCTGTCCCCAGCACACACGCGTCCTACCTCCCAGCTGGGCCCCCCATGCTCCCCATAATTCCTTGCCCATTTTCGCTCCCCCCTTTCATCTCCCAGGAGCTTGCTGGGGACTTCCTCCCCAGTCCCACATCCTCCTATATGATCTGGATTTTAGTTCATGTGTTGGGCCCTGAGCAGTGCCTCCCTCTCAGAAAAATCCCCTGCCCTTTCAAATCTGCAAGCCATGGATTCCTTGAAGTTTCACTAGAGGTTCTAGCACAGCAACCAATCAACAGTTGTTCCCTACCGGGGAAGGTCGTCCTGTGCAAACAACCATGCAGCTTTAAGGGGCAAGCACCAAGAGCAGCAAGACAGAAACCCTAGTGACCGATGAGTGACAGGTGTTAAAGGCAGGATGCCCTCCCTTCCTGGCTCGCATCCCCTCTGAGAAAAGACTTTGGTGGGAAATAGCCAGATCTGAACAAGAGGTTCTGAAGAAAGGTAGGAAGACAACCTGCAGTGGAGGTGGCAAGGTGCCCAGCAGGAGCTCTGGCCAATGCGCCACACTGAACTGATGTGGACCACACCACACGATGATAAAAAAGAAAAGAAAAAGAAAAACTCAAGGAAAATGGCTCCCTCCGGGCTGAGGGATGCTAAAGGCTGATGCAGAAGAAACCTAGTGACTGGACAAGAGAATTCAGCAAGGTCTGGAGCAGAACAAGGCAGCTGGGCTCTGTTGACACAGGGAAGTGGGGAGCATGCCACGGGGGCCAGTGGTGGCTCCGCTGAGACCGCTGGATTGGGTCCAGGCAGCATGCCTCCCTGAAGTCAGGCTAAGCGTGAGCCAGAGTTGTTTCAAGAATGTGGGATTTCTGAGGACAGAAGGAGAGGCAAAGACCACGGGATCTGAAGCGGGGAGGAGGAGTCGTATTTGACTTGAAAATAAGGCTTTCACTTTAGCAGTGAGAAGCTCTCTTATGTGGCCATTCATTTTCCCAGACACGACACCCAGGAAAATATCACATATGTGGGTCACACAGAGAGGCTTGGTGATAGTGGGGTCTTTTTATGGCAACATCATTCAGCTATTTATAGCAAGCAATTAAAAAGGCTCTAAGTGGGCCACCACATTCCCATCTGGCGGCTCTGGCTGTGGTGGCATAAAAACAGGCGATGAGATAAAAAGCTTCTGCACAACACCCGTGTTACAGCTATACAAACACCATTATTGGATGCTTACAAATCCGCCGTTAGGTGGGCTTTACAGTTTATTTGTAAAGTCACTTAAAGTATGCATGGAATGAATTACACACCATGCAGGCCACATTATGAGAGAACATAAGGCTTATTTCATGCCAAGCTGGCATTAAAGCAAGCAGGTGGGCAGACACAGTCAGGGGGACCTGCCAGGCAAGCAGGAGATGGACTCAGGGTAGCAAGGAGATCATCCTTGAGCCACACAGACCAGAACAGGAGTCACAGCTTTGCCCGTGAGGATGACACTGGGGATGCTGGTCCTTGGAACTTCGGTTTCTGACATATAAAACCAGTACCTAATGTCTGTGGGTTTTTTGTTTGTTTGTTTGTTTGTTTTGCATACAGTGTGCCAATCGACTCTGGCACTTGACACGGCTCCGCAAATGACAGCTTCTTTATGCACCATGAACACAGCACAGGCCAACACCCCTAAGTGGTGAATCTACAGAAACAAAATCCCCCAGGAGCAAACCTCCTACAGTCCTGGTCACTGGCAACCTCCTGGCAAATGGGCTTCACCCGACTATTGCGCATGCCCGGGCATATGGTACTCGAGTTCTCAGAAGTTCCCCGTGCCTCGGCTGCACTTCAACACTATTTCTACCACAGCCCCTTCCTACTCAGGACTCCACTGTGCTGACCAAACCTTGACATGGGTCACTGTGAGTATAGTGATGAGCAAAAGAATCCAGCTTCCTTCCTAACACAGTCCAGCTACGTCCAGTGAGAAAATTCTGCCTGTGACCTGCCCGTTCATAGACCCCATAATAATGCCAGGTGTGAGTTTCACCTTGTAGAACAAGACTTAAGCCCCAGCGAAGGTTACCATTACTATTCTGCTAAGTATACATAACACTGGACCAACTCCTAATGACTTACTGTTATACCATACACTAGTAGGTCTCTCAACCCGCATTCGAGAAGCTTCCATTTGCAGGAGATGGGGATGAATGCAGAGATCAAGCCACTGGTGAAGGCGCAGAGGGAAAGAGCCCGTGGAGTGCTCAGCCTTAAATAGGACATCTGTATCACACCTCCACCTCCCAGGGCTCGGGGACCACTGCAGATGAGAAGGCGGGTGAGTGTGAACATTAGAGATGGTAGAGGACTACAAGCATCCGGTGTCTTCTGGGAACATGGGGGAAGCTGCACATATGAAACCCCCTCACCCCCGCAGTCACTGTGACAGCATGGACCAGCCCTGCGCAAGCCCAAGCCGACAGGGGAGGTGGGCATGAAGTCCCACCCCTAGCCATGGAGCTGCTGGGAGACAGAGGATCAGCTTTCTGTATGTGTACAGCCCCTGGGAAGTCGATCGTGACCACGTCCCAGTATGTCACATGCTGGGTGGCACAAATGGGACTTAATGGGTTCAAAATTAAAGAAGGGCACAAAGTGAAGTGGGAAGGGAAGGGAGATCCGAGAGGAGTTGGGAGGGGCTGGATATGACTGAAACGTATTATATAAAATTCCCAGAGAACTGATGTATACACATACGCAGACAGTGCCGGCAATGCTCTGCTGTATAAAATGCACAGGAAGTCACTGTTTTTCCTTCTTCATAGGACAGAAGTCTTCGCTGGCTGTAACGTCCACGGTGACTTCTAATTAGGAAGTGGTGTACGCTCTAACGTCAGTGTGATGCTGGGAACTGATGTGACCCCCACTGCCACCGTCCCCGAAACACACACAAGGTGAGTCACCTCCTGAGCTTCCTGAACAAAGATCCCGCGTGCTTTCATGGAACTCTGTCAGGTGGCACACATCGCCATCCGTGCGGCGAGTCAAAGAGAACAGCCTGCAGTTTCTGACCTCTCCCTGGATGTTTCAGAACTTAAAATTTTCACTCTTTCATTGGCAGAATTTAAAAACTAGTTTGCCACATAATATCCGTTTATCTCTATTGAGTCTAAGTCTAAAGTCTCTTTTCTGCCTATGCAAGATTAGTTCATAAATACCCCCATCTGTGGATCCCCAACTCCCTTACGCAGGATGGTGTGCATCCTCTTGAGCGACTCAGTAACCCTGTCACCGAGAATGCCGAGCGCAATGCAAATACCACGTAAGTAGTCCTCATAATGTACCTCGGAACGCATAAGTAGAACATCTGTACATCTACACTATACATGTGAAGGCTTTCGATCCCTCAGTACAGATTCGTGAATACAGATCTCATGGGTTCAGAGCGCCCACTGCATCTGTCTATCATACTGATTTTATCACAATGTCCTTTGGTGTGTGTGTAGCTCGGTGTTTAATGTGGAAAGTATCAAATCCCTCTCCAAGAGTTTAAAGTTAAATTTTGTTTTTAAAACATTTATTTCATGTAAAGTGTATGAGTGTTTGCCTGCATGTATACCTGAGCACCACATGTGCGCAGTGCCTGTGGAGGCCAGAAGAGGGCATCAGAGTCTCTGGACCTGGAATCACAGATGGTTGTGAGCTGCCAGGTGACTGCTGGGAACTGAACCTGGGTCCTCTCCAAAAGCAGCAGGTTTCTTAACCACTGAGCCACCTCTAGCCGCTTCAACATTCCTTTCAGCTTTAGCTCATGGTGCTAGCTTTGCCTTTCATTGCCTGTTTGGAACAAAATGAACACAACTCTCTCTTTTTTAATCCCACACATAAATCAAACGACATAATGTAAAAGTCAGGTGTTAATTAAAGCAATAGGCTCTAACAGCAAACATAAAGAAGGGGTTGTCTCTATAAACTCAGGGTTGGATGGAGATTTATTCCAAAACAGAAGTAAAGACCAGAAGATGTGCATTCGACTATATAAAGATTCATCAGTCCTCTGTAAGAGCCAAACCTGTGACAACCAAGTTTTTATAAGCAATTTAGGGAAATATTTTCATTATAAAACTTTACCTTTTATCTTTTTTGAACTGACTTTTAAAGTTAAGACTTTAAAAATGCAATGAGTTTCATTACGGCATGTATCATTAAACTCTGTTATTCTTGGTAATATATACAGCCTTTTTAGAAAGTAGCAAGCAATACCACCCAGTAGAAAATGGTACAAAATATATAAATATATAATTCCAAGAAAAGCTAACATGCAAAGGATATGGTATATGAAAATCTAATGAAACCCAGCGTTTTCCACCCAGACTAGAAAAAGTCATTAACGGTGGTTGCTTCAGGAACGGACCTGTCACAGATGGCTAAGGACAAGTGTTATAAAAATCTTAGAAATGATCTGGCAGCATCCACCGCTGAGATTATACTTTAGTAAGATCCAGAGACTGCTAAGGTTTTCTTTACAATAAAAATATCACCACAAAAAAGCATGCAAATTCACTCTCTGTACCAACATTTCTCCCGGCAAGACAGTAACAAAATGAATGCCTGCCAGCAGGATAACAGTGGAATTCTCATTAGTGGGTCCATGCCACGAAATATTATGCTGCTATTAAAGACTGAATTAGAGCTATACAGGTTGGATTGGTGTATTTCTATGAATTCTGTTATAACAGAAAATTAAGATTTAGAAAAATATGTTTAAAATACCCTACACAAGCTGCCAAGGGAGAGAAGCAATCAGTAGTTCGACCCAGCTCTAAAGCCTGTGAATCACGACAGTGACTGGCATAGCAATTTCTCCCTACATCCTAGGAGCAACCAACACATGCCTAATTGGACTAGCGGCCTGCTCGGCCGGAGGGAATTCATGTCTGGTACAGTGCACTGTGGATGGACACACTGTCATCAGGACAGTGCACTGTGGATGGACACACTGTCATCAGGACAGTGCACTGTGGATGGACACACTGTCATCGGGACAGTGCGCTGTGGATGGACACACTGTCATCAGGACAGTGCCCTGTGGATGGACACACTGTCATCAGGACAGTGCACTGTGGATGGACACACTGTCATCAGGACAGTGCGCTGTGGATGGACACACTGTCATCAGGACAGTGCGCTGTGGATGGACACACTGTCATGAGGACAGTGCGCTGTGGATGGACACACTGTCATGAGGACAGTGCGCTGTGGATGGACACAGTCATCAGGACACAGTCATTGGGACAGTGCGCTGTGGATGGACACACTGTCATGAGGACAGTGCGCTGTGGATGGACACACTGTCATCAGGACAGTGCGCTGTGGATGGACACAGTCATCAGGACAGTGCACTGTGGATGGACACACTGTCATCAGGACAGTGCACTGTGGATGGACACACTGTCATCAGGACAGTGCACTGTGGATGGACACACTGTCATCAGGACAGTGCACTGTGGATGGACACACTGTCATCAGGACAGTGCGCTGTGGATGGACACACTGTCATCAGGACAGTGCACTGTGGATGGACACACTGTCATCAGGACAGTGTCATCAGGACAGTGCGCTGTGGATGGACACACTGTCATCAGGACAGTGTCATCAGGACAGTGTGCTGTGGATGGACACACTGTCATCAGGACAGTGCACTGTGGATGGACACACTGTCATCAGGACAGTGCGCTGTGGATGGACACACTGTCATCAGGACAGTGCACTGTGGATGGACACACTGTCATCAGGACAGTGTCATCAGGACAGTGCGCTGTGGATGGACACACTGTCATCAGGACAGTGTCATCAGGACAGTGTGCTGTGGATGGACACACTGTCATCAGGACAGTGCACTGTGGATGGACACACTGTCATCAGGACAGTGTCATCAGGACAGTGTGCTGTGGATGGACACACTGTCATCGGGACAGTGCACTGTGGATGGACACACTGTCATCAGGACAGTGTCATCAGGACAGTGTGCTGTGGATGGACACACTGTCATCAGGACAGTGCACTGTGGATGGACACACTGTCATCAGGACAGTGCGCTGTGGATGGACACACTGTCATCAGGACAGTGCGCTGTGGATGGACACACTGTCATCAGGACAGTACGCTGTGGATGGACACACTGTCATCAGGACAGTGCACTGTGGATGGACACACTGTCATCAGGACAGTGCACCGTGGATGGACACACTGTCATCAGGACAGTGCACTGTGGATGGACACACTGTCATCAGGACAGTGCACTGTGGATGGACATACTGTCATCAGGACAGTGCGCTGTGGATGGACACACAGTCATCAGGACAGTGCGCTGTGGATGGACACACTGTCATCAGGACAGTGCACTGTGGATGGACACACAGTCATCAGGACAGTGCGCTGTGGATGGACACACTGTCATCAGGACAGTGCGCTGTGGATGGACACACTGTCATCAGGACAGTGCACTGTGGATGGACACAGTCATCAGGACAGTGCACTGTGGATGGACACACTGTCATCAGGACAGTGCACTGTGGATGGACACACTGTCATCAGGACAGTGCGCTGTGGATGGACACACTGTCATCAGGACAGTGCACTGTGGATGGACACACTGTCATCAGGACAGTGCACTGTGGATGGACACACTGTCATCAGGACAGTGCACCGTGGATGGACACACTGTCATCAGGACAGTGCACTGTGGATGGACACACTGTCATCAGGACAGTGCACCGTGGATGGACACACTGTCATCAGGACAGTGCACTGTGGATGGACACACTGTCATCAGGACAGTGCACTGTGGATGGACATACTGTCATCAGGACAGTGCGCTGTGGATGGACACACTGTCATCAGGACAGTGCGCTGTGGATGGACACAGTCATCAGGACAGTGCACTGTGGATGGACACACTGTCATCAGGACAGTGCACTGTGGATGGACACACTGTCATCAGGACAGTGCGCTGTGGATGGACACACTGTCATCAGGACAGTGCGCTGTGGATGGACACACTGTCATCAGGACAGTGCGCTGTGGATGGACACACTGTCATCAGGACAGTGCACTGTGGATGGACACACAGTCATCAGGACAGTGCACTGTGGATGGACACACTGTCATCAGGACAGTGCACTGTGGATGGACACACTGTCATCAGGACAGTGCGCTGTGGATGGACACACTGTCATCAGGACAGTGCACTGTGGATGGACACACTGTCATCAGGACAGTGCGCTGTGGATGGACACACTGTCATAGGGACAGTGCGCTGTGGATGGACACACTGTCATCAGGACAGTGCGCTGTGGATGGACACACTGTCATCAGGACAGTGCACTGTGGATGGACACACTGTCATCAGGACAGTGCACTGTGGATGGACACACTGTCATCAGGACAGTGCACTGTGGATGGACACACAGTCATCAGGACAGTGCACTGTGGATGGACACACTGTCATCAGGACAGTGCACTGTGGATGGACACACTGTCATCAGGACACAGTCATCAGGACAGTGCACTGTGGATGGACACACTGTCATGAGGACAGTGCACTGTGGATGGACACACTGTCATGAGGACAGTGCACCGTGGATGGACACACTGTCATCAGGACAGTGCACTGTGGATGGACACACTGTCATCAGGACAGTGCACTGTGGATGGACACACTGTCATCAGGACAGTGCGCTGTGGATGGACACACTGTCATGAGGACAGTGCACCGTGGATGGACACACTGTCATCAGGACAGTGCACTGTGGATGGACACACTGTCATCAGGACACTGTCATCAGGACAGTGCACTGTGGATGGACACACTGTCATCAGGACAGTGCGCTGTGGATGGACACACTGTCATGAGGACAGTGCACCGTGGATGGACACACTGTCATCAGGACAGTGCACTGTGGATGGACACACTGTCATCAGGACACTGTCATCAGGACAGTGCACTGTGGATGGACACACTGTCATCAGGACAGTGCGCTGTGGATGGACACACTGTCATCAGGACAGTGCGCTGTGGATGGACACACTGTCATGAGGACAGTGCACCGTGGATGGACACACTGTCATCAGGACAGTGCACTGTGGATGGACACACTGTCATCAGGACAGTGCACTGTGGATGGACACACTGTCATCAGGACAGTGCACTGTGGATGGACACACTGTCATCAGGACAGTGCACTGTGGATGGACACACTGTCATCAGGACAGTGCGCTGTGAATGGACACAGTCATCGGGACAGTGCACTGTGGATGGACACACTGTCATCAGGACAGTGCGCTGTGGATGGACACACTGTCATCGGGATTACAGCCATCTCTCAGAACACTGCAAGGCAGGCATATAATCTTTAAAGACACATTACGGCTGGCAAACAGTGTGTTCGCAGCTGAGCGTTGGCCCTGGCATCACTGACATCTCTGACAGAACCAAATGGGACAGTTGCCAGGACCAATCTCAAGCTCTGATATTCAGACAAGAGAGACCGAGTAATCATGAGTTTTAATCTCTCAGTCAGAGAGATAGGTAATAAATTTTTGTGGCATAAATAAACAATGTTCCATTGCTTCTCTGACATCGGGGAAGAATGAACAACAGAGCAGAACTAATAACGCAGAAGTAAATTTCATTACATACAAGAAGGGGAGGCGGTGCGAAGACGGCTTGGGAAATACCAACTACAGACTGCTCACTGTGGGCTCCTGTGTTGTTCCTCTGCCCCTCCCCTCTCCTTCCTCCTTCCTCCTTCCACCTGTGTGTGTGTGTGTACATATGTACGTCTGTATATGAGTATATGTGCTGCTTCATGTGCATGTGTGTATGTGTGCATGTGTATATATACATGTGCATATGTATTTTGTATATATATATGTATGTGTTTGTGTGTGTGTAAAGTTATACATATGTATGTGTGTTTATGTATGTGTACAGGTTCACTTATGTATGTATGTATGTGTAATTTGTATATGTATGCATATATATATGTACATATGTGTATGTATATACATTTGTGTGTCCAGATGTATACGTGTGTGCACATATGTGTGTATGTGTGTCTGTATACATATACATAAACATTTGAATAATCTGTACACTTCATTTCTAATATAAAGGTTGATTTGTTCCCAAATCACTCATACTCTTAGATTATAATATAACCCTGGAGGGGCCCAAATGAAAGCATTCTATATTATAGAGATCCTTGATCTGTGGTTGGTTTTGAGCTGCACTTTTATCCTCAGACACTTGTGAATCTTCAGGGAGCTTGATTCAGCTTCACCAGGCACATGCTACAGGGAGAAACGAGCTACCCAAAGCCACACTTCTCTAGGACCTCGGTCCCATAACCCCGTTTGCACCTTTGCCGTCCTTGGGAACATAGTGTGGGGTTTCTTATTATCGAGGTGGAATCCACACACAATCAACCACTGGGAAGAATTCAGTGACATTGGTATAGTCACAGTGCAAACCACCACCTCCGCCTAGGCGCCAGCCTTTCTCAGCACAAAATGAAACCCACAGCCATTAAGCAGAGTTTCCCACCCTCCCCGCGCCTCAGTCCTAACCGCCAATCAAGCCTCTTTCCAATTTGCGTTTCTTTGGTATTTCGTACAAACGGAATCCTACAACGTGTGGCCTTTCGCCAGCACGTTCTGAAGTTGAGCGACACCACAGTATGTGTCAGTCCCCTGCTCTCCTTTACAGTTAGAAACACTCCGTGGAACACACACCACGGTTTACTGACCCATCTGCCTTTGGGTTATGTCCCCCTCAGTTACCATCAATATTATTTCATGCTACGTGTACACCACCTTTTAATTTCCATCTACAGGGAGTAGATTGCCCATCTGGCGGGGAGTGTGGGATTCGAGGCCCTGACTGTCCTTGAATTTACAGATCTGCCTGCCTCTGCCTCTCGAGTGCTGGGATTAAAGGTGTGTGCACCACCGCCTGACTTCCCATCCACCTCACCTCTTGGTGAATCCTTAGACACTGTTTCCCCTCAGTTACTGTTAATAGCTCTGCTATAAATATATATGACATTTTTGGTTTGTCTTATATCCTTTTGTCTTGCTTTAAAAAAATCTGCCAGATGTAGAATTCAAATTTTAAAAAGATTTTTTAAATTTTCATATTTAAAAATGCATCATGAGCTAATAATAAATAAAAAGGAAAATGTTTTCATGTATAACAAATATTTAACTTTATATAATTTGGAAACTTTTTTTATTGATGCCTTTGTGTTACCCCAACTTTGGATCAGTTTATTGATGCTTTTGTGTTACCCCAACTTTGGGTCAGTCTAGATAGAGAAACAATTAGCAATTTAAAAGGAAATTCTGCCTTAGAAATATATTCTACACAAAGTAAAACAGAAAAAGTTCCTGTTTTTTTTTAAAAAAAAGTCTTATTTGTCCTTTGATTTCTCCAATTTAAAATACCAAGCTGTCAACTAGCTTGCTCTTCCAAAAAATTAATAAAAACAGCTTTCGTGGCTACAAGAAGGTTGACTATTAAAATATTAAAAATTAACATGTGTCGGAGAAGAAAAATGTCTTAATATGAGGAACGCAGAAACAGCCCAGACTCCCACACCCACAGGGAGACTCCAGCTTCAGGATGGTGAAGGGGACATGGGACATTACGAAGCTCAGGATGAAATGGAGACAGAAAGACAGACTTGCCTTACAGGGGGATGGAGGTGGTGGCTGGGCTGTCCTGGATTGCTTAGTTCATTCCTGGGGGGGGTGTCTAGAACCAGGAAAGTAGGTGAAGAAAAACAGGTCCCAGTTCTTGTGACTACATACCTGGACAACTGCGAGGGGTGCCGAGAGCTCAAGTGAAAAGCCCGGTTTTAGCTTATGCTTGCTTGGGGGTTGGCATTTTACAGTAGGCCAGATGGGTGTCTGGCATCTGCCCTCCTTTGCCACGTTCTGTTATAGATGGACACCATGAACCAATCAGCCTGGAGTGGAGAGGGTTTATTCTATCTTACAGGTGAAAGTCCCATCGTGGAGGGAAGTCAAGGAAGGAATTCACAGCAGGTCTTGGAGAGCAGAAACCACAGAAGGACTCTGCTCACCAAGGCTGGCTCCCCTGTTTATTCAGCTGCCTCTCTTAGCAGCCCAGGACCTCATGGATAGTACCGCCCACAGTGGGCTGAGTCTTCTTACATCAAGCATCAATCAAGACCTACCCACTGATCAATCTGATGGAGGTAAGTCCTTAGTTGAGGGCCCCTCTTCCCAGCTGTGTCAAGTTGACAACCCACGCTTATTCTAATAGTATCTTACATGGAAAAGCCCTGGCGATCTCAAGGCAAGAATGGCCCAAAAGGAAAGTATGCAGCCTTTGTGGGTTCTCGGGGCCTTCACTTCCCCAGCATTAACTCTCTTTCTACCTCTCGGACTAAGGACTCCATAGGATATTTGGGAAATCTAATGGCTGTAGACCACGTATGTTAGTAAGCATGAGGCAAAGTTATTTTTAATATCAAATTAATTCTATTCTGTAGCCCACAGTCCTGTCTTTAAAAATATCTAACCTAGTTTGCCATGTGCACAGCTGGCTTTAGGGGAGGCAAGAACAACATCACGACCTGTAGGCCCATATTTCTATACGGTGTGGCAGCCAGGCTCTGAAGCCATAGGCCCACCTGAGGTGGGCATGTAGACCTGCAGACAGGCTGTCACTGCCCCAACAACAGCCAGGATGTACTGCTCCTTTCTCCTTTGTTAAAATTGTAGATTGCCTGGGGAAAGGTGTTTGCCAAAGCTGATCACTTAGTTGCAGGTGTTTCCCTAGCCTGGAGTCCCCTGGAAAAAGAATACTAATGAGGTATCCACCTTGGGACATGGGGGGAGGGGATAAAGATGTTTTATATAATAAATGCGGGTAGATCTTCAGGATGGACAGAAGCCTGAGATGCCCTTCCATGATGATGGTGTAAGCTGTGTCTGGTTATTTCTCGCGCCTCCGTACTGATCCAGTTAGGGAAAATACTTTTCTATATTGGGGCCTTCGGTCCCTGACAACGACCGATCGCATCAGTTGGGAAGACAGCACTACCCTTATTCTAGGAAGTTCTTGAGAAATCAAAGTTTTTCTCACTTGCTCATATGCGTGAGGGGCTGGAGCGTAGAAGCGCATGCGCTTTCTCCAGTGCATGCGGAATCGACAATGGGGTAAATGGGAGGTATGGTCCGGGGACAGAAATCTCCCAGATTAGTTCTTTTTTTTTTTTTTTGACAGTTTAGAAAAGTTTGTTACCAGGACTGAGGTCTAATTTTTGACACCTTCACATAGAGCTTCATAACTTTATAAACTGATTTTGTCTATGAGTTTTCAGATGGAAACAATATAAAATACAACACCATGAATCTTGAACAGATTGTTGACACTGTCAAAATTTCCTGTATGACCCAAGTGGTAGTCTTTAGCCCTCAAGGACAGCTGACCTGTGTCCTGCACCACAGGCTGACCTTCAGCTGGGCTCTCAGGATGCATGATGTCTACCTGCGCCGCCTTCTCTCCAGCCCGAGTTTTGGCGTGTTTGCACAAAAGATTTGTAGAGGTTGTAAGAAAAATTTCAAATCCTGGAAAGATGACTTCAAACTCTCATGCGAGAGGTTGATTCAGAATGTGCAACTATCTCTGAACTTTGTTTGCTTTTATAAAATCCTCAGAAACCGGAGAACTAGACAATAAAATGGCTGCCAGCCACCACACTAACCACGATGGGGTTTCTGCGATTAAAACGTGAAGGGGAATTTACCTAATTAAAATGAAGTGCGAGCTGTCTCGTTTGATTAGCCTTTTCCTTCACGCTCTCGGGTCCCATAGCGAAACACCCTGGTGCCAGCTCCCACCCACGACTGTCATCTTAATGAAAATTGACTTTAATAAACTCAGCCAATTCCTGTCCACCACAATTGTTAATCCGCGTCGATCTCATTTCACTACCGGAAAAGCCGTTATGAATCTGTTGGCACTCCGATTTCCCTAAATGATTTTAATTGTTTTTTTATTACTCATTCGGTATGATCATCATCTGCTCTTCATAACAAAGTTAAGACAAACTTAACCGCCATAAAGTTGCACTATCTTCAAGTTCATACCTTTCAGAAACCTGTCAGATGGACTTGTGTCTGTGGACGCTAATCACCAGTTCGCCTGATGTTATGAAGCCAGAATGCTGGGAAGCTGGGAATCCCAGCCCTGAGATGGGTGGAGGAAGGAAGGGAACCAAGGGGCTGCTGATTCAAAGAGGGCCATAGAGCAGCCTGAGGAGTCTGAAGTGTCTTTAGAGCACTCATATGGAGTATCTGAGACGGTGACGTACCATGCAGGGTGCGTTCTCTTTAGCGTTCATTTGGAAGCTCCGCAGCCATAGCTACTTTTCCTGCTTCTTGCTACAGTAGTATGCGCTTGGGTACTGTTCTTCATTGCCACAATATTCAGGTGGTAAAACCATAAGCGATGGGGCCCAGTGGGAGGTGATAAGGCCATGGGGGTACTGCCCTCCCAAGGGACTTGCTCAGTTCTAAGGGACACCAGTTACTTCCTGGAAGAGGAAAACGAGAAAGACTGGCCACTCCCCTTCTCCAATCTCACCATGATGTCATCCACCACGGGACACAGCCGAGGAGCCTACCGCAGAGCTGAGGACATGGGGCCATGTTCCTGGGCCTGCAGACCTGTGAACTTCTCTTCGGTACCAGAACTGACAGTGTCCTTTAACAGGATGAATACGTCTGTGTGACAGCCGCCCCCACAGGAGATACTAAGCGATAACAGCACCTCCACAAAGGGCATGATGTTTACGTTATGTGCACTGCCCACAAAGGGCCTGATGTTTACGTTATGTGCACTGCCCACAAAGGGCCTGATGTTTACGTTATGTGCACTGCAAAAGCTTCTTCCATTGAGTGCTCATCACAACTACAAAGTCCACTATGTTTCCTAGGGTGGGTACGAGGGCAGAGGGACTCCAAATCTGCTCAAGGCCACAGCACTACAGTCAGGACCCAAGGCCACCTCACATACCCACACCTGGGCCCTGAGCACCAACCAAGACGCAACATCTCTCAGGAGCATCTTCCGTGTAGAAAGAACAGTAAAATGTAGGTTCGCTCTGGGGAACTGGGATTTCTCAAAACGCAGTATTTAGTGTTCAGAAAATGTTCTGGCATCTTAAAAGGGAGTCTATGGTCAGCACTTCTGCACACACACACACACACACACACACACACACACACACAAATGATCAAATGTTAGCTTAAAATATTTAAACTCGGCGTATGCTCACATATAAATGTGAGTACCAAGCTCATTTTCATGTGTTCAAGGAAAATGTTAGTCGTCCATAAATTAGGAAACTCAAGAATTGAGCCAGGAATTCCTCACTTTCCAATCATCACATAGAGGCAGGGCTGTTGTCTAAGAGGCCTGTGTCGCTCGGATGACCACCGACCTCTTCTGCACCAACGATGTTATGTCAAAGATGCTTCCCTTCGGGACAAGCCACAGTGGAACTGAGTGACCCAAACCAGCCTGTGAGCAAGAGGCAAATGTCCCCTCACTCACGTCCCCATCAGACTGGGGGAGCAGCGGCATTAATTCTTTACGATTCAAGTGATAACCGAAACAGTCTTAATAAGAGGATGACCTGCCTGACAAGACAGGTTTGAAGCTGGTTTATCTCCCAGAACAGGAGGCGGTGAGCATGTCCTTTCTTAAAGAAAACAGCCATCCACCACAGATCCTATCTGCCCTTCGATGGACACACACCGATCTTAATGCGATTTCCATGCCTTTCCAGAGCCCAGCGTGCAGAAATTATCTCCAGATATGCAAAGATAGTTCCCTGATGGAGAGAGCCCATGTACCCAAGCTACACAGACAGATGCCCACAACCCTCCCCACCAACCAGGACCAACAGTGGCCACAGATGGGAGGCAGAGGGGAGGGAAAGCCCCTCTGCCAATCACCCACACATGGCCACAGCAGATATTTGATTGGCAGGATTTGAGCTCTTGACCAGACAGAGCAGGCACATATACCCATACAAAAGAAGGGGGAGATACACCGTCACATTTGACTATTTCCACGGAAGAGGAGGTAAGCATGGATCCAGGAAGGAAAACAAAATGCACGGGTCTGCATTGGATGGTGCGGGTCCTTTAGTCCCTGCATTCTGTATAAAGAGAAATCTGCAATAGCCGGTTCCCTAGACCCGGGTCCCTTAGGAAGTGCACCTTAGTGCTCCCTCCCCAAAAGCAGACTGCATCCATGGTCAGCATGTCCTGATACTCAAGCCAGCAGGAGTGGCTCAGCAGATCATCCACCACCCCGGAGGAATCACATGAAAAGCCCACTGACAGCACCACTATGTCCCCCACAAAGGTTTGCATGAATGTATCCAATGAGGGTCCACACCAAGAGACTGAGTGGAACATTTAAGGTGCGGGCATGGTGTGAGCCTTAGATCTCTGCCTCTTGCTCCTGGGAAGTCAATCTCACATGCCTCGAGTGGTCCTGTCAAGAAAGCGGTTATAACAGAGCATTTGCCATCTCTCTCTTTATTATTATTATTATTATTATTATCTCTGTATTAAGCTGCTATCTGCTTGCTTCCCAGAGGTCTCCCTCTGTTACTCTGCACTAGCAGGCAATACGGACAGGGGTGGCCCTCACTGAGAATGGGAGAAGCCATCTGGACTTTGAGCATCAGTGGCTGTGAGCCTCTGCCCTTCATAAGCAGCCAGCGTGGCGACCCCATCACAGAGACTGAAAACTGATGCACCAGATGTGGCCAAAGGAAGCATTCTGTTCCCAAGTGGGAACAAACAGCACTCTCCGCCGAGAATCACAGCGAGGACCGTGGAAGATGGGGCTCAAATGCTGACATCTGCCACAAAAATCCCTTGGTCCCCAAAGGACTCTCCTCCCAACCCAGGCACCACGGAGCTTGCTGGCTCCACCACCACCACCACCACACACACACACACACACACGCGTGAAACATCTAAAAGGTGCTTTATGGAGCACTCCCAAGGGCCTCCCTGAGCAACCCATGAGGAGGAGGTATCCCACACCTAGTGTAGGGCTATGGCTTAGGAACTCACAGCTTTTAGAAGCAGGGTTATCTATCCAAGCAAGCATCTCCCTCATAACTCAAAGTTGTTTTGTAAACTTCCACTTTTAATAATCTCACAGAATAATAGGTTTCCAGGGTGGGTAGTTAACCAAAACGGAAGCATTCTGAAAAGAAAATATGGAAAGTCGTAACAATTCTCCACTAGGAAATGCAGGTTTTCACTTTGTCCCGGGTGTTGCAGATGACAGAATTGTCTCTGTCCTACCAGGCCTCCCAACAAATGTCCACCTACTCTGAAGCAATGCATCATTGTCCACCGGAGTCCACCAAATGGTTGTTGTGGCAGTTGGTAAAAACCACAACCCTCCCCTGCCCACCTCAGCCCTCCTCTGTCTACACCAGACCTTCAGTGCCTACCCAAGCACTCGCCTGACCACCACAACTCTCCCCTGACCACCCCAGCCTTTCAATGCCCACCTCAGCTCTCCCCACCCCTCACTTGCCCTCCCCTGACCACCCCATCCCTTCCCTGCCCATCCCACCTCTCCCCTGCCCTCCTCAGACTAGCACCCCCCATCACTTACAACTGGTAAATGACCCTGGTAATCAATCAAGCGCTACAGAGACACACTGCTGATAAAACATTAACCACGTTTTCTTTGATCTTTCCCTTTCTCTATCTTTTTGTCCTAGATCTCAAATAGATTAAAATTAATTGAGGGCAGAGAAAAATGACCCCCTACAGCTCTATCCACTAGACCTCCCTCAATGGGAGTGTTCTGTGCCCATGCATCTCTTAGAGGAGCCGTCAGCGTTGGCAAGCGAGACTAGGAAATACGACTGTCCAACCAAGGAACTGGATCGCTCAGACTTAACATTTCTCTCAACTTTTTAGTAGCTTGCAGTGGCTCTGCACCTTGATGGTGCCGGTATGTTATCTCATATGTGCACAGCGTTTGTTAAACAAACTCAACACAAGCACTTCTCCCCGGCCATGTTAGCAGGCCCTCTCTAGGTTACTGAGACTCAGCCACTCACTGCGCTGCAGGACATCAGCGCTCACCTCCATCTGACTGTTTGTGCCCCGGTACCCAACTTCCTGGGGGCCTCCAGAAATCACTGCTCTGCATCCAGATCAGGGTGTTTTCGGTTGTTTGGATTTGGGCCGTTTCACCTAACAGAATGCCTTCCGGTGACACCGGTTTTGCTGTAAATGACAAAGAGTGCTCTTGTCTGTGGCTGAGTACTGATCGATGGTGCATAGACACTCAATCCAGTCATCCGATGATCGGTGCCTAGGCTGGTTCCTTATCTTTGTTATCAGTGACTGAGCTAGCCCACAGCTGACTATAGAGCTAGAGGAAATGAAACCAACATACCCGAGAGATACTGTGTTTAACTACATTCGCGTACATTAACATCTGTGCCCCTGACTACCACCATGGAGAACAGAGGTTTCCTGCCTCTCTATGGCCTCCATAGGGACAGCACAAGGCTTTGGACTTGATGTCTCACGAATGTAGCTCTCACAGTCATGAACCCTCAGGAGATGAACTAAATCCTAAGGATACCAATTTTCAAACAGTCGTAAAGTAAATTTCCCCATACTTTCTAATAGATACACATATTTTATGAGCATTATTTAATATAAAATAATGAATATAATTACCTTAACTGGCTGAATTAGCATCGAGAGTCACTTGGCTCCAAATTTAAAATCCTATCTATGTTTTTGTATTATAAAAGTCTTTAAGACACTTTCAATCCCAACAGAAGCATAACTCATTATCACACAGAATAGAAAAAAAAAGCCAATAAAACCTATAAAACAATGTGCCTTTAAAACCAGCAATAAGAGCCGGGCAGTGGTGGTGCACGCCTTTAATCCCAGCACTTGGGAGGCAGAGGCAGATGGATTACTGTGAGTTCAAGGCCAGCCTGGTCTACAAGAGCTAGTTCCAGGACAGGCTCCAAAACTACAGAGAAACCCTGTCTCGGAAAAACAAAACAAACAGAACAGCAATAAAAGGCTTATTTTGCTGTGTCCTCTGAGCAGGCTGCGGTCCCCTTTGGTCAGATCTGGGAGGTAGGAAACCCACAGCCGGGATGGAGACCACTTTACTACCACTGGTTAATAAAGAAGCTGCTTTGGCCTACAGAAGGGCAGAATTGAGTACAGCAGGAATTCCAAGCAGAGAGAGGAGGAAGAAGGCGGAGTCAGAGAGATGCCACGTAACTGCCAGAGGGGAAAGATGCCCACTGGCCAGTACCGGTAAACCACAAGCCTTGTGGTGAAATATAAGATAATAAAAATGGATTAATTTAAGATAGAAGAGCTAGCTAGCAATACACTTAAGCTATTGGGCCAAACAGTATTGTAATTAATACAGTTTCTGTGTGATTATTTCAGGTCAGGGCAACCAAGAAGGAACAAGCAGCCTCCAACAGCAGGGACCACCTCCATGGCAGCAGGGGGTCCTCCCTCCTTGTTCTTCTGAACACAGCTTGGCCCCATGCGGCTTGCATCTCAGTCCTCAGATCCTTCTAGGGCACTAACTCTGACAGGCTGGCTCTAGGCTCTGAAATACTCCCTAAGGCCCCTTGATTCATCTTTCCTGCCTTTTCTGTTTTATTTTACTGTTTTTTATTTCTTCAGGAGTGGGGCCTCCAACTTTGATCCCAAAGCCTAAATTAATCAAGTCATTAAGCTCAACTATGTATCTAGTCTTTGATTATAAAATTAAGCTCTGATTGAAAATACTGTAGGATATAGTTTTTTTTAACTAGAAGGATCGTGAATTTCTATAGAGAAATAGGTGTGTCAACCCTGGTTTGAACATAATGTATATCTATATTCAAACTTCACATAATAGGGCTAGAGAGATGGCTCAGAGATTAAGAGCACCGCATGCTCTCCAAAAGGATCCTGGTTCAATTCCCAGCACCCACAGGATGGCTCACAACAAACTGTAACTCCAGCCCAAGGGGATACGATGCCCTCTTCTGGCCACCATTGGCACTGCACACATGTGGTACACAGACACACACAGGCCAAAAAAAAAAAAAAACATACTCATTAAATAAAATGGGGAGAAAAATACCCAGATCACAAATAAAAATATCTTGATGTATTAAAATTTTCAAAGCATTAGGCCACCCACATCTCCGGTGGCTCCGTGCTCCCACGCTCACAGCTGCAAAGACTGACCTTAAGCAAAGCATTTCCTCTGTTTACTACAATCTATGAGACAAATAGGTCCCAGCTTTTGCTCTTTATTTTGAACCTCAGCTTGTCTCCATTAGTTATCAGGGGGAAAAAAACCCATTGAGGACACATCCCACCAAAGGAATGGTGAAGCAATTCTGGGTGGCAAGCACACAACCTCTAACCCGTTATACCTTTCCAAGCTCCACGCATGGTGGACAGCATCAGTCCAACTTGGTGCCGTAACAAAATACCATAGTCTATGTAGAAGCTGTGGCTTTAAGAACCACTTGGATGGTACGTCTCAACTCAGGCAGCTTGTCTCTGATGCTTTGGGGAAACACAGCTCCTCCAGGGATCTAGTCAAGAGCAGTGTCTTGAAATATTCTGCACTTCATGGGGAACTTCCATTCTGGTATCTCAGAAAGATTTCATGAGAGGGTCATATCGATCTCTCAGAGCAAGGCTGATGGAATCACACAAGGAACCCCCAATACACCTAGACATGGTCACTCCAAGACAGTCCCAACCACAGATCAGACTGGCCACCCAACAACAGTCAAGAAAGAGCACTGGCTGTTTTCCCAGAGGACACAGGTTTGGTTCTCAGCACCTACATGGAAGTTCACAAAGGTTTATAACTTCAGTTCAAGGGGATATTATGCCTCTTCTGGCCTCTGTTGGTACTGCTTGCACACACTGCAGACACAAACTATAGCAAAGGAAGGGCGTGCTTTGTGCTAAGATCAACATTCCCAGGACACCATAGGCTGTGAATATGAAAGCTCAGGGCCACTCAGATATGTAGGTAACTTAATGCTTTTTAAATTTTACTTTTAAAATACTTTTTAAGTTTTTAAATAATATATATAGCTAATACATAAAAATTTCATATTTATGAGGTAATATGTGGTGTCGTTTTTTTCCATTCTGTTTAGTTTTCACCTTTGACACTCGGGAAATGATGTCTTCCCTTTTATTTCCTTGGTTATTACAGTCTACACGGCCCTGTGTCATTTTTCTACATTCAACTGGGCACAGACAGACTTCTTAAAGCCTTCCTGAACGCTCTGTGCTTCAGAACCAGTGACCTTCCTGCTTCCGGTAGATCTTCCTGTGTGGTGAACAAGTAACCTGACTCACTAGGTAGCATCTCCAAATGGCTCCTCTGTCTCCTTAGGACGTCAGGAGCATGCCTAAAGCTCCAGATGGCCCGACAAAGACAGTCCAGACTTCAAACTTGACATCTGAGGTTATTCCTCGCTCCTCCAGAACCCCGTGAACACAGTCTTTTTCTGGGTACACAGCAGGCTCTCCTGGCTCCTCAGCCCTCACCTGCCACACCCACTCCTCACCCCATTTCTCTGCACACCTGATTCTACAGACTAGCATCCCGTGTGACAGACAATGCCTCTCTAAGCTTCCCTGGATGCAAGTAAGCCCTCTGTGTTGGCTAGTGTTTTAACTTGACACATACCAAAGTCATCTAGAAAGAAGGAACCTCAATAAGAAAATGATTGCATCGAATTGGCCTATAAGCAAGTCTGTGGATTAGTTTCTTGATTATTGATTGATATGGGAGGGCTCGGCCCCAGCTCACTGTGGGCAGAGCCACCCCTAGAGGCAGGTGGCCCCTGAATTGTATAAGAAAACAGGCTAAGCAAGCCATGAGGAGCAAGCAAGCAAGTGGCACTCCTCCGTGGACTCTGCCTCAGTGTCTGCATCCAGGCTTCTGCCTGGAGTCCTTTCACTCAGTGATAGCTATGACATGTGAATATATAGTAAATCAATCCTTTCCTCCCCAAGCTGCTGTTTGGACATGATGTTTCCCACAGCAACAGGGAGGCTAACCAGGACACCGTCCTTCCTGGAAACTCCTCCAGACCCCACGGAATTTTCCCTACGCTTGACCTCTGCCTGCTGCAGCCCGCACACGAGACTCACCGCAAGACAGTAAGCCCCGGCTCATGTCTGGACAATGTCCTTTATATCATAGATGTTTACAGAATTAAGGCAGCCAGGACCATGGGGGACTAGGAGGAAGGGAAAGTGGCATTCAGGTTACCTCATTTGTTCATTCTACTTGCTCTTATTTCCGAAGAACACATTCCCTGCTGTCTTTGTGCTTTCTCATTCGGAAACTTATTATATACAATGTATCATCATGTGACTTTCTTTGAACTCCCTCCCAGCTTCACAGCTTTCTATACTTGCACGGCAATTACTTTACCAGGGAGTGTAACATACCGTGTAAGATACGGTAGGCTTACCTACCTTCCGGTTCCCTTTGACAGAGGCAGCCACAAGGGCTCCCCCGATTTCTTCAACAGTCCTGGATCTTAATAAGAAGAATGACTATCAACTTTCCACACGCAAGGGAGATTCTGGAAACACACTGGCTGTGTGCAGGTTCCAGGTGTACCAGGAGTCTGCCCGCACTAATCAGTAGCAGAAAAAAAGTTTTCCATGTGCCCCTGGATAGATCTCTCCTCCCCTGGCTCACTTCTATAAGAAGCCTGGCAGGCTATAGCCTGTGCTGAGAAAAAAAGTTCCCAATGTCTGGGGACAGGAAATAGAGGATTCTGGGAAACTCTGCAGCTTTTTTAATTATGTAAAGAGCTGGGAGGAAGAAGAGAGAATAGAGGTGGTCCCTGTGGTATAGAAGCATAAAACAGAAGCCATGGGAGCAAGCTCTGCAACCCTACAACGTTGGCACCACCACTGGCAAAATGAAGTAAGCTCCCTGGTAGCCAGGGTAATATAGGAAAGATCACATACCTTACAAAGCACGGGCCTCACTGGTGAGATCAGACAGCTACATCTCCCACTAACGTAACATAATCCAATTTTAGATGGCACAAATGTGGCTTTTTAACTATTAATTAGTCCACCATTATTAAAATATAGATCTAATAACAATTAACATTGTGTGACTCCTCGCTAAAAAAGGGGGGGACTGTGTGACTGCTTTACTTTTTTTAACATCTATTTCTCATAAACCCCTACGAGAACAGAACAGTTCATATCTTCATGTTTCACTGGGCAAATAAAACACACAGAGATGGACTTGCTTGCTCTAGGCTGCAATACCAGGAAGAGAAGGAAGCAGACTCCACACTCTGAAGGAATGATGCTTTCATATCTAGATGATGTATTTAGGATGAGGCTAAGCCCGATGTGGTGGTTTGAATGAGAAAGGTTCCCCACAGGCTCAGATGTTAGAATCCTCAGTACCCAGTTGGTGGTGCTGCTTGAGTAGGCTTAGGAGGTGTGGCCTTGCTGGAGGAAGTACGTCACTGGGGACAGGCTTTAATGTTTCAAAGTCGTATGGCATGCCATTCCCAGTTGGCTCTCTCTGCTTTACACTAACAGTTTAAGACGTTAAACTGTTTCAGCCTCCATGCCTGCCTACTGCCAGGTTCCCCTCCACAGTGTGGTGATGGACTCCGATCCCTTGGAACCATAAGCCCAAATCAATCCCTCCTTCTATAAATTGCATTGGTCATGGTGTTTTATCACAGCAATAGAAAAGTCACTAAGACATCTAGTAAGGACATAATTCAGAGACACAAAGTCAGTAAATCATGTCAGACTGTATCTGGATGTGGCAAGCGTGATACACACAGCCCTATATTTGAGGCACCTCTTTTCTAAATGTTGCATCATGATCTTTAGATGTCCTCTTGACAGGACTAGCCCCAGTTCCTGAAACTCAGGCCATTTTATAATCATCAGAAGTAGAAACAAACTAGCAAAGTGGAGGCTGCCCCAGGTCCACCCTGCTCTGTAGTCTGAGGCAAAGGTGCAATATTGCACAGCAAGCGGGTGGTAAGGCAGGTAAGGGCAAACCCTAAGAAAATGTCACTAGGGACCCGACATCCTACCCTACCACCACAGTAGACAGGTCTGTCTTCTCACGCTCACACTCCACCTGACAGTAGAAACACACACACACACACACACACACACACACACACACAAGCACGCACAAACACTGTTGGGGTGCTTCAGGGCCATAAATGTTCTCTGAATGCCATTGTCTTAAACTCTCCCGATGAATGCATTATTATTAGTTTAGAGTCACAAAGTGAACTTGGCATTTTTCCCTGCCTTCCAAATACCAAAGCAAGAGGAAAAGAAAAAAAATTACAAAACCAAACTTGCCCTTTCTTTTGAGATGCAAATCCCAGCATGTAGCATCAAGTCTGCCCCGTTTGATCCAGATTTGCAATGAATACATGAGGAAGGAGGAGGGTGCAGAAGCCTTTGAAAACAGGCGCACCCTTGCAAGGCCAAAGATCCATGCTGAGAGCACACTGCGGGTGTGAACCCCTATTGCAGAGGTATTATGGAATAAGCAGGCAGCTTTGCAAAACTCACGGTGATTGCTCTAACAGAGGTCCGAGGTCATGAATGTGTGCTTGCCCGCCTCTTGCCGGCCAGGAAGAGACAGTGTTATTAGGGAAAGAAGCTGAAGGGTTCCAGGGTAAACAACACGCGACTTAATCTAGTCATCTTGGCAAGAGAGACAAACTCCTAAGTGGCTTCCAGTTTATTTTCCCTGAAAGGAGGGCCTCCTCCGTGAGGTCTGTCCCTTTTCTGAAGCCTGCTTCTCACAGACCTGCATGTGAACAGCCACACACCCTGGGAAGCTAAGAACAAATGAACCAGGAGACTGTCACCACCAGCATCACAGGAAAGAGAAAAGAAATCAAACCGACGCTGGAAAAGCAGCTGCGCTGTCAGGAGAACTCGAGTTTTTGCGGAGGACCCAAGTTCAGTTGCCAGCAGCCACATGGAGGCTCACACCCATCTGGAACTCCAGATCTGGGGGATCTGATGCCCTCTTCTGACTTCCAGGGGCAGCAGGCACATCTGTGGTACACATACAAGGATAATTAAAAAAATGGCTAAACTTCTTCAATATATATACTTTTAAAAAGAATGTGCCATTAGCCCCTGGTTTTGGTCCTACTCCAACCAGCAGCATGACTTCCAGGCTCAATACCTTCTCCGTGGAAAACAAGCCAAACAGCGGAGGCATACGCTGAGAACATCCCAGCAGGAGAAAGGAAGCCATGTTTATTCCCCAGAAATACGAAGTGCCCGGGAGTGGGCCTGCACCGACATTCCTTTGTATTGGTGCAATGCTTTAAACGCCAGCCACTGCTCATGTGTCGGAAACCATCCTGTCGCTTTTATATTTTCCCTCTAGAAACCATAAGGAGGGGATTCTAGAATAAATAAATTAAAAATGGGACCCCCTCGCCCCCGAGAAAAGAAAATACACGAGTCTTCAAAGCTTTACAGTTTTCTTCTAACTTATTGGGAGGGGCGGTGGTAAACGCAGGGTTGTCATCTCAGCTACGAGCACCAAAGTGTGGGTGTTTATCATGGGGCTGGTGTTTTCCCTCTCGGTTTACAAAACCCAAGACATGACAGCAAGCCTTATTCAGCTAACTTGCTGTTGTGTGTCGATACCGGGACCCACCCTGACTAGACTTACGGCGATCTCTATAGAAAGTATTTTTTTTTCTTTCCCAGTTAGCTGCACAGAACACATCCTAGCAAGGACAACCATCGAGAAGAAAATACTGACAGTCATCCGTGTTATCCACAGTCGCCTGAGTTTTCCAGAGTCGCTGTGAGTTGAGCATGGTGGACACACCTTCCTCTAAAATCGCGTTAAGAAAAACATGCTCACCAGACCCGCCAGACCACACACTGCTGAAATACAGTTATCAGCAAACGCTGGCTCCGTCCTTAAGCACCGGTGAGTGGGCTCTTGCAGTAACTGAACTCGTCTTCTCTGGGTATCCAAATATTCTAGCGTCATTTCTTCACTCAACTTCACCATCCATCGCTTTGGGTGTTATCCCATAAATATCCTCATTTTCTCACACTCTCACCTCCATGAGTTGGAAGCTCCGCCCACTTCCCCTCCTCTTTGTTCCTTATAGCAGGCTGATGGATGCTGGTCCTGGAAACCATACAGTCATGGCCATCAAGTTCCAATACACGTATAGTACCAATGTCAGCTGGTCATTTGATACTAAAAGGACATTCTCCTTTCCTCTTACAGTGATCTCCCTGTCTCTTGTCAACTTGCAACCTCTGCTTGGCTAGCAAGGGGCTGGTTTTGATTAGAAACCCTGGAAACTTTCCTAAAGTTTACAGAACAATATGCCCTGTCCAAGAGAAACTCGCCTCTGTCAAATTGGCAGCAATAATTTTTCAAGAATGTTTTCAGACACACAGAGAGTCCCCAGGTCAAGTTTTCAATGTCAAAGTCAAGTATCAGTCAGACATGAGATAAGAAACCAGAAAGTGATAATGGGATCCCCAGACCCTCTCTACCCTGGACATTCTGACATCACTTTCTGATCTCACAATGTAAATTTCCTAGTTTGGATTAACAAAGAAACATGAACATGATTTTTTTTAAAAGTTTGGAAGTAGGGTGGACCTGGAGAGATGGCTCAGCAGTAAAGAACACTGGCTGCTCTTGAAGAGGAACCAGGTTCGGTTCCCAGCACCCACATGGAAGTTCACAACCATTTGCAAACCTGTAACTCCAGTCCCGGGAGATCTGACACCCTCGATGTCTTCTGTGGGCACTGCACAGACATACATGCAGGCAAATCACTTGTACACATGAAATACAAAATAAATAAAACTCTTTAAAGTGGTGGGGTAGTGGATCTGTGTGTTTCCTGGCGCTACACAGAATACCTGAGACTGAATATTTGATGAAGAAGCAATGTGTTTAGTGCACAGTCTGGAAGGCTGGAAGTCCACACGCATGGTGCCAGTTCTGGGAAGGGTCCCCCTCATGATATTATATCTAATACATGCTCTGATGGCAGGTGGCATCAGAATGGGATCATCACACGGCAACACAAGACAAGAAGCTAGAGTGCGGGGGGAGTTTTTGTGGGTATAACTCACTTTCACAGGGTAACCCCAAGACCAACAGGAGTTGCGTGGCAAACACCTTCCTCATGTCTTCAGGGAGGGGCAGCCCCAGTGACCCAACTACCCCTCATTCAGCTCCTTCAAGGTTCCACCACCTCCCTGCAGAGCCACACTGAGGATCAAGTCTTTAACTCTTGTCCTTTGAAGGAAACCACATCTAAGCCACAGCAGATGGCAATTACTTTATAACAGATCATATCTCCAGGATGGCATGTTTAATGGTGTAGATCATATCGCGGCTCTTTCTACAGGGAGTGACAGCATTAGCGCATCTAACTCCTCGTGAGTGATCTAAAGGAAAGCCTCCCCTCCCCTTAGTTTTCTTACCCACCAGGCAGCACACTAAAACACTATTTTTTTTATGCCAAAACAAACTCAGTGCTTGGTATTCCAAAATACTGGATTAAAGGCCACCAAACTAAGCCATCGATTCAAATTTCTCTGAGTCTCAGTCCCCTCATGGCCAAGCCTTGCTCTGCATGCCATAGGTAGGTAGCCTCAGCTGCAAAGCATGTGTTTGCATATGGTAAGTGCAGAAGCCTGCATCACCCGGACCTGAGCGTCCTACAGGACAGGTAGCAGGGGAGAGGCATGGCCAGACAATCAGTCATCTGAATGCGACATTGGTTTTTAAGCAAGCCAACAACGACAGCAGCAACCGAAGAATTCGATTACAGTTGATGGAATCAGGAGATAAAGTGTACACATACCCAGACTGCCGTGGATTACTGGGAAAGCTTCCCAGCATCCTCGGGTGGGTTTTTGCCAACCCAAGGGCATCCGTACAGTTGCTGGAGGACTTACCATAACTGCACAGCACAGTTAACTTCCTTAAACTGAACACGTATCAGCAAATCGTGTGAGATTTTATGATTCTGACCATATGCCATCGTGGCCACGTGGCATCCTCAGACTTCCGCTGCCTCACAAGTTATAAATAATGGAACCAATTTGCCTTCTCATCTCCACTAAGAAGGAGGCTTAGACGGAAGGACTGGGAAAGCTTTTTATACATATAACTCTAAAGTCTCTTCATTGTAAATTATTTTTAATAATGCCATCAGTTATGTGATACCAACATGCTGTTTAAATAAATGCTTTCATCACATTTGGAAGTAGGACAAAAATGAGCAAGATGCAAATGTTTATCTCCCAGAAACAAAAGCAATTATAGAATAGGAGGGAGGGGACAACGAAAAGGATCCGTTTCCTGCTCTGATTCCCAGCACCCATGTCAGATGGCTCACAACTGTCTAAAACTTGAGCTCTGGGGGATGCCTGTGTCTCTACAGGCACCTGCACTCACATGTACACACACACACACACACACACACTCAAAGTTAGATAAATACATTATAAAAATGAACATGAGAAGTTAAAACCATTAGGTAAAAGCAAATTAGCTTAGCGAGCTGCCCCTGGCAGCTGACCCCATGCTAAGTACTGTAGACACAGAGCACTATCCTCTATCCAGTGCATGCTCCTTCCTGATGAGACAGACCCAATTCCATCTCGGTACGCAGCCAACCTCGGCTCACCTGCTCAGGAGAAGCTAGGCCTGCCCATAGATCCGAGGGGAGCCCATCTCCATCTCCAGAGCTGGGCCAGGGAATGAGTCAATTAGGCCAAAGATAAAGCTCAGAAACCACATTTCATATTTACCTTTGGTAAAGACTTATCTCAATAGCCTTCGAAGACCTTAGGAAACTTCCTCTGGAGTATGAGGAGAGAAGCCAGGACACAGCACCGCTGTCTTTAGGATCCCCTGAGGATGTGAGGAGGGCGGAGCCAGGATGGTCACATGGGCATAGAGGTATACTCATGATGTCATGTTGAGCTATGTCTAAGGCATGTCTAAGATCCAAAGGCAATCCTTGGAGGCCCTATGGCCTCTACGCATCAGAACCTACACTGTACGGAGAACACAGGCACAGATTCAATAGTAAACATTAAAGCCATCAGACGCCTAGTGTCCCCAGACTATCATTCCCAGCATGTCTGGGTGTCCCCAGCTCACCAGAGAGCATCTCGTCTCCAACAGGAAATTAACAAGAACTTCAATGCCTGTACTTAACAGTTCAGAAAGAAATTAACAAAAATATGGAAGGCAGAGACCAGGACTAAAATCTAAGGGCTAACCCAGAGTCATGCTTCAGCTATGCCTAAGTATTGAATACTAGCGTCTCCGAACAGGCAGCCAAGGGAACACGCTCCTGTTTGCCACTGCAACACACATCTAATGCTCACCAATTAAAAAAAGAAAGAATGACATGTCTTGGTAAGCAAGCCAAGCCATGAGTGGAAATATTCTGCAACATTATAAGAAGCACAATAAAAATGCTGAAATCTCTGGGAATATTTTCCTAACAATTTTTTACTAATATGTTCTTAACCTCAATGCATGGAAACCCAAATTTTATTTAGATATGTAGTTTTATTTTATTCCAAAGTACTGAAATGTTTGTGAACATTCTAGAGCAATCCCAACTAACCAGTTACACAATTTAGCCTAACGATTTTCACCCAAGAAAGAGGCTAAACCCCTAACAAGCCAATAGTACACAATGATATAAGAGGATTTTTTTCCCCTTCCGAGGTTGAATCCAGGTTGAATTCATTCTAAACAATAAATAAGCTGGCCTATTACAGCTCCTTTCTCCAACTTGGGGCTCTTACACATTTGCCCCCTCTTGCGCAATGTTCCCTGAGCCTTAAGACTGAAGAGTCTTGGGCTTTTCCTAAATTCAAGAACTAGTTTAAACCAAATAGAGATGAGAAAGGAAAAAGGAAAGAAGCTCTGTTCGGTACCCCAGAGAGCTAGGACCATTAAGCAAGTCCCACTGAATAGTAGATACAATGTATTGCTTGATTAATAACAGCAGCTGCCTATGCAAAGCTTGCCAAGGTTGGATACTGATGGGCTCTCACCATCCTTCTCCATCCCCCCACCACCACCACCTCCCAAGTTGTGTGGCTACAACTTCCAACTTTCTTGCCGTTTCAGGGCTTAGCTGAGAGTTAGAAATTATTTATGAAACTTAAACACTTGCTCCAGGTAGCAAAAGTATGATGTTGCATTTTTTATTTATTCATGACCCCACTGCTGTCCTTAAAATCTTCCCCTGAATTATTCAATTCACTTACAATTTCAATCGGCCTCGTATAAATGATTAAGTAAGTGTATGTTTGAGGGGGATGCGGTCATTTCAGCATAGCAGGCATGGAGGCCATGGCGGAGGGGTGAGGCCATCAGATCACAGGGTCACAGGTAAAGCAAAGCCCAGATGAACACCGTGACAATTAAAAAGAAAACCAACCATACTGTCTTTACAATGGTCTACATAACAAATATAACTACACACATCCTTACATATGCTTATAAGAAGAAGAGCACAAATTAAATCCTTTGATACGCTATAAGTTACATAATTATCTTTAAAATCAGATAATTACATCAAGAGTGTTGATAACAGCTCATTACAATATAATTTTAAAAACCTGGCTTAAAAATCACAACTCTCCAGGCAGTGGTAACGCACACCTATAATCCCAGTGCTTGGGAGGCAGAGACAGAGGCAGGCGGATCTCTGTGAGTTCCAGGCCAACCTGGTCTAAGAGTTCCAGGACAGCCAGGGCTACGCAAAGAAACTGCATTGAAAAAAGAAAAGAGGCTTTTTCAGATCCAGGCCAACTGGCCTTGGTGAGTTCCCGATAGAACATCCCCATTGTCTCAGTGTGTGGGTGCACCCCTCGCGGTCCTGAGTTCCTTGCTCGTGCTCTCTCTCCTTCTGCTCCTGATTTGGACCTTGAGATTTCTGTCCAGTGCTCCAATACGGGTCTCTGTCTCTGTCTCCTTTCATCGCCTGATGAAGGTTAATATTCAGGAGGATGCCTGTATGTTTTTCTTTGTGTTCTCCTTATTTAGCTTCTCTAGGATCACTAATTATAGGCTCAATGTCCTTTGTTTATGGCTAGAAACCAAATATAAGTGAGTACATCCCATGTTCCTCTTTTTGGGTCTGGCTTACCTCACTCAAAACCGGACTCGCTGAACATAGCGGACAATGAGGACTACCGACAACTCAAGAACAACGGCAATGGGTTTTTGATCCTACTGCACGTATACTGGCTTTGTGGGAGCCTAGGCAGTTTAGATGCTCACCTTACTAGACCTGGATGGAGGTGGGTGGTCCTTGGATTTCCCACAGGGCAGGGAACCCTGATTGCTCTTTGGGCTGACAAGGGAATGGGACTTGGTTGGGGGAGGGGGAAGGAAATGGGAGGCGGTGGCGGGGAAGAGATAGAAATCGTTAATAAATAAATAAATTTTAAAAAAAGAAAAGAAAAGAAAAAAGGGGCTGGAGAAATGGCTCAGAGGTTAAGAGCACTGACTGCTCTTCCAGAGGTCCTGAGTTCAATTCCCAGCAACCACATGGTGGCTCACAACCATCTGTAATGGGATCTGGTGCCCTCTTCTGGCATGCAAGCAAACATGGAAGGAATGTTGTATATATAATAAATAAATAAATCATTAGAAAAGAAAAGATAAAATCCATAATTTAAATTTTTCATACAGAACATTTCTATTCTAATTTCCTGCACTTCAGCGGGGCAGGTGTTCGGGACCAATAATAAAAGGCATAAAAACCGCACGCCAAGAGGTCCAGACAGCAGCAGCTCTCCACGGTTCGAATGCACTGCCCTGCACACTCCAGATGTTCTGAAGTTCAGATATGAGGCTCCAAACATCTGATTTTCACTAGAAGAAAAAGGCACACTGTGGCCAGCTTTGGTAAAGTTTCAACGTGAAAATGGCCAAAACAATGAAAAAGTACAGCTAATAGTCGCCACCACAGTGGCCAAAACGAGCAGCAAGTCCAGTGTACACACGAGCTCCAACACCACTGCGAGCGTCTTCCTGCTAGTTAGCATCCAGATGTCTACCTGGGGCTGCACTAAGAGATTCTGCTCATGAAAAATGAAACACACGGCCAGTGGATGCTCCTCCCCACAGCACACACGGGGCCTTTCAAAGACAAAGTCGAAACCTCACAAGCATGCTATCCGCTTTCGAAATAGAAGGGAGCGAAACGCCAGACTCCAAGAAGCAGGGTGTTCCAGATCCTTGGACATACAAAACATAGCTGGTTTGTCTCTGGTTCTGCTGTCAAGAAGGAGCTTGGCTCGTTCATCAAGAAGAAAGCAATTACCAAGCCCTACAGCTGCTAAGCATGCCCCAGCCTGTCACTGCCTTGTCACCAACCCTCCCAGGAATGTCACCACAGGGAAAACTCCGTGGCTCAGCTCACAATGGGCACAGATGGCAGAACTCCGCTTCTCACCAAGCTCCTAACAGAGGCATCCTGAAGTCATGAGCGGAAGCAAGGGCCAGCCGCATGGCAGACCGCCAAGTCCACGTGAGATTTTACCTTTTCTGTGTCTTGCATGCTTTCCATTTGATGACGACACATTAGCAAAGTCCTGTCCCAAGAGACTGGAGAAAGACCTCACACTAGGAGGAAGTGAAAGAGACTCCACTCTCTCCACGTGCGCGCATGCTTGTGCGTACATGCTTTCAAAGCAGCGTTTCCTGAAGCCACAGCTCTCTGGATTGCCTGCCCTGGAGCCCAACAGTGCTCATTCGAGAGGCAGCACCACCACCTGGCAAAACCTTGCAACTGTTCGACAGTTCCTGGCCCCTATTTTTATCCTACCCTTGATTGGTGGTCATGGGGGGGGCGTGTTAATTTGTGGGGTTTTGCTAGTAAGTCACTGTATTTTAATTTAGGAATGAGTAATTATGATTTTGTCTGAAATTTATCAGATGGTGGAAAAAATAGAAAGGCCTTTTAACATATTTGTTTTTATTATTTAAAATGTGTGTATAGTGTGTGTGTGTCTTTATGTGGGTCTGTGCACATGAGTGCAGATGCCCACAGATGCCAGAGGAGGGTGTCAAGCTTCCCCTCCCCATGGAGCTGATATTACAGGCCACTGTGAGCCACCTGGTGTTGGTGCTGGGGACAGAACTCGGGGTCCTCTGGAAGAGAAGTGTGTGCTCTTCACCGTTGGGCCATCTCTACAGACCTCTCTCTTGCCCGTGTCCTGATTCCCCAGGGGCCTACAGGACACGGTGCACCGACTTATAACATCCTTGCCTCTTAGAATCTCACTGCAAATAATGATAAATTATTTTTACTTATTTACCTCTGTCCCGCTCTAAAAACACAGCTGAGGCATCTCCCTGTGAATTCGTCATAAACATTCCATCCCCTCAGGCCGTTACTGAGCTCATCTAGTGCCCAAAGCATGCAAAATTTATTTTGGCTCTGAAGGTTTTACTGAACTTCTAGAATATTCTATTCCCTCCAATTCCTGTCCTCCTACGCACAGCGCTGCAAGAAACAGCATTCTATTTTTAGAGACTCTTTTAAAGAGAAAAGAATGCCACACCTTGTACCTCATTTGGCACTGACGGCCTCTGCCGGGGTGCTGGCTGGTGCTCCTTGCCTAACTCAAAGAATAGCGTGAAGAATTGCTTGTGCATCTCAGTGTTTTCCTAGACCACTCCGTCAGGCCATCTAGAATTTAAGCACACCCAGGGTAGATTCATATGGAAATGACCAGCTTAAACCCAGCACTCACGAGGCAGAGGCAGGCTGTGAGTTCGAGGCCAGCCTGGTCTACAGAGTGAGTTCCAGGACAGCCAGGGCTACACAGAAGAACTCTGTCTTAAAAAGAAAAAAAAAACTATCCAAATCATATAGAAATGACCCAACAGAACACAGAGGCCTTCCTTCTTTACACTGTGGAAGTCCCCGGCTAGACTTCCTGAATTTCACAGTGATAGAAAGCATTCAGTAACTACCAAATTTAAATTCTGAATTTTGTTCTTTTCTAGGAGACAAATAGCTGACATGAAATGGTTCTGAGATGCTGGGTGGTAGCATCAACTGGCAGCTGCCCGCCAGGCCAGGACCAGCAGAGGAAATAATGACCACAGTCGCAGGCACTGCGGAGCCAGGTGCTCACTGGGCTAGGTGTACTGGATGCATTTTCAGGCTATGACATTGTCAGCGTATGCTGGGTTTATTGGATGGAATCTCATCAGAAATCGTACTGGGGAGTTTTATGTCAGTTTGACACAGCTAGAGTTACCTGAAAGGAGGAAACCTCCACTGAGAAAAATTCCTCCATAAGATCCAGCTGTAAGGCATTTTCATAATTAGTGATTGATGGGGGGAGGGCGCAGCCCATTGTGGGTGTTGCCATCCCTGGGCTAGTGGTTCTAGGCTCTTTAGGAAAGCAGGCTGAGCAAGCCATGAGGAATGAGCCAGTAAGCCGCACTCCTCCATGGCCTCTGCATCAGCTCCTGACCCCAGGTTCCTGTCCTGACTTCCTTCAGTGATGAACAGTGATTTGGTAGCATAAGCCAAATAAACCCTTCCTCCCAAAGTTTCTTTGATCATGGTGTTTCATCATAGCAATAGCAACCCTAACTAGAACGTCAAACAAGGCATGCCTATATTATCTGAAACAGAAGAGCCGAGTGGCTGAGCTTATGGTACACACGCCGCACTAACACCTTCAACCCTCTCAAACTTCTTCAGCCTTGGACTACAATAGAAGGATCAGCCGGGTGGTGGTGGCGCACGCCTTTAATCCCAGCACTTGGGAGGCAGAGGCAGGTGGATCTCTGTGAGTTCAAGACCAGCCTGGTCTACAAGAGCTAGTTCCAGGACAGGCTCCAAAACCACAGAGAAACCCTGTCTCGAAAAACCAAAAAAAAAAAAAAAAAAAAAAAAAAGAATGATCAGAGGATGGGCACAAACCCACAGACAATGTGAGGCTACATACTGGCTAGAGGCATGAGTCACTGAGTCAGATCATGAACTGCGTCAAACTTGCTTGTCTTCCTGGGGACCAGTGTGTACCTCAAACTAGCAACAAATCCTCCCTGATGGGATGGTTGTGCATGACCTCAGAGGTCTGACTCAGAAAGAGTACCGGGCATTGTACTCAGGAATGACATACATTGATACACATATAGATACATACATGCATGCATACACGTGGTGGGGGGACACGACAAAGTAGCCTCCAGATCTACTCAAAAAGCTCAAGAAGCCCATTGCTGAGTAGACTAGGGAAAACAACAGCAGGAAGAAGGACAGGAAAGGAGACCTTGAACCCCACGAGCTTCAGGTGACTTCTTTGGACAAAGATGAGGCAGGACCTCCATGGTCCTTCCGCACAGTAGGACTTCACGGCCCTCCCGCACAGTAGGAGTTCACAGCCCTCCTGCACAGGAGGAGCGTGCTCAATCTCCCCCTCCGCCCATGCACAGGAGTATAGTGCTCAGGGGAGGAGAGGGAAAGGTGTGAATAACTGGCATATGTCTGTGTTTTCTGTATTACGTCCCTGCTCTTCTCCCTTAGCAGAGAAATGATAAATATTGAAACAGATACTGTTTAAAATTATAAAACAAATAACAAAATTTCAGCATGCTTGAGAAATAGAAAAACATTCAGAAGCTTTCACCCTACTGGGAAATATCTATGATTATAGAGTTTTATATATATATATATATACATGTTGAACCAAAGTCATTTGTATATAAAAGTGTGATTCCTGTTTTTCAGTTACTGTGTCCCATTAGGGTGTTTTCCTATGTTACGATTATCTTCAAAAGCATCACTTTTAATGTCTAGGGAATTCGCCCAAAGGATATATCCAGTCCCTGAGCTTTCAAAACCCTCATGGCTTTCCACCCTTAGAAATGAGCCCACGAGCAAGAGCGTGTGTGCAGAGGGCTCTCTTTCCCACCATACACTGGAAGGACAAACCCCAGGAGCAGGAGAGCGGGGCATGGGGTGTCCCACACTTGCTGATTTTTGTTTTGTTTTACTCTGTTTTGTTTTTCAAGACAGGGTTTCTCTGTGTAGCTTTGGTGTCTGTCCTGGAACTAGCTCTTTTAGACCAGGCTGACTTCGAAGTCACAGAAATTCGCCTGCCTCTGCCTCCGTAGTACCGGGATTAAAGGCGCGCACTCTAGACTGATACAGTATTGACATATTTGTGGTGCAAACAGCCTGCTTCAGTTGAGGAAGGTCAAAGAACGCGGGGCAGTAGGAAGAATATCGATAAACACGGAAGAGCGGGCTAGCCTCCATAGGAAATATCAAATGGAAAGAAGCTGCCTCCTGAATTTGAGGAAACATGAAAACAGTTCTTGGAGTGGAAAATACATATTCAATATGCTTGGTGAACTTTGGGAAAGCAAGAAAGGTAGAGGGGTTTGCTTTTATAGAGTAAAATTCTTAGATTCCTTACAGCACTTGGAAGGCATCCGACCTCCAGGGCACATCAGCTTGGAATCCTTTCTTCTTCTGGCTTTCCTAGGATTCAGTCTTGCTGGCTGTCTTTCTGCTGTCTCTCCCTTTCTAGTATCACAGAAGTGGGGGCTATCCCATCAGGCCTCACCCTCCTGATCAGCTACTTTTCCATGGCTGGGATGAAGCACAATGGCCAAAGCGACTTAGGGAGGAGTTTATTTTGCCTTTCAGTTAAGGGAGGGATAAGAGTCCAGCGCGGCAGGGGGCGTGGCAGCAGGAAGCAGGCAGGGTGGGAGGGATGCGGATGCGAACCTGGGAGCTGGCACCTTAAACTCCAAGCCAAGCGTGAGGCGGAGAGCAAACTACAAGTGATAAAGATTTCTAATTGCAAAGTCCACCCCTGCCCCCCACCCCAGCAGACTTCCTCCAGCAAAGCCACACCTCCTAAAACTCTCCAAACAGCACCACCCCACACGGGCTGCGTGTTCAAATGTTCAAGACCTCCGGGGACATTTCTTGTTCAAATCATCACATACTTCATATTTTCTCGATTTCAAGAAATTGGTGACACTAGTTATCACACCAATAGTGTTGAATAACCCCATTCCACTACCTTGTGCTATTTCTCTTTTCGTATTCCTGGACTACATGACTTTAAACTCTTGGACTTAAAAAATAAATAAATAAATAAAAAATAAATGACTCAGACTGCCAGCATCCTACACTTAAGAAGCAGAACTTCTTAAGAAGCCATCTTCCCAGCTTTCCTCAGCTTACACATCCCTTGGCGAGGCTTCTACAAAATTCTATAACCAGAATGTCCCTTGGGAACTGTGTTAACTTGCTACTGTGAATTAAAGTTAAGCTGGCCGAATACACTCATGCCACGGTCCTCAAGCAAGCCAGGCACCTGACCTGTTCCCTGGGGCAACATCAGTACCGCCCTTAAGGTCAGTGTCTACTCTGCTTGGGGGCTCCAGGATTTAAATGCTGTGCTGAATTAAGAATCTGCACTCTGGTCAAGTGGTGGTGCACACCTTTAATCCCAGCACGAAGGAGGCAGAGGCAGGTGGATCTCTGTGAGCTCGAGGCCAGCCTGGTCTACAAATCAAGTTCCAGGACAGCCAGGACTACACAGAGAAACCCTGTCTTGAAAACAAAAATAAATCAATAATTAATGAAATAAACAAACTTTCATTCTAGAGCCAAAAACGATAAACCCAGTTTCATTCAGCTCTGCCTCCTCTCAGCTGTGCTCAATGGCCAAGTAAAGATGCTTTTTTCATGAATTTCAGCTTTTCCCACCAACGTATTGCACCCAATACTGACTAGTCCACAGTGAGAATTAAGGGATTTGAACTATTTCAGCATGTAGTAAGGTACCTCTTCGTTCTTTCTTTTCTTTTTTCATCAGTTTTTAGTTTTTTCAAGACAGGGTTTCTCTGTAGCTTTGGAGCCTATCCTGGAACTCACTTTGTAGACCAGGCTGGGCTCGAACTCACAGAACTCAGCCTGCCTCTGTCTCCCGATAACTGGGATTAAAGGCATGGGCCACCAATGCCCGGCTATTTAGTCATTTCTTAATGATTTACTTTTAGTAGTAGGGCATGTTTAAGACGGGTGTATTTTAAGTTCCATTCCTCTAGTTCAACTTAACACAAATCAAGAGTCAGCTGTAACTGTAGCTTTAAAATCCAGCAACAAGACGAGACATGTACTCAATGCTATTCTTTGGGGAACAAAGTCCTTACTCAGACGCTTTCCGGTTTAACTCCCGTGTTAGCCTACTTTATGTTGCTATAATAAAACGTGTGAGGCTGGATAATCTCATAAAGAAGGGTTTATTACTAAACTAACAGTTCCTGAGATTAAGGGGTTGGCAACAGCCTTCTAGTTCCTAGACAATACAGAGCTTCACCTGGACAAGAAACCAGCAACCCCTGGTCTCCCTCTCCTACTTCTTATAAAGTCCCCAAAATTTAACTATGAGGGCTCCGCATAAAGACTGTATTTAATTCTCATCCCCTCTCACACGCCCTGCCGCTTAACACCCCAGATTAAGTTTTCACCATCGTAGTACTTCACAACCGAGATTAAATCTCAACATACAAATCCTTGCGAAACACACGCAAGCCATATCTAAAACCACAGCAACTGGGTAGCAATAAAAGTGCATTTTAGTATTCGGTAAACAGATTTCTCAAAGAGATTTCCCCAGACGAGCGGCAGAGCTCCAAAGCAAACAGCAAATGCACACAGCTGCCAACATCAGCATCATGCTGCCCGCGCCGGAAGGGGAGGACAACAGCCCTTTGTGATGATCACCCGTATTGTCTGGGCTTCCAAGAGCGTCTCTGCACCTCTAGCCATTCCGTCAGCTCTGCAGAGGGCCACATCCTTAGAGATGCCCAGCGCAGTAACCTGTGAGCTTCAAGACATAGCAGGCTGAGTGTACATTCTACCCAGATGACTTTGGACCTCATTACTGCTACTGATTTCCTGGTCAATCTGGGAGTTTGGTACATGGTCAGCATCCATTCACTCAAATGATATTCGGTATGTGTGAATGAATAATGTGCTCACTTGGCAATGAAGCAATCTGCAGCTCATAAAGATTTTGTAAGACCCTTATTTTAGGGATTAGAGAGCTGGCTCAGAGGTTAAGGGAACTGGCTGATCTTCCAGAAGACCTGAGTTTGATTCCCAGTACCCACATGGCAGTTCACAACTATCTGTAACTCTAATTCGAAGGGATCTGATACCCTCTTCTGGCCTCCTCAGGTACTGCATTCACAGGGTATACAGATATACAAGCAGGCGAAACATTGGTACATATAAAATAGCAACAAGTTTTTAAAGATACTCATTTTAAATGCATCAGTTTCCCTGTCTTTTATCTGTGCTTTTCCCCAACACTGTTCTGCCTGGGAACATCTTTCTCCCCAGCACTTTAATCCCAGCACTCGGGAGGCAGAGGCAGGCAGATCTCTATAAATTCAATGGCCAAGTAAAGATGTTCACGAAATGGCATTTAAAAACGTAATCTAGGATCTTTCAGAATCATTAGCCCTATGTTGAGATTATACAAGTAACTAAAACAAGTTTCTGATTCTGCATAGGTCCATCCACTTCAGTGATGTTTTCATTGCCTTTCTCTACTGCCTGTCCCAACCCAAGAAAAAAGTCTTAATACTAGAACACAGAAGGAAAAAAAATAGCATAGAAACAGCTCTCCAGGACACCTCATGGCCCTTGGGGAACAAACAAGCTTCAGACAAGAAGAAACTTCCACCTCTCCAAGAATGTATTTTTAGCTTGCAAATCAATGATTGTCCCACCTAATAATGATATTCCCCTCCTCTCTGGCAACAGGGAGATACACTCAGCTTCTTACACACACAAAACAAGGTAATTGTCATCTAAAAATATAAACCCAGGGTAGACAGGCGGCCAAATGATCTCAGAAACAGCAAACAAATCATCGTGATAAGGATGGGTACAGTGACAAAAACTCAACACTCGGCATGGGGTTCCGGAATTTTACTGTATCTGTCAGAGATTTTCCTATGAAATGAATCAACTGTCTAAAGTCTTGTCTCCAAAATGGAATAGAGACATCAAGCGAGACCACGCCAAGAGTAAAAGTCCTCTGCAGCAAAATCAAGCTTCATTTTTCTAAATCCCTTGCCTTTCCACGTTTCTCATTTTGATGTTAAAAACAATCTCTGGGCAATGTATGTTTTTAATACTGTTGCTGCAAACAGAGCTTGATCAAAACCCATTGCCACTGGAAATGCCAAACAACATTATAAAGTCGAACCTGGAGACAGGGTCCCTGGGGAGGCCAAAAGAATGGCTGGCCCAGTGTTGCCTTCTCAGACCAGGAATGAGCTCGCCACACAAGAGCCAGCCGCGCTTTCTATGCTGTCCTTGGACCTTGGGAAAACAGCCTGGCTTGGTTCTCCCTGCATCCAAACACTGAATGGAGCGGAGGGCAGAGCAGACCTCACTGACAGGGTCTCACATCACACTGCGCTTCATTCTCATCTGCGTCTCCACGCGAAGTTTATGGACATCCAGCTTCATTTCTCTTCATTCTCATCTGTGTCTCCATGCGAAGTTTATGGACATCCAGCTTCATTTCTCTTTCTCTGATAAAGTGCCTAACACAAGGCAACTCCGGGGAGAAACAGCTTCTTTTAGCTCTCAATTCCACTGCTGCGGGGAAGTCAAGGCAGCGGGAATTTGAAAGAGCTGATCACAACCACAGCCAGAGTCAAGAGCGGGGCGCGGGGCGCTGGGGAGGAAATGAATGGTACCCAACTCACCTCCCCACCCCCACCCCTCACTAAGGAGCCCAGCCTGGGAAATCGGAATACTCACTTTCAGGATGGCTCTTTCCACCTCAGTTAACCCAGTTACCCAAATCCCTCACAGGCTCGCCCACAAGGCCAACGGGATCTAGGCAGTTCTTAGTTTAAGACTCCCCTTTCCCAGTGACTCTGCACGACTTGGAGTTGACAATTAAAACTAAGCGTAACAACAGGCACGCACGCTAAGAGCCTCTTTAGGCCTCCGGCCCTGTGTCAGAACCCTCGCTCTCACGCTAGGGTCTAGGACTGTGCACAGTCCCCTGTAGGTTTGGCAAGCATCTGCGCACGGGGCAGCTGCTGGAAAGAAAGGGGAGGACTCTCCAATCCCCACTGCCTACTCAAAAAACACCAAAGGTGTGTTGGTCCCTCCGCTGTTGTTTAGGTAAGTGCCCTGCCACACCACTACAGACCGGTGCCTACTCCCCATCCCGCCAGGTTTCCACAGAAGAGTTTCTCCTGGAATTCTTTGTTTCTACCCACTCCTCGAGGTACTAATGTCAGCTCCTGTAAGCCTCCCCTCTCCCCGCATGCCCCAACAACAAACCAGAGCAGAGAAAAGAGGAGGACCTGCATTGTAAAGGATTTCTAGGGAGAGTTTCACAAACGACAAAACACGGGTAGAGCCGCAACCTGACAAAGGAAAGTCCAGTCAGAGGCAGGAATGAGAGATACAAAAACAGCTCTGGACAGAAGGGGATGAGCAAACAGAAAGAGGAACCATGGTGCATGCATAGAACAGTCTAGCAACAGCAGATGGTTCATACAGGGACACGGAGAAAGGTTAGGATGCACGTGCGAGCGGCTCTCCCCATCAGAGGGTCAGATATGGGCCAGTGGGAGTGGCCCTCCCCATCAGACGGGCAGCTCCGCACCCCCACCCCCTGCCCTAGCAGAGCCCAGGGTTGTCTGCGCTTGCTCTGTAGCATCAGGTAGTGGCTGGGCGTGGGTCCTGCTATCAGCCAGCTGAGCCTGCATTTCCTCTGAGGACTCTGTCAGGCCTGCTTCTCCTATTATAGGTTTGTGTCGAGTCTGCTTTTTGGCACAGCTGTTTCATAGAATATTCCTCTGTGGCTGAAGCCCGAGAGGGCTTGCAGGATTGTCTACAGCGTTTCTGCGCGATCAGCTTTCCAAAGAAGCTGATGCCAGAGTCGACTCCAGCACTTTCTCGAGTCCCCCTTCGGAGAGCAGGTGCCTTACTTTTTTGCTAACCTAACATTTGCTTTGAGTCTTAGAGACGACTCTCAAGACACCTTGGCAGTAGCAACTGTGTAACTGTGAAGTATGAGAAGAGTCTCTGGAAAAAGAAAATGCGACCGTTTCCAGGAGCATGGCAACGGTGGGTTTTGTGTATTCCCACAAGTGCATATGAATGGTGGTTTATGTAACAGAGTCTACAGGATCCTGGATATATTAGCAAAGTTCTTAGAAACACGCTAAGCAGTGATCAAAACAATTTAACTTATGGATTAATAAATAACAACAAGGTTGTTATAAGGAAAGAAACCACCCAACAGAATCTAAAATAAGTCACTAGAGAAAACTCCCAACCGCACTCCCACACCCCACGTCTGCCTGCCGCCCCTTCAGCTCCTTTAGCTCACAGTTACTGCTGCAATTAACACTGATGACCAAGTCTAGGATTTAGAATTTCCTAGGAGATAAACCTCTGGACACATCTGTGAGGGGGTGTCTAGATTTGGCTCACTGACCAGGGAAGACCCACCCTGAATGTGATGGCTCCATTCCAAAGGCGGATCCTGGACTGAACAAGAAGAACGTGGGTGTTGGAGAGGTGACTGGGCAGGAAGGAGCACCAGCGCTTCCTGCAGAGGACCCACATTCCGTTCCCAGCACCCACATGGCTGCTCACAACCATTTATAATGAAAGCTGGTGCCCTCTTCTGGTGTGCAGGCAGCACTGCATACATAATAAATAAATCTTTTAAAAAAGAAAAACAGAAGAAAGAAGGAACTATATTCAGGACTTCTACTACAAACGCCCCTCACGTGATATGCCAGGAAGAATGGTGTCTGTGCCTGCCGTTCCACAAATGAATCATTGCCTTTGCCTCTCAGTTCTTCTGCGTACGGCTGAGAGAGAAAGGAGACTGCACACCTTCCCATCCCCTCCCATAGCGACTCCACCCGGCACTCTGCTCCAGAGTAGCCAAATGCTCAGGTGCTTCGTACCATTGACAAATACTCAGGAAGCACCCAACACAGGTCAGGCCGCCATTGTCTGAAGAGCCAGGAAAATGGCTGGGAGCCGACTGCAGCATTCCTGCCCAGATTTTAAGTACAAAGACTATTATATAAATGGAAAAATAAAAACAAAATCTCGAGGGGCATAATGGCACATGCCTTTAACCCCAGCACTTGGGAGACAGCAGCAGGTGGACCTTTAGAGTTTGAAGCCAGCCTGGTCTACAGAGAGAATTCTAGGACAGCCAGGCAGGAAACCCTGTCTTGGGTGGGGGGATCCTTCACTGGGCAGGAGCGGATCTTAAGTTGTGTCTTCAAAGGGCCCTTTGGTTCATTTTCCAGCTGTTGTACTGAACCAAGCTAGCCCTTCAGAAGCACAGCTAGAAATGAATCTCCCTGTGTGTAATCCCAAAGATTCTGCCCCAGGAAATCACAGCCAAGTGTTGGTGTCAACTCAGACTCTTGGTTGGAGAAGGAAAAAGATCCACATTGTGTCCAAAATGTGTGAATGGAAGCAGAAACCTTATCAAAACATCTGACAACAATCCATCCATCTTCAGTTCCTCTGCAGTTTCTGAGATGGTTTCACGCATGGCCGACCCCTTCGGCACCATGAGCATTTCCAGGGACTTTTCCGAGGCTCCGACTGTAACCCTTCTTCTCTAACAGGCAACCTGCTCAGATACTACACAGCTGCCTGCGACCTGCTCCTGAAGGGGATTCATTTTGTCTTCCTACCAGGATGCTTACCCAATTAATTACCAGAGGCAGCACAGTGCCAGCAGGACCCCACCCCGTGTGTGCCCTGGTGACCTAGTTAGTAAAATCTGGCTTCACATCAAATGGACCACAGAATTAATCTTTCATACAGAGGCAAATATAGCAGGACACAGATAGTGGGGCTGGAAGCCCCCTCTAACAAAGGACAACAAAGAGGCTTACGTGATTGCTACCATTTTAACAGAATTGACCCCCAACAGCCATTTCCTAATATCCCAGGTCCATTTCAATATTCAAATGTATCTGGTGTTTTCTTCTGCATTTTCAGCCTAAGGAATAAATGTATTGGAAAACGATTGCTCTTGCCCTCCCAGGGAAGGCTTTCTAAAAATCTGGTCCATCTAACTTATTCCTGAGAGTCATTGTATTTCTTTTAATTATATTTGTTTATTGGGCCTGTGTAGGCACAAGCTTGCATGCAAAAGTCAGCAGACAATATGTGGGAGTCTGTTCTCTCCTTCTCCCATGTGGGTCCCAAGGAACAAACGCGGGTCACTGGGCTTGGTATCAAACAAACACTCTGATCCACTAAGCATCTCACTGTCCTTCTGAGGGTTGTTTTAAAGCAGAACATGAGACTTACACGCACTGATTGTGTTCCTCATGCTCCAGATATGAAGCTATTTTGGTCACATTTGGCATCCAGGTATTTCAGAATCAGAGTGGAGAATCAAAAAAAAAAAGACAAAGCAACATATAACAGTCTCCCAGCACACCAGGAAGCAGGGTGGCGGACAGTTGCCTCTGGTCGTACTCATTTCCAGGATGCCCCTGGCCTTGGTCACCTGTTATCCGCTAGTGACAGAATTATCTGCTCCATTTGGGACAAGACAGGCAAGCCTGAAATGCACAGAACCACAGAAACAATTTCTGACCTTATCCTGGTCAGCTTGTCAACTCAACAGAAGCCAGAGTCCTCTGAAAGGGGGGAATCTCAATTAAGGAACTCAGGTAAGATCTGGGCTGAAGGCAAGCGGTAGGACATCTTTTTACTTAGTGATTGATAGGGGAGGACCCAGCCCACCTCCGGACACGTGGTCCTGGGCTCTATTAAGAAAGTAGGCTAGCAAACTAGGGGAAGCAAAGCAGTAAGCAGCCAATAACAGTGCCCTCTGCCTTAGCTCCTGCCTCCAGGTTCCAGTCCTGTTTGAATTCCTGTCCTGACTCCTTCAGAGATGGACTGCCTTGTGTTAAGTATAAATAGAATAAACCCTTTCTCCCCAAGTCACTTTTGGTCATGGTGTTGTATCACAGCAATAGAAACCCTAACTAAGACAAACCTAGAAGAGAGGAGCCCATCATCCAAGGTCCGTGGATTTAGGCAAGCGAGTGGTAACTGGTTGCAATGCCAGCTCCCATCTCTCCACTCAGGACACACCTTTTTGGGTGTCTGAGAAACATTAACATGAGATGGGCTCTAGGTCCTGTGCAGAACTGAGCAAAGCAGCCCCCTTCCCGGAGAGGTCCTGACCACGTGACTTGGTGTAAGGTCCTTCTGAGCAGCTTCCCTTCCCATGGAGGTCCTTACCACGTGACTGGCATCTGGTCCTTTTGATGCATATACCAAGCAGAGGACTGATTCTAGAAGCCTAAGGGTGCCCACCACAGGACAGCCCACTCATTACCCTTTCTTAGGAAGCTATCCATCCTGGTTAAGTCTCAGTTCCTGCCAGAGATACATATCTTTGCCCCCATCCTCCTCAAACTTGATAGCCTCTTAAAACGAACCGGGCCCATTACTAGGACCGGGCCGTGCTAAGACCCATCAGATCGTCATCAGAAGAGCTATCACTCTGTTTCATTTTAACATTCATTAAGCTTCTGCTTGCCAACATTTCCCTTGGTGTTTTCTACAAGCAAATGATCATCCTCCCCGCTGGAAGGTGAGGAAAAATGAAACACAAAAATTATTAGTTCAATATCACAGGTGCCAAACATCAGCTCCAAAAATATCTTCATTTCCCTACTCTCCATGGTATGTTAAAGACAAAGGGAAAACCAAACACACTAACTCCAGGATAAGCTGAAAAGCAATTTCCGGGGGCGGGGTGTGTGTGTGTGTGTGTGTGTGTGTGTGTGTGTGTGTGTAGAACCTTTCTGGTTCTACTTTAATTCAGTGCTCTCTCTCTCTCATAAAAAAAAATATGAATCTTTTCTTCAAAATGTTGATTATATGTGTGTTGACAGGGCAAGGAGATTATAGACATAAATAGCAGAAATTCACCTAAACATCTCGCTGATTCTCCTAATTGCCTTCCTGTGCTTCTGTAGTAACAGTACCAAGTCCTACACCATGCCAAGACAGCCAGGACATGGGTCATGAGGGTGTGCACACACACAAGTTGTGTGTGTGCAGATGTGTACAGATGTGAGCATACGCACATAGAGGCCAGAGAGCAACTGTGTGTCCTCTATCACTCTCCACCTTAATTTTTGAGACAGGGTCTTTTGCTGAACCTGGAGCTTGCCAACTCAGCTAGACTGGCTGGCCAGAGAGGCCCAAAAGTCCTCCTGTCTCCCCCTACCCCCAATGCTGGCATTATAGACATGTACCCAGTTTTTTTTATGTTGGTGCTAGGGATCCTAACGCAGGTCCTCATACCTGACTGAGCCACCTCCCCAGCCTCTCTCAACTTTTCAATCACTATTCATATGCTCCTACCTTCTACTCCATATCTGTCCCCAAAGTACTATGCCCCTTCCCCTGTGTCTGTCTAGCAATAGCTACCAAGCACACATCAACACTGAGATACTAACTTTCGGTTTCATCAGAAGATTAATTATGAAAACTTGCAAGGAAGGAAAGGCTGGTCATTATGAACATACTCAACAACCTGAAATCAACTCCCTGGTGCTAAAGATAATACAGACTTAAAGGGTCTTTGAAAGTCTAAGTACCACACAGCTGGCAACTGGTCCTTCTGTCTGTGTGTTGCTTTTCTTGGTTAATGAATAAAGAAACTGCCTTGGCCTGTTGATAGGGCAGAACTTAGGTAGGCGGAGAAGATAGAACTGGATTCTGGGAGGAAGAAGGCAGAGTCAGAGACACCATGGAGCCGCCAGAGTCAGACATGCCGAATCTTTGCCGCTAAGCCACTGCCACATGGTGATATACAGATTAATAGAAATGGGTTAAATTAATACGTAAGAGTTAGCCAATAAGAAGAAAGAGCTAATGGGACAACCGACGGTTTAATTAATACAGTTTCTGTGTGATTATTTCTGGGCTGAGCTAGCCCAGCGGCCGGGAACCAACAAGTGGGTCTCCCGCCAACAGGTAACGTGACTAAAGTGGGAGGGGATCTGAAAACACGCTTTACAACACATTATCTGAAAACATGCTTTACAACATGTTTCTAGTTTGCCTTCTGCTGCTATGAGGAAACACCAAAACCAACCTGAGGAGAAAAGGGTCTATTTCAGCTCCTACTTACAACCTATCATCTAGGGAAGGCAAGACAGGAACTCATGGCAAGAACTGAAGCAGAGACCACAGCTGCCTTCCTTACACAGCCCAAGACCACCTGCCTAGGGATGGTGCTGCCCACAGTGGGCTGGACCCTCCTACATCAGTCAGAGATCAAGAAAATTCCCCAGAGACAGGCTTGCAGACCAAGCTGATAGCGGCAACTCCACAAATAAAGTTCCTCCCTCCTGGGAGAATCAAGTTAACAACAAAGCCCAGAACCACAGGAGCTGGTCAGGAAGTTCATTTAAAATCGCTTCCATTTTCTTCCCTAACTTTACACCCAGAAAGATCCGACTACCCCAAACCTATAGAAGCTTCGATACGTCTGTTAAATTCCTTTCAAACCACCTAATTTTCCAATAAAATCCATGCCTCAAATTCCTAATTCTCTCCTCCGTCTCCTATGACAGAAAGCTCCCTTTCCCACCGACCAGGAATTAGGTCCAGACAAAGCAAAACAGCATTCAGACAGCACTGTGGGAAAGGCCACACTTGGGAAGCACTCGCTGCTCATATGGACATCTCAATGACTTTTTAAATTGTATCTTCTTTAAAACTTGGATACATTCCTGATAGGTAATTTGACTATTTGCATTATAATTTTCTAGCATATGGTAATAAAATGTCTTTTTTCAACAATCGGTTCGGCTCAACAACTTTTCAATTAGACAGGAATAAAATGTCGTGTGGAAGGAATGATTTTGTCTAATTTGTACGGAACGCCATATGGGCTAGCCACTCTGACTCCCTGAAGCCTTTCTGAAATGTCTGAAAATCTCCGTGGCCATCGTTGCTCACTATAGCTTCTCCTCTTGGTTAAACGGGCTTTGTTTAAGGAGCCCTGACTCGGACGCCCATATGACTTTGTTCTCTTGTGTTTGGGTTTTTTGGTTTTTTTTTGTTCATCAGTTTCCGTTTTTGAAAAAGCGGTCAAGCCACTCAGCCTAAACTTACTATATAGCACAGGCTGGCCTCCAATTGACAGTAATCCTCCTGCCTCTGCTTCTAAGTGCTGGCTCTGCAGGCGCGAGGCCCCAGGCCAGGGTCTCTGGGTAATTTCGTTTAGCAAGCACAGTTTACCAAAGCCTCACCCACCGCTGCATCTTCTTGCCCCATTTCTGTCCATCAATGTGACTACAATAACAAGATAAGCTTTTGTTGAGGCAGATGATTAATTACCACGGAGAAAGAGAGGCCCATCCCATCTTCAAAATCATTAGCAAAACATGAAGCTTGAATTTGAGTTTCAATTGCCATCGGAATGTATTCTTCACACTTGTAAAAAGACAACACGAAATAAGCTTTCGTGTGAGAACTCGTTTCCAGTGGCTTATTTAATTAATGATATAACAAAAATAAAATAAATAAAACCAGTGTGGTAGAAATTATTGAAGCCAGCCTACTAGCTAATAGTAACAGCTTGGCCCAATTCAATGTGTGTGATCTTCTCTGACAGGATAAGATGGGGGGTGGTCTCTCCCACTGTGGTGGGCTTGCTGAAGCCACGGCTTGGTGACTTTCCCAATTGCCACTGGGAACGCGAGGAGCGCCAGATGGGTCAGCAGTGGGTTTGCAACCCCGTTCTGTACTGCGAGTGCACTATATTGTTCGCACCTGCTAACAAATCTGACGTGATCCACAGAGTTCCTTTCCTCTTCACGGTGGCACAATTGAGATACCAGGAAGTGGGACTAACTCAAGAGGTGAGTGCAAACAGAATAATGAATCAAAGAGCACTGTGTGTGAGCTCACCTTGATCCCTCAAACAAGCTTCTGGGTCACTGGTGACAATCTAGTCTAGCAGACAATCCAGCTGCCGCCACCTGAGAAAGAAGTGGAAAGAGGAAAAGACAGGAAGAAGAGTCAGCAAGTGTAGGCATTAGCTCTGTGATAACGCATCCTGTCGAAATGGAGTCTGTGCTGAGTTCTTCGCAGGAACACACCAGCTCTTCCCGTGGGCACCATCCTCTGAGCTCCCGCGCGGGCTAATGCTAGGATCTAGGGGCTACTTAATCTTATTTCCCGATTAATTCCCTGTGGATTACATGACTGCATTTTCTCTCTGCCTTCATCCCTTGAGTAATTAACAATCTGAAAAAATGATCATAAAAGCCCCACAGAAATGAGCTGTTTGAAGAAGTTGACATCCTTTTCGTCAGGGGAAAGACGCTTCTGATACTTGGTGACTGTGTCCATTTCGTGGCTCCTATTGCCTCAAATGCTACCAAATTTGTCCTCTTCCAGTTTTTATTTTATTTTACCTCAGGAGAAAGTAAGAATCAATGGAACTATGAACCCTACAACATTGAAGGTATCGATTATGCCCTTTAAAAAGTTACTTCCAAAAAAATTTAGCAAAATAAGAAAATGCTTTTCTTTTTCTCAGCTGTACAACACGAAGATTTGCTGTTGCGTAGTGGGAAAGACACAAAATTTCCTCCCAAACCCTACTGGGATAGATATCACAAAATTCTTGCTATTCTTGGGTTCAGTGACACAAGATTCAATAGTCAACCATTTTTACCTGAGAAAAATGGAAAATTTGAAGTTTTTCTGAAAAAAAGGGCAAGACTGGAGGAATGACATTATAAACAATTAGTATTCAAAACTATTTATTGCTCAAAACCTGCCCATTTTTCTCCTCGGTGTCAATGGTCCAGATATACTCATGACAAGTGGTGCTCAAAAGGTAGTAAATGGATTCTCTCCAAATCTGGAGCTTTCTGTGCAGCTTTTCACTTCTTTCTCTCCATCCACAGTAAGTGGCAATGCCTTCCCAGCATCCTCCTGGTAATGTAGGCGGTCTCCCTCCAAGCAAAGCTGTGACCAAAAGGACAGGCATGGGGGAGGCAGGAGAGGGGAAGAAGAGCCAGGCTGAGAATGGATGCCAGGGGTTGGAAACCGGTAGCAGGTGCCCACGTGGGAACCACACACACCACCTCCACACTGAAGAAAATCAGCAACTCCACAGCCAAGCCCAGATGGAATGAAAAGAATTCACTCCTGTCAGATAATGTATTAATAGCCGGTCTATCTTAAGAACCACCACAACCCCCGTCGCCACTCTCAACATAATTCATAGTAGGCACAGCACTGTTGGAACGCAAAGCCAACAGAGGAGCAGCCGTGTGAGTCCCTAGGTACCAAAGAGTTACATCTTCAAAGACGCCTTTCCTTCTGAGCGGGAGCAGGAAAGGGTTGAGAGTATTTTCCTCCCACCAGGAAACCCACGAAGTCAGCAGCCTACCACTGGTCCTTCGGTTTTATCTGGGTTATTTTCACTTCGTTTGCATGGAAGAGCTTGCTCCAGGCAAATAAACCTATTGATCTCTTGAGTACCAGTCGCCCGTTTTCTGTCCCTGTTTTCTAAGCTGAGTCTTTGAGGATAGAATGTAATATAAAACACAATGCCAACATTGTTGCTGGAACTCTGCAGCTCAATGAAGAGTTGAAGTCGGCAAGCTCAGGGAGAACCAATCGTTTCCTTCACATCCTATCAGGGCATCAGGTTAAAGGAGATGCAAGGTGCAAATGGCATTCAGAGGCACTCCCTCTGCCCTCTGCAGCGTCCCTATAGTAGCTTCACCTCAAAACAGAGACTTTGTATCCATCCAAAAAGAATAGGTTCCCAAAAAGCCAGGAGGGGAGGGGATGGAAACTTGGATTGGTATGTATAGTGGGAAAAAAAAAAGATAAGTTTGTTTTCTTTTTTTTAAAATAAAATAAAATAAAACAGAGATTTAGTCATCTACACTGACCACGGCAATGCTGAAAGTGTGTCAACAGTGGTTGAGAGGAGCTCTAATAATCAGAGAAAAGCAGGTGGTGGTGTTATTGACGACCATATAGAACTACTAAAAACGAAAAAGCTCTGACCATTTGCAATTACAACCGTTGGCAGCAAAGAGGAGACCAAAAAGTGATTGTTTTCTACTAAAGAAATAGGGATTCAGAAGACAGCTCAGTGGTTAAAGAGCTTACCACACAGAGCAATACGACCTAAGCTCGAGCCCTATCACCCACATAAAGAGCTGGGTGTAGTTGGGATCCCTACACTAGGGAATCGGAGGCAGGTGGAGCCCCAGGCTCACGGGCCAGCCAGCCTAGCTTAACTGACACGTCCTGGGTCGCAGTAAGAGACCCTGTCTCAAAACGCAGGAGGGACGACTCCTATGGAATAATACCCCAGGCTGATCGCTGGCACACAAATAAGCTCACATATGAAAACATATATGTAAAAGTATGGACAAAGTTAAGGTGGTCCGTGAAGATTATATATGCATGGGTGAACCCAGGCTCAATAAGGGCATTCTGCAGAAGACCACAGCTGCCTAAGAAGCAACTGGTCAACCTCATAGAGAAGAACCCTGGGACACTGTGAATTACTACTGTAGTCAGAGCAGTACATAGAACATAGAAGCTGGTGTAACACCCTGGGCCTCAATACAGAAAAGGAGATGGACTTTGCACCTTGGTGAACAACCAAAAACAGGTATCTACACATCTAAAACAAAACACCCTAAGCTTGACTCTTATGTTCTGTCTTAGGGTTTTATTGCTGTGAAGAGACACCATGATTAAAAAACAAGCTGGGAAGGAAAGGATTTATTCAGTTTAGACATCCGCAGCACTGAAGGAAGTCAGGACAAGAACGCAAACTGGGCAGAAACCTAGAGGCAGGAGCTGATGCAGAGGCCATGGAGGAGTGAAGCTTACTGGCTTGCTCCTTAAGGTTTGCTCAGCCTGCTTTCTTATATAGAACCCAGGAGGACCACCAGTCAAGGGAGGCCCCACCCACCATGGGCTGGGCCCTCACCCATGATCAGTAATAGAGAAAATGCCTCACAGCTGAATCTCATGGAGGCATTTCCTCAACTGAGGCTCTTTCCTCTCCGATGACTCTAGCTTGTGTCAAGCTGACACACAAAACCAGCCAGTACATGCTTCAAGGACATATATTCTTGTTCTCTAGGTGCCCCTGGGGTGCAGGCACATTGAAGCACCAGTATGACCTCAGTGTATGTGGAAAACTACACGGGTTCTGTTTCGCACTCTACACGCACGCTATGCACTACGGGAACTCGGCTGAAAATTTAAAAACATACACACAGACAGAGACAGACAGACGGGGCCATGGGGACATCCTTGAGATAAGAATGCCAAGGATGCCCACTTCATTATGCTCTGGGACAGCTTATACAGGGCTCTGGCCACGCCCCAGCTCTCGGGATCTTTCAGCTGCAGCCTCATCAGAACCCACTCCCCTGCCATCAGGGTCTCGTGAGCAGCTGCAGGCTGCTCAGAGCAGAAGAAAACAAGTTGTTTACAAGAAGTTCAGGGTCTGGTGGTCCGCAGTCGCCAACATGTATGGAATCTACAAGGGAGACGGTCTCTATAGTCACAGGAGTCACAGGTGGGATCACCACTAGAAATCTTCATAACAACCCTGGGGTTCCAATACCCCTATACTGCAGAAGACCAAGGAGAAATAAGGAAAGCCAATGGCTTGTCTGCGTGCTAAAGCAAGAACACAAAAACCCCACTGCAAGGGTTTCCATAGCTTGCTAATGGGAAGAGAATCCAAGCTCCCTTGCAGGTGGCTTCCCACGGCTCAGTCCCCAGCTCCAGCACGGCCACACCACTCCTTTGGCAAACCTCTCACACACCTGCTCCAAGTAGACCAAGCTCCTCAGAACAGGCTAGCACAAACCCCTCCCTCTCCTCCTGCCTTCTCCTGAAGGGCTCCGCCCCTCATCTTCCTACGCATCACCAATCACCTACGACCTCCTGCCTTCTCTCCTGAAGGGCTCCGCCCCTCATCTTCTAAGCACCACCTATCAGAGCCCTTCTTGTCCACCTCAGCCCCATCCACAGGACTGACCGCTGCCTCCATTAGATTGTGCAGTAATGAGGACAAGGACACCATCCCTGTCCCCAATTAGGGATGTCTCACCACAGCAACGGGTTGGGTGCTTTTTAAAGAACCAATGTGAATAAAGGTCTTAGGATTATTAAATACGGTGCTAAAGATGACGTCAGAATTTCAGGAACACAGTGGTATGTTTCTAGAAGCTTAAAGTCTACGATAAAAGTCACCAAAACAATAGCTATTTATACAGACATAGCTGAGTACCTGACATGCAGCTTTCTTAGTATAAAATACAGAATTTTGAAGCAGAGGCAGGCTTCTATGTTCCAGGTCAGCCTGGTCTACAGATCAAGTTCCAGGACTGCCAGGGCTACACAGAGAAACCCTAGCTTGAAAAAAATAAAAAATTAAAGTAAAAAAATAAAATACAGGATTTGGGGGCTGAAAGATGGCTCAGCAGGTAGAGGAATTTGCCACCAAGCCTGATGACCCAAGTTCTATCCTTGGAACCCAACTGACTCCACAGAGTTGTCTACTGATTTCTGCATGTGTGCCATGTAAAATTAGCAAATTATGACCATATTAGATTAAATGAACTAGTGAACTACACTGTCACTAATTCTGTTTGGTTTTACTTTTCAAGGCAAATACCAGAAAGCATTGCATAGATGGTTCACATTATTGTATTTATGTTGGGTAGAATTACTCTATAGGTAGAAGCATCCTTGTCTCTGTATGTATCTTAAAAGTTTTGTTTTACGGGCTGGAGAGATGGCTCAGCAGTTAAGAGCACTGACTACTCTTCCAGAGGTTCTGAGTTCAATTCCCAGCAACCATATGGAGGTTCACAACCTTCTATAAGCAGGTCTGGTGCCCTCTTCTGCATGTAGGCAGGACACTGTATACATAAATCTTTTTAAAAAGTTTTGTTTTATATAAATAGATAAATTTTGATATGTTTTGTTTTTCTATTTTCACTTTTTTGAGAACTTCATACATGAGTACTGCATTTATATAATTTCTGCCTCACCCTCTCCCCTCTAGGTCTTCCTATACCCTTTTCACTCACTCTCAAACTCATAACCTCTTCTTTATTATTGTTACACACACGAGAAATAAAGGTAAAAATTAATTTCTTTGTTTCAGGAGTGTTCAACCTTTTGCTTTTGAGACACAATGTCCCCTGTAAAGTTTATGCTTCCGAACAACAAATCAAGTTACAAAAAAAAAGTCTCAGTGTTTTAAATAAGTTTACAATGTTGAGCCATGTTTGTAGCTTTGGCCACACACAGCCCCTAAGAGCCATGGGTTGGACACTCCCGTAAGTATCCAGACTCTGGTATTTTGTTAAAGCAACAAAAAGCTATGACATTCAGTGATGGAAATGGTTTTTACAGAACAGCTTTAATGTCATGTAACGTACACATCATAAAATCCACACCATTGGGGTCTGTTGTTGGGGAAAAGGTTGTTTTGGGAAGGAGTCTTGTAACATCACCTAAGTTCTGAAACTGCAGATCTTCCAGACCAGAACACAAGCCACAGCTGAGAATAAGGGAAGTCTGGTGGGTTTGATAAAGGACAGTAGATATGATGATGATGATGATGATGATAAATGGATGGATGATGGATGACAGGTGACCAGTGATGGGTGATGGGTGATGATGATGATGATGATGGATGATGAACTGTAGATCACAGGTGACCGGTGATGGGTGATGATGACGAAGATGATGAGTTATGGATGACAGATGACAGGTGACTGGCGATGATGATGATGGATGATGAATTGTGGGTGACAGATGACAGGTGACAGGTGATGGGTGATGATGATGATGGATGATGAATTATGGAAGACAGGAGACTGATGGTGGGTGGTGATAATGATGATGGATGATTAATTGTAAATGACTGATGGTGGGTGATGATGATGATGGATGATGAATTATGGATGATGGAAGACAGGAGACTGATGGTGGGTGATGATGATGATGATGATGATGAATTATGGATGATGGGTGACAGGTGATTGTAGTGGGTGATGACAATGACGATGGATGTTAAATTGTGGATGACAGATGACAAACAATGGACGGATAATAGATGACAAGGGACTGATCTTGGATTATGATAGGAAAGTACATAGGCACGTGCTGGTGGGAAGATCTGAAGACATTCAAGTTCCAATATAAAGGAAAAGTTGGTTCAGCAAAAAGAGACCCTCCTCAACTCTTTGCAAGAGACTCCTTCCCAGGCATTGCTTAAAGGCTTTTTATCTTCTGATAAAACTGCCAATAGACAATCCGGTCCTTCCCAACCTGCTCTGATTCTTGTGGGTTATTTCTCAAGCCTGGGTTTGTTTGTGCACTATCTAAAATTCCTACTTGAGAGAGATGCTAAGGAGCTTGTACAGGAAGGTCCAACAAAGCCGGTGCTCTTTGTTCCCATTAACATTTTTTAATGAGTATCTTTCGGTGGTTGTTTTCTTTCTTCCTTCTTCCTTGGCAGCCTGCCTCTGAGATGTGGATGAGCTGCTGCCTGCTTTCCGCACACACCCTTTCCCCAGGGCTGCATCTTCTCCAGATTGCACTCAACTCCAAAGAGAAGTCCTGAGAAACTACAAGAGCTGGTGCTGGTCTCCAGGAACCCATGTGGTATCAGTAGCTCCACATGGTTTCCAGGGACTGGGAATAGCTCAACAGTTAGAGGCACTTCCGGCTCTTTGAGAAGACCTGGGTTCTATTCCCAGCACTCTTATTTTTAACTCCAGTTCCAGGGGATCTGATGCCCTCTTCTGGCCTCCATGGGCACTGCATGCACAAGCCACACAGTCATACAGGCAGGCAAACACACCCATAAAATAATTTTTTAAAAAAAGGCTATTTTGTAAGGCAACATTTATGCATAACTTAGCAAATGGGACAGTTTCCAGGGTCATAGAAACTTGGGTTTCTGTAACTGGGGGTAAGAGGGTATCAAGAGAATCCTCCCTATTTTAAAAAGAATCCAAGAACTGGAGAGATGGTTCAGCAGTTGAGAGTACTGGCTGCCCTTCCAGAGGACTCAGGTTGAATTCCCAGCACCCACATGGCAGCTCACACCTGCCTGCAACTCAGTTCTAGGAAATCTGACACCCTCACGCCAATGCACATAAAATAAAACTAAATAAAAAATAACCCAAAACTACACATACAAACCTAAGTGTGACCACAGAAATGCATGGTCAATGCTCCTCCCAGGGCCCCTGAAAGTAGGTCCAGGTGGGGGACCAGAAGCCCAGAAGTCACCAGCTTCCCAGCCTCTGGGTCTCTGTCAGCAGGTGAAAAGGGTTTCAGGGGTTTCTAGCCAGCTTTTGGGTCTCCAGAAAATGCTAAACAGAACATTTATCTATTCCAGCAGCCCTCCGGAGCCACACTGTTCTTATCTCCGGTTCACAAACCACCATCCCTGCTGTTCCCTCTCATTTGGAAGCAGCAATTCATTATAAAAACCAGTGTGTATGTGTGTATGTACGCCAGTGTGTGAGAGAGCACACACACACACAAGCCTAGATTTCTTTTAGACATCCTCCCCCGCGATTTCAGCTCTGACAGCCTAGTTCCATGCCAATTATGTAATGGCCAAAGCAGGGAGTTTAACCGAGTACCGAAAAGCACCGGGGCAGCCCTTACATAAGCTCCCATGAAGCCTCGGTGAGCCAGCCCCAGGTGTGGAAATGTGGGCTTAGAAAAGATGCCGGTTTTCTTCGGTCCTTAAGAATACCGAAAAGGCTTTTCGCACTTGGTTGACTAGTTCACACTCTGATATAGTATAAGAAAATGTCAATTCAGTGGGAGAATAAAATCCTTAGTGAAACCTGATTTTTTTTATCGTGAAGACAAAAAGGAGCGCCCCCACGGGACTACTGAACTTTCAGGGCTCCCTCTGCACAACGCACAGTACCCCACTAAGCCTCCCATGGGTATCCTCTGGGTCCACAGCAGCTTTTCTTTGCAGGAAAAACAAGCAAGAACATTACTTGGATGAAAACAGACACAGGCTGAAATGTATTAGCTTCTCTCCCGTCGAACACAAGTTTCTGTCCCCACATTCCACCCGCATGACCGAGGTACCTCGAACCCTCAGAGCCACACCTTAGGCTGCTGAAATGAAGCGATGCACACCAACAGCCTCACTCCTGGCTCCACCTGACAATCACCAGAAAGCCATAAACATAACAAACACCGTCGCCCCAACCAGTGAGAACAAAATATAAGGGCGTAAGACAGTGGTAATCCCTAGACATTCGCGTCTCCTAAGCTTCCCACTTTCATCTTTTTACCTGAAAAACAACGGTGTGAGGGGATCTTTAGTAACTGTCAACTCACAATCAGCCAGTTCCGCGGAAGAGCAAAATAAAATTACCTAATAGTTTAAAAACCATAAAGGCTGTGAGGGGGACGTCTTTTTCTTTAAATCCTTAGTCAGAGACGTCCCGCTGATTTTTATAACTTTATAAAAAAAAAACCTGTTCGTGTTTTAACCCTTGAAATCCTGCTTTATTTTTTAAAAGGACCTGGTGTCGCCTTTAAAAATGATATCGAAGCCATCGCATGCTGATCCTGAAGGAAAGTTTTGAGCTAAGACCGAAATCATGGCTCTGGCTTCCTGCGCTCTTACGGTCTCTGGTAACCGCTCTTAACTTTACCAACCAGCAAATATTTTTGTTAGGCACTTACATAACAAAGAGTGCACGCGCCTCTGGCACGCCGCCAAGCGTACTTCTCTGGGTGTTTGTATTTAAAATAGAACGGTAGTAACATCACTTGCAAGCCTGTAGTTCCTTCCTTGCATAGGCTCAGAATGAAGGGGGTTGAAAAAAAAAATGGATGTAGCAAGCCTTACCATTCTAGAGCTCCAAGGAAATAACACATCGGTGCTAAATTAAGACGAAGACACGGACCGAATTATCCCGAGCCGGGGGTGGAGGGGGGGGGTGCTAGGGAGCTCGCTTCGGCTAACCCGCTGTCGCCTCTGAAACACGGTGTTCAACCTGGCATCCCGGGAAGGTGCGAGTGGGCTGCAGCCTCTCTCCGGCGGAGCAGAGGATGTGGGCAGCGGGAAGCGGGCACTCTGATGCCAGGGAAGCCAGCAAAAGGCGCCGCCTCCGCCCCGCTCTGCACCTGTCTCCAGCCGGATCGGGACGCGCGGACAGGAGTCGCTCACCTGGGTCTGGAGGAGCCAAGAAGGATGTACAGAGAGGCCAGGGCAGCCTCCGGGAGCATCCCGGGCCGCGCTACCTCCGCAAGCAGCTCCTTCGCAGCTGGAGTTTGCAGCGCCCACGCGTCCAGACTCCTGAACCACCCGGGTCTTCTGCAACTTGACAGAGCGTGGGCAGAGGTGGCGCAGGTGGCAAGCTTGGGGCACCGGGGTACCTGGGGCCGTGGCCACAGCCAGCCCTCCGCCCGCGCACTTCACCGCTGGGCACCGCCCAAGCCGCCCGGCTCCGATCGAAAGGATGGCCGGGGCTGAGGACGCCTCGCCGGACAAAGACACCGCTGCCGCCCACCCGCCAGCGAGGTGCGGTCCGCGGTGACAGCAGCCCGGCTGCAGCGGCCCAAGGCGCGCACCCCCTCCCGGCCGCCCGGAGATGCTCACGAGCCCGGGCGCCTCCTCTCGGCCGGAGCCCCGCGGCGGGGAGCCGAGCGCCCTCTGCCGACCGGACTCGGGCCTGCAGCTCATGGGGCCACAGCGGCCCGGAGCATCCAGCCTCCGACCCTAGGGAAAAGAGAGAACCTGAGGTCGCCGACCTAAAGCCCAGACTCCCATGAGTGAGATATGCTGTTCTCCGCTCAGAAGAGGGAGCCTCTTCTAATTGTGTGCAGTAGGAAAAATTGAGATCCAGAGGGAAAACTTGTAAGGGATGAAGGGGAGACCAAAGTGGTCATTTAAAGGGTTTTGTGTGTGATTGTGTGCGTGTTGCGGGGAGGGGGTGTCTTTTTGTTTGAGACAGTGTCTTACTTACTATGTAGCCCAGGCTGGCTTGGAAGTCACAAGACAGCCTCCTGCTGGGGTTAAAGGCGGAGACCACTATCTACTTTCCCCGAAAGGTTTGTTGGGAAAAGCAGACTGCTCTTGTCTCAAAACAAGCTTATTTCTGTTTCGTAATTAACAACGTCTCTCAGAAATAAACAGGAACGCAGGACTTCACAGGGAGACCCTACCAGGTCGCCTGAAAGCGGCGCACTTGGGAAGCCTGAAGACAAGCCATTCACGGCCTCTGGTTCGCAAGGCTTGGGGCAGACTGAGAAGAACAGCAGAATAGCGAGGCGGTTCTGCCTGGCGGGGTGGGCTTGCTCGCTGGTGCTTGTGCGCTGACTCTCTTGGGAGTCGGGAGTGTGGGAAAGCGGGCTCCCTCCTCCACCCCAGCACTGCCCTACTGAGCAACATTTTATACCAGCTGAATTCTTGTACTAACTGGACTATGGTAAGGGAAGGGAAATCATGAAAGCTTACTTCTCACACGGCTGTCTTTTTAAATTAGTCTGTGTGGCCTCCCTTTTCCTCAGGAAGAATCTAGGGTACATTTTTTTTTCTCGCTTTTCCTGTCACCTTCGAGTGTTAACAAGCAGGTTGACTGGCTGTTATTACAAAGTCCAGTCCAATCTAAATCAAACTTTAATCTCATTTCATTTACGCCTTCCCCACTACCCTCCCCTAGCTCACAAACTCCCAGCCTGGCCTAAACAGAATAAATAGAACAGCCTCCTTGGAGCCCTTCCCTTCCCTATTAGGGCGTTCTGTGAAGCCTGGATCCTCCGAGGTGGAAGCAAAGAGGTTCTGACTCCACAGCTCCCTCCTCAGGCCACTCCCTCATCCTCCAGGGAAGCACACAGGCCGACCCAGCCTTCTCTACCTTATCTTCTCATGGTGTCCACCGAACTAGAAAAGCTCTAGTTAGCCTCTTCTTTGAGCCTTTTTAGGGAGCCATCGCCAGGTTCAGGAATATCCCCACACCCCAGATGACTGGCACCAGCTTCTTACCTCATTTCTCGTCAGGCTCACCTTGCCAGGTCGAAGTGAATGAGCCCTTTCCCTTTTACCCTTATGGCACTGACCACCAACTGCTGAGCCCACAGAATGCCCTCCTAGCAAGTCCCATAGAAGAGAGCAATACTCTGTTCCGGTGTGGGCCTACCTGTCTCCATGGCAGCACAAGGCAAGGCACTGAGCTCCTGGGAGCATAAACAGCTGACAGCATCCAGCTGTGACTCCCTGGGATCTCCCAGAAAACAGAGGGGACGCCACCACTTTGCTGACTTTCTCTTTGTTCGCCCTTTGATTCTGTCGGAGTCCCTACTCTATAGCATGGTGTTATTCACACCCTCGAGGTACCGTCCTCCCCCTCAGAGAATCCTCTCTGGAGATATCCTCATAGATGCTTCCAGAGTGTATCTCACCCACCTCCGAGGCGGTTCTAAATTGTTGACCAGGAAGTTGAATGGTTACAAATGGTAACTCGGAAAGGGCAGCTCATGTCCAGCCCACATACAGCAGTCATGTCCTGTTGAAATTTTTTTCCATTTTTTTTTTTTTTGTTGGACGAGCAGAAATGGAAAGCCAGGTTGGTTTTGCTGTTTGTTTGTTTGATTGATTGATTTGCTCTAAGTCTGATCCTGCTGGGGATCTCAGAATTCCCAAACTACAAGTCACCTACTGTGCCCAGTAGCTATTCCAAAACAAGCAGCATTTTAATACTTGCACATTTTAATTTAATTTGCATTTTAATATATTTTAATGCTGTAATGGAGAACGGTGAAACAGAATCGAATGTTCTTTTGGAGGGGAGGAGGGGATAGAATCAGCAGGTATCTCAGTGGAGGTCACCACCACTCACAAAGTGGAGCTGCACATACCGTGGATACAGGTGGTTTGTTCCCAAACCATGAAATCAAAACAGCAAGACAGCGTGGTGGTCTAAAGAAGAATGCCCCCCCCCCCAGACACTTATGTGTGAATGCCTAGCCCATAGTGAGTGGCACTCTTAGGAGGTGTGGCCCTGTTGTGTGTGACTTTGTTGGTAGTAGCGTGTCACGGCTGAAGTGGGCTTTGAGGTCTTAGAAGCTCAGATCTGGCCAGTGTGACACAGCTGCTTCTGCTGCCTGTGGATCAAGATATAAAACTTTCAGAGTCATGTCTGCCTGCGTGCCACCACGTCCCACCATGATGATAATGAACTTAACCTCCGAAACTGTTAGCCACCCCAATTAAGTGCTTTCTTTTCTAAGAGTTGTCATGGTCATTCTGTCTCTTCACAGCAACAGGACAGTGAGTGAGATGGACAGGAAAAGAAAATATGCAATATTCAGAACACTACTGACCACCCCAAAGGGTATTTAAACTGCCACACACACCCCAGACCAAATATGTGGTTTTCCAGTCTTCCTTTCCTGTCTCATCTCTTGGGGACTGGAAAGCCATCTGGGAGCATTTATATCCATCAAACCTGGGTTTTTCTAATTTGATTTGTTTTGATCTAATTTGGATTATTGCATCGGTGGAGAAACTTTATCAGGTTGCAGAAACTTTTTGCTCCCCTGCATCAAGAATGTCAGATTGGGGCTCATATATTTCTGACTCTCTGGCGCTCTCTCTCTCTCTCTCTCTCTCTCTCTTTCACACACACACACACACACACACACACACACACACACACGCACACACACACACACACACACACACATCCTGGTCTGTGTACATTTATAATGAAGACTGTTATGCCCAAATCCACGATGTCCCTGAAAAGCCAACAAGGAGACGAGTCCCATATGTAAAAGCAAAGAGCCTTTATGTTAATCAAGTTTGCAAACTTGGTCTTTCCACATGTCCAATGTATTGAAATAACTGGAGAGCTCCATTAAAATAGGGTTTTATAATAGTAAAGGTGGGGGAGAGCGGTTTCTGAGGTTTTAAGATCCCTGATTGGCTGACATTTGTCTAAGGGTGTCCTGATGAGTGTGTTCTGGCAGGTGTTCCTATCTACAGCCGTTGGAATGCCCAGTATTTTCTTTGGATGATCTGTTCTTGGGTGGAGGTCGGGTAATCTCAGCTTGTGGTTCCTCCTGCAACCGGGCATTGCCTCAGAGTAAACTACTGAGACTCAGGCCTCCATTTAAATTCATCTATGGCCAGAGTTTTACTCCGGCAGGTGATAATGGTTGGAAGTAAAGAACTGCCTTTGGGTGACCTGCCCACACTTAGCTTATCATGGCTGGCCCCCACAGAGACATCCCCAATCAACCAGCTCCTGAACCACCACCCAGCTCCTAGGGCAGTGTTTCCAGCAAGGTCAGGTTGTGGAGGGGCTCTGGTCCCCCCGGCCCCTCCCCTCTGCCACCAGCAACCTGGCACCAGAGAAAAGTCACACTGTTTCACCCCAATCAAGCAGAACTCAGCACCGGAAGCCCTTGAGGCACACTTCTGAGCTCTGACAGTGTTGTCACCCTTTTCCTCTTCTAGCATTCACTGGATGCTGAGTGCAGCCTTTGAATACTGCCCGTGCCTCCTCCTTCCTGTCTGGACTCCAGAGCAGGACACTGCAGGTAAGCAATGCCTGGGATTTACCCTTGGCATAGACCTACACGATTTTAAAGAAGCCTGGTATTCTTGATGATATTCATTTGTAACCCAGAGCGCCGTGTGTGATTAACAGCCTGCAGGACCTAGCATAGAGCACTTCGGCTGGATGCTGCTCACACACACATACACACACACACTCACATACATACATACACACACACATACATACACACAACACATACACACACATACACACACACGCACACACACATACATACACACATACACACATATACATACACACACGCACACACATACACACACACATACACACATATACATACACACACGCACACACATACACACACACACATATATACACACGTTTCCCCTGTAGGGTTGCTTCTCCTTATATTTGAGACTGCGCTGCCTTTGGTTTCTGGTAGAAAAAAAAGCAAAAGTCATAAATTTCTGTCCCCACACAGAAGGCAAATTCCCCTCAGGCAATTATGTTTGCCACAGCTGAAGCACCAGGAAAATAAAATGGCTACCATCTTTTTTTTTTTAAATGCCATTTGAATTACAAATGCATGAGCCCCTTGAGAATATAACATTAATTTGAGGCTGTAAGGAAAGTACTACCCATATAAGGGTCTGTTTTTTTATATCCTGCTTTATATGCTTATGGGAAAATAAAATACACTTATTATGGGAAAGCCTGTCAAGAAGTGTATGTATATATTATAAAATGTGTAGTGCACAGAGGTCTTTGGAGGAAGCCTGATATATTCAAACCTAGTTTTCCTAATGTCCCAGATTCCCTACTTTTTAGTTTATGTTATAGTTTCTAAATACATGCACACAACACACACCCAGCAAGAGCACAAATATATATGTGTAAATTTTAAAATTCAAACACATATACATGAGAAATATTTCTCTTGAGGTCAGTGAACACTGACAGAAACATTAGGACATTATGATAAGGGCAAAGATGGAAAGATGCTTTGGCTGTTTAAGAACACTGGCTGCTCTTGCAGAGAACCTGGGTTCCGTTCCTAGCACCTACATAATGGCTCACAACTACCTGTAACTCTAGTTCTGGGGGATCTGACGCCCTCTTCTGGCCTCCGTGGGTACTACATGCATGTAGAGCATACAGAGGCTTACTGGTAAAACATCCGCAAACGTAAAAGTAAATAATTAATTAATATTAGAAAATTAAAAGTATTAAGTATTATACGTAATTCCCAGGCTATACTTTGCCTTGTATTTCAATGGTTTCTTAAATCTTACATGATATGTTCATTTTATAAATTAAAGTTGTTCAATTTTTTTGTTATTGTTATATTTATGAACTTAAACAATCATTTCCCACCATGAGATTTTATAACTAATCATTTTCATTTTCTGTTTTTCTAAAGCTTTTAAGATATGTAATTCTAGAATCTGCCTGGAATTTTTTTTTTAAAGGCCCCATTCCATGTGATATAGAGGAGAAGTCTAATTCAGTTCTATTTCCAGTTTGGAAAAAAAAACATTCAAATTGAAAACTCATTAGGCTTATGTGAGTAGGTACCATTTTAGCTAACGTGTTTGTTTTTCTCTTTACATTTTTAATTAAATTAGCATAATGATTTCACTATGGCAATTATGTTGTGTTTAACCAAGCTGAAATTAAGCTTTGCTTTCTGTCCAGTTCCTCTAGTGAATTTAAATTTACCGATGCCTCCTAGCAATTCACATTGCTCTTCTTTATTAGCCCAAATAGTGTAGTTTCTTTAAAAACATATATTTCCAAAATCCCCTGCTTGGTATAACCAAGTAGCCCAGGTGCAGCACAGTGGCAGATTGTCCACCATTCCCAAGGCTCTGCATTTGATATTGACATTAAAAATAATAATGAGAAAAATCCAGGGGCTGGAGAGCTTACTGCTCTCACAGAAGACTTGGGTTTGGTCCCCAGGACCAACATAGTGGCCCATAGCCACCTATGGCTGTAGCTGCAGGGACTTTGGTGCCCTCTTCTGGCCTCTAAGGGTACTGCACAGTGTAGTGCACATGTATGCAAGTAAACATTCACACATATAAAATAAAAAATAATTCTTTTACATCTTTTACAGAAGCCAAAAAGACTAGGGGCTAGAGAGAGGTGGTTCATTTATTCAGAGCACTTACTGCTCTTCCAGAGGATTTCAGTTTGACCCCTAGCATCCACTTCAGGTGGCTCCCAGTTTCTAATAACTTCAGCTCCAGGGAATCCAATACCTCTGGCTTCTGCAAGCACCTGCATTCAAGTGCACATGTATGCACACACATGCACACATGTCCATGCATACACAAATACACACACACTTTTTTAAAGACAATAAAAACACTGTGTGACTAGCACCCCCATAGTGAAGGTATGTTGGAACAGATGGGGTGTCATGTGTCCTTTGGCAGACCCTTCCCTGATGCCCCTAGGCTAGAATTTGCTGGGAAAGCCCACATCAGGATGTCTGTAGGACTTACAGCACAATGTGAATTTGCTTACATATTTCTTCATCCCATCTGGCTAAGATCACTTCATTCTAGTTGGTTAGTATCTGTTCTGGTCCTCAGCACATGGCAGAGGCCAACAGATGTTGGTGAGTTGTCAATCAGCTGATGGTAGGACTGCCCTGGGTGATGTCAGAGTGGGACTTCTAATTGCTGAGCTTTGGTTCTCTTTCCAGAACAGTTTAGGACATGCATGAGCAGCCATCCCGTCTCTCAACATAGGAAGGTGGTGGATGGCCCATGGATACCATATAGGAGATAGAAGGTGGGGAGGATACAAAATGGTGGTCCTAGTTTCTAACATTCAGTTAGTCTGGGAGTTGTCATATATTGCTGTCTAGTTTGCTTTCTGGAGCTGGAATGAACACCATGACTAAAAGCAACTTGGGAAGGAAAGGGAAGCCAAGGCAAGAACTGAAGCAGAGTTCATGGAGGAACGTTGCTCGCTGGTTTGTTCATCATGTCTTGCTCAGCCTGCTTTCACAGTGAGCTGGACCCTCCCACATCAACAGCAATCAAGAAAATGCCCCACAGATACGTCTGCAAGCCAATCTGACGAAGACAATCGGATTGTCTCCTCCTATGAGATTCCCTCATCCTATGTATGTCTAGTTTTATGTCAGCTTGAAAGACAGACAGACAGACATAAGCACATGCCACTCTACTTGGCATTCAGAGAGGTGCAGACAGAGGCTTGACTCGTATGACTAACACTTCTGCATATGCACAATGGAAGCTCAAACTTCACCTACTTATGAATCACCACCGTGACGATCACATGTATACAACACACACACAGATAGACACATACCTATACACACAACACATGCATAAATACCACGACACACATATACCCCACATACACACCCCCCACACACAAATACACACCCACACACATACATCCTATACATATCATGCATAAACCCACACAACACATACATACACACCACACACACAAATACACACCCACACACATACATCCTATACATATCATGCATAAACCCACACAACACATACATACACACCACACACACAAATACACACTCACACATACGCATACCACATACATATCCACTACACACACGCGCACACACACACACACAAAATGGGATAAGAGAAAAAAACTCAACTGATTTCAATGGCATTTTCCTCCTAGGGTTTAAAGCCATCACTATCCAAAAGACAAACTGCTATAGAGGCAGGAGAGCAAAGGTTATTATATTATTAAATTATTCATGATTTCCAATCATTACAGAAATATTTCCCAGACTTCAACATTCCTAAAGAAGAAAATCCATGCATAAATCCTGGTCTCGAATAGAATTTTGAAATTCTTTGTTTGTCCTTTCTTCCTTTCTTTTTTTCTTTTTGTTTTGTTTTGTTTTTAGAGACAGGGTTTCTCTGTCTGTCTTTCTTATTAAACAAGTCTCACTATGTAATCCTTGTTGTCCTGGAACTCACTATGTAGATCAAGCTGGTCTCCCAATTCACGGAGATCCACCTGCCTCAGCCTTCCAAGGGCAGAGACTAAAGGGGTACCACCACCATGCCCCAGCTGATTTTGAAATTCTTGCTATGGCTAACTTTCTTTGGATTTTGAGGTAAATATCCAATCTGCCCAGCAGAGGGCAATCAGCCCACAGCACAGTGCTGGCCGACTGCGGAAGGCCGTGGTCACTAAGGCAAATGTGCGTCCCTTGTCCCCAGACAAGAAAAGAAACTTGTTCCTTTGTTGCGCAGCCTCTCTCCACCTGGCATTGCTAACTAACATCACGTGCCTTCCGGCAAAGGGATACCGGAAGGCTGGCTGCATGTCAGGCCTTTAACATGCTGGGGGGTAGGGGGATAAGAGGGGAGTGTTCCGGTCATGACTAATACACAGAAGGACAGGCCCTCACCTCAACCACTTGGGTACAGAACAGCATCAGGTGACCCAGACAACCCTGGAGGTGGCCGGCAGCCATGAGGCTCCAAGCCCTGTGCTCAGCCCCCATCCTCCCATGGGATTTCACTCACAGGGGCTAAACACAGCCATTAAGACATGAGGGGTTCCGAGATGCTGGCCTTACAGCCCACATGAACCCCAGTGACAGAACAGAGCACAGCCAACCCTAGGAGCTTCCGTAACTCTCTAAGCCTGGCCCAGACCAGCCTCTCGGCTCAGAGCTCCTAAATCTGCAGTGTGCCGAGCCCTACAGGCTTCCTGGAGCCCTCAAGAAAGTGTGATGGTGTTATCCACAGGCAAAGGCTGAGGATATCTCAAACAGACCAGCTCATGAACTCTACAAGGTCCCTCCAGGTTCTTATCTCCATCAAAGAAAGAATTCAGAGGAGATTGAGGAGGGAATTTCTTAGGCCAAGGAGTGTGGTCCTCTCAAGACATGTGGGACTGTAGCATAGCTCTACACACAAACCTTACTGGAAGGTAGGATTATTCCTGAGTCAAGAAGGACCTCACAGGACAGGCATTGCTGTATTGTTGAGCGGCAGTACTCTCTAATAAGTACTGCTTAAATTTCAGGCCCCTTGCTCCTTGCCCCATCATTAAATCTAAAGCTCAAGTCAAAACTAGCATCGTGCCAAGTGGTGGTGGTGCACGCCCATAATCCCAGAGCTCCGGAGCAGAGGCAGGCAGATCTTTGTGAGTTCTAGGCCAGCCTGGTCTACAGAGTGAGTTCTAGAACAGCCAGAGCTGTTACACAGAGAAATCCTATCTCGTAAAAACAAAGATCAAAAACAAACAAGCAAAAACAAAACAACCAAACTAGTATCGAACTAGGGATCTTTAGAGAATTTTTAAAAATCATTTTTTAAAAAAGCCATGGAGCCAGCAAGAGAGGTGACACAGTGTTCAGGAGGCAGAGGTCACCTAGGTCTGTATAGCAAGTTCCAGACTGATGACAGCTACACAGTAAGACCCTGTCTCAAAAACAAAAGCAAAAACCAAGCAAGCAAACCAAGTCGTGGTAACTTCACATACTGTTTTCAGATTTCCACAGCCCCTAATCTGTGATATTTCTGCACACCAGTAAGGATTAAAGGATTCTGGCAGGTTTGAGAAAGGTAAGCACAGCACTGGTAGGCCTTGCCTTCCCCCTTCCCTCTCTCTTGTAAACCATAGATTACATCCCTAAAGTTAGCCACAGTAGTCTATTCCCATATTTGCGCACTTTCTTATGCTAGACTCATTCCTAAGGCTGATCACTGATGTCCAGAATCAAAAGCCCCCTTTGGCTGTCCTAACATGCACAGTGCAAACATGCCACTGCATCCCAGCCCTCCAGCACCCCAGCCCTCCAGCATCCCAGCCCTCCCTCCAGCATTCCAGCCCTCCAGCATCCCAGCCCTCCAGCATCCCAGCCCTCCTGGATCCCAGGCCTCCAGCACCCCAGCCCTCCCTCCAGCATTCCAGCCCTCCAGCATCCCAGCCCTCCAGCATCCCAGCCCTCCCTCCAGCATCCCAGCCCTCCCTCCAGCATCCCAGCCCTCCAGCATCCCAGCCCTCCCTCCAGCACCCCAGCCCTCCCTCCAGCATCCCAGCCCTCCCTCCAGCATCCCAGCCCTCCCTCCAGCATCCCAGCCCTCTCTCCTGCACCCCAGCCCTCCTGCACCCCAGCCCTCCAGCATCCCAGCCTCCCTCCAGCATCCCAGCCCTCCCTCCAGCATTACAGCCCTCCCTCCAGCATCTCAGCCCTCCCTCCAGCATCCCAGCCCTCTCTCCAGCATTCCAGCCCTCCCTCCAGCATCTCAGCCCTCCCTCCAGCATCCCAGCCCTCTCTCCAGCATCGCAGCCCTCCCTCCAGCATCCCAGCCCTCCCTCCAGCATCGCAGCCCTCCCTCCAGCATTCCAGCCCTCCAGCATCCCAGCCCTCCCTCCAGCATCCCAGCCCTCCCTCCAGCATCGCAGCCCTCCCTCCAGCATCCCAGCCCTCTCTCCAGCATCGCAGCCCTCCCTCCAGCATCCCAGCCCTCCCTCCAGCATCCCAACCCTCCCTCCAGCATTCCAGCCCTCCCTCCAGCATCCCAGCCCTCCCTCCAGCATCCCAGCCCTCCCTCCAGCATCCCAGCCCTCCCTCCAGCATCCCAGCCCTCTCTCCAGCATCCCAGCCCTCCCATTTTCCTCTTTAAAATCACACTTGCAAGATCACTAGCTGCTGTTTTCAGCCTAAGTCAGAGATCAGCCACTCGTCTTCCCTGCTTGATAAAGTATCCATATCTCTCTGAGTGAAAATAGGTGTTTGGGTGTGGCTTGTGCCTAATCCGTGGTCCTGGAGGGAGCGCCCCTCCCCCATACCCCTACTCCTGATGTGTGCCAGACCCTTCTAAGAGTGACTGGGTCACTTTTTAAAGTCACACAATTTGTGGTGGCAGAACCAAACTGGGAGACCAGAGGCCGGAACTCCTGCGTTTGTCTCTGGGCTCCGTTGAGATTCCTGTGCTACACAGCCTGAGCTCCTCATTTGATTCAGCGATCAGCAGACAACAGGCGGCATCTTCTGCCCAGCACTTTGTAATTGATTCTGCTTGTTTGCAGAGCTCAGCTTCCAGGGAGGATGAGCATAACAGTGATTTTTGTTTTCCTTCTCCTTTTCTTAATCAGTCCAAACATACTCTTGGTCCCCAGCAGTTGCAAGTAGAAGGTGAAAACACACAGCAGTGGGCCTGGACTGTGAAACACCACAATAGACAGGCATGTGTGAGTGCGTGTCTGCGTCTTATTGTTACCGTGATCTCTGGGTTCCTTGTCTAGCTCTGAGCGGGACGCTAGTCCCAGCCCATTGACTGCCATTAATTAGCTACATCTGCGTTTCGCACAGGACTTCCTCAGTGGTGATCAGGAATGTTCAGTGGGAGACCACACTCTGCATTCCTTCGATTTGTGTCCTCCTATTTAAACTGCAAATGGTGATTGCTTCTTCCTCTTGACGTGAAAAGCTTAGATTTTATCACCGAGTCCCTAGGCTCCTGTTTTATCAAAACCATTTTTTTTTAAACTCTGACCCTAAGTAGCCGGGCAGACTGGACGCCAGAGATAACTTTTAGATAATTATCTCATTTCCTAATTGGCAATAACTGTCACCGTGTGATGACCTGATGTGTATTACCAAAGTGACACCAGACTGCACAAAACGGCTCCTTCCCTTGCACGACAGCCACCAGTTTGTCATTCCTTAGTCTTTAAAATGAAAAGACTCTACCTGACCTGTACATGCTTAAAGAGAAATCACAGTAATTGATTTAACACTTTGGGGCAGGGCATAACAATTTGGCTATCTAAGGTAGCACAGTAATAATATCACTGGTAACAAAATAATAATGGTAATACTAATCTTATTTCTGTGCTTATGTTGAGATGGGGGACAGCAGAAGGTCTCCAGGAGCGGCAGTGACAGACAATTGTAAGTCATCTGATGGGGGTGCTGGGACTCAAACCCAGGTCCTCTGGAAGAGCAGCAGCAACAGCAAGTAGGGTTAGGGTTAGCCACCTCTCTAACAATAATAATAATGTCACTGTTTACGGCCTAGCTGTCTCCGATAGAACACAGACTTGAAAACTGGAAAGGGCCCTGAGGATGCCCCAGTGCAAATCTATTTTGTAGAAGAGTAAACAGCGTGCACACCGCGACCAGAGCTTCAGACAACAATTTTCAAGATGTTGTCACTAAACCCGGGGTGGTGGCAACGAAACCCCCAGGCTCTGGAGACTGAGGCAGAAGGATTTTAAGTTTGAAGCCTGAGCCACACAGCGAGACCGACCGCAACCAAACAAAGCTATTTCTACAGTGAACTCTTGGACCGAATTAGATTCCATAATAAATTTTATGTCTTCCCAGGAAAATGCTTTGCTCTTTTTGCTAAAGCAAAGTAAGTGTCTGTGGATATGCCCAAATCGCTACCTGGCGTGCATAGAAGCTGAGCTATGATCTGCTGGGAGCTTCCAGGAAGACATTCGCTTTCCTGGCACTGAAGGACACAGAATATTCACAGACAGGTCCTCCTTTGCCAAGCCTAACATCTGAAAGGCATCAGATAGCACCAGCTATGCTGCGACAATTCTATCGGCTGACCAGGAAACTGTTCTTCACAAGCTCACGCGCTGAAATGCTCAAATACCAGCTATGTTCTGGTTTGGAGGTTCTGAAATTTTTTAATTTTTTTTTAATATTTCATGCATGAGTGTTGTATTCACATGATTTTGACCTCCCTCTAATTTCTCCCTTGTCTCCCACCGCCACTGCCTAGCAAATTCATGACCCTCTTCTTTAATTATCACTGTCAACACAGAGATACACACGTCTGTGTAGACATAGATAAACTCAGTCCATTTAGTGTTGCTCGCATGTCCGTGTGTTGAGGGCTGACCACTTGGGGCTGGATGATGACCTACCAGGGGCTCGTCCCTGGAGAAGACTGATTCTCCCTCTCTCAGTAACCATTAATTGCCCACAGCTCCTCATCCAGAGGCAGGGCTTGTGGAACCCTCGCTCCCCTATCCATGCTGGCTCTTTAAGTTATCGTTGGTCATAGAGTCTGAGAAACACAGGCTGTGAGGGAGATGTCAGTAGGATCACAGACCTGACACCCTCTGGGTGGCCACCTCCTCTGCCCCCATGCCATGGAATGCAGACCAATGTTTTCTGCTTCCTGGGCTCCTAGTCAGTGCACTGGAGGTGGAAGTCAAAGGCGTCCATGCTTGCTGGGCACAGTTCTTCCCATCTGATGAGATTCCAGGTCCTTTGGACTGTGGATCTGACCTCCTCCCATCTGATGGGATTCCAGGTCCTTTGGAGTGTGGATCTGACTTCCTCCCATCTGATGAGATTCCAGGTCCTTTGGAGTGTGGATCTGACTTCCTCCCATCTGATGAGATTCCAGGTCCTTTGGAGTGTGGATCTGACTTCCTCCCATCTGATGAGATTCCAGGTCCTTTGGAGTGTGGATCTGACCTCCTCCCTGGACCGCACACCAGCGGCTTGCACTCTGCCCCCGCCCTTCCCCACTATCATGCCCACCGGCCTTGCTTCTTTCTCCGGTCATATTATGTACCCTAATATCCACATCCTGAGCTCTGGGCACTCCAGAATGCGACTGCCTGCCTTTGGAAATAGGCCTGGGAAGGATGATGAAGGTTAGTGGGCCATAACAGTGGGTGGGCCCTAACCCATGCTGACTGACAGGAAGAGAAGGTAGAGACACAGACATACACACAGGGAAAAATAGAACTCTACTAACCAGTGAGAGAAGCAAAGAGAAACCCCTTACCCACAGCCTTAAAGTAAGAGAAACTCTGACGCAATAAGCAGCCTGGTCTAAGGTAGTTGAGGCAGCTCAGTCACCATTTACAGAGGATGGGACACCACTTTCTTCATTCAACTACCTTATATGAACGAAATGGTTACCCAGGGAGAGAGAGAGACAGAGAGAGAAGGAGAGAGGGAGGGAGGGAGAGAGGGAGGGAGGGAGGGAAAGAGAGAGAGAGAGAGAGAGAGAGAGAGAGAGAGAGAGAGAGAGAGAGAGAATGTCTGTCTGTATTAGTCTCAGACACATCTGCCATGTACAGGCTGCCAATGAAACCTACAGACCTACAGTCCACGGCAAATTAGAGTCACGAGTCCCCTAGCGGTATAACTACAGGTAGTGAATTCTGCCAACAGCCATGAACCCTGGAAGAGCTCCAAACTCCATCTAAGAGTCACCCTGGCTGATGGCCACATTACAGCCTATGGAACAGGTCCTGCTAAGCCATGCCTGAACTCCACAGCTGTGGAAATGTAAGAGAACGAAGGGGAGGACTTTTACGCCACAAAGTGCATGGTTATTGCCTACATAGCAAGAAGGCTAAAGCATTCCTGCTGATGGATTTTCTATATCCTAGCGTCAGAGACAGAAGTGAGACCAGTACAGTCACACGACTCTAGGCCAGGCATGCACGTTGAAATCCAGCAATCACACTGGACCAGAGAGAAGAGAAGTTAGAATATGTGGAACTCCCTGCCACCCTCAAACCATTTTTCACCCAAGGTTTGATATGAGTAAAACCACTGCATAATTTGAGAAACACTAGCAAGCTAACCAAAAATGGGCTTCACTTCCTATCCTGGCTGTCAGTTTGCCACAACTACAGTCAACTGGAAAGAGGGAACCTCAACTGAGGAGCTACCCAAGGCAGATTGGCCTGTGGCTGTGTCTACGAAGGCTTGACGGTTGACTGGAGTGAGAGGGCCCAGCCCACTGCGGGTTGCACCATCCCTAGGCAGGTGAATAAATGATGCTCTAGAAAGACAGCCGAGCCTGAGCCTGAGACGGGGCAGAGTGGGTCAGCAAGCAATGCTCCTCCATGGTTTATCTGAGCTCCCACCTGGAGTTTCTGCCATGACTTCACTTACTGATGGACGGTGACCTGGAAGCGTCAGCCAAATAAACCCTTTCCTTCCCAAGTTGTTTTTGGACAGTATTTTATCATAGCAACAGAAAGGCAGGCCAGCACACCTTGCTATCTGGAGATCTCAGACGTGCATCTGCAGGAGATGTCTCTATGCAATGTCTGCGGTATCTGGGGTCATTCTTCTGAAGCACTTATGTCTGAGCCCCACCGGCGACCCTGCAATCAAGTCTGTAGTCCTATCAAGGACCCTCATATCCGGGAACTAGTCATTAAAAGACATCACCTTAACTGCATTCCATGCAGTGAGATATCAGACACGGAAACGCAAATACCGCATGCTCTCACATACATGTGGAAGTTAGAAACTCTAACTCACCACAGCAGAGAGGAGAACAACGATTACCCAGGGGTGGGCATCGGGGAAGGGCGGGGACGGAGAGGGGGCCGTTGACAGGTGTAGGCATCGGGGAAGGGCGGGGATGGAGAGGGGGCTGTGAACAGAAGAACTTTGAACATTCAGAAGCACAGCAGACAATATACTTGGCATTGGCAATTGAAAACTTCTAAAGAGAAAACAGGATTTGTTTCTATGTTCCCATGCTGTGTTGCTGCTGTGAGGACCGGATTTCAGTTCAGGCACAGAAGGGGAGCCAGGGAGTTGGCGGTGGACTAATCACTCAATTGACTTTCCTCTCTGAGGGAGTAAAATTTAATTCTCTGGGGCTGATGAAAAAGGGAAACAAACACACACGTACACACACTCACATAAGAACACATACTCACATAAGTACACACACCTTTAGGGTCTTTCCATCATCTCTCTCTTTATTTTTTTCTTACCTCTATCCAGATGTATCCCTTTTGTCCCTCTTGATGTCTTCCTTCTAACAAACTTTTGTTTTTACAACTTATATACCCCAGCAAAACTTTTCAAGCAGTATAAGAATTACAATGTAGTTACATTCTATTTTAAGTGGATGATTACAATGAATACAAGTAAAAATAATGTTTTCCATATCCCTTACATAATCAAACATTTTACATATTACAGGTGAAAAACAAATTATCTCCAAGAACCCACCTACGTTTATGTCCAAGCAACTTGTTATAGATTAACAGGGTGTAAGCAAGCAAGGTATATTTCTCAGCCAGTCCTTTTACTGGCAGATGGCATTCTGCGGTTACAAGGAAAAAATCGGTCACTTTATTGTTTATCTTAAAAGGTAACCTTATAAAAAAAATCTAAAAAGAATCACAAATCTAAAATTGTATGTATGCAAAACAACCAGTCACCCTGAAGAGAACACCTGATCCCACCTGAGCCTACCTTGCTGAACCTCTCAGTTCATTGGGACCACTTAAAAGAGCATAAATAAGGGGTTCCTACAGGAGTGTCAAAGGCATGCCCACACCAGAAATCCCATCCCACAAATGTCACATCTCAGGAGCTCTTGGAAGGAACTGCAGGCTTGGAGTCTCCTGGTATCAGCTTTTGATACTATTTGCATAACTTTGGGTAGGGGCCTTGGGAATCTTGTAAGTTTCAGGAACTTCTCAAGCCTTGTAAATTTTGCTGACTTCCTAAGTCTGGAGTGGCCTCCATCCTGGCTGAATGTTTGAATTAGGAGGCTGTTGGTACACAACATCCCAATACAAAGACATGATGTTAAAGGTGGTGGGTATGCCATTACCTTCACATGGTCATTCCGCACTCTAGATATCTATTAAGTGTCCCATAATAGGTAAAATTATGAACTGATTATTAACATCACTTTAATCCCATTCAAGATATAATTGGAATTATGCAATCAAGTGCCCCAATTTTTTTTTTACTTATTTTAATCTCTGCAGAAGAAAGAGACCTACTCCCCCTCCAAAGCCAGCTCAGGTCCCCATTCCTATCGTAAAGCCATCTCCGTCTCCATGCTCTCTGTAGAAAGCTGTTGCCAGCTCATAGGCTGATGTGCAACCTGTTCACTTTGTCCCAGTGCCGGCACCATGGTCATGCTGCCCTCACCCTGGACCAGGCTCCAGGCACAGGTCAGTCCCTTCGGATCCATGTCTTCGTTAAGGTTTCTACTGCTCTGGTAAAACACCATGACCAAAAACAACAACTTGGGGAGGAAAAGGTTTATTTCAGTTTACAGTCCGTCATCATAAGAGAAAGTCAGGGCAGGAAGTCAAAGCAGGAGCCTAGAGATCACAGAGGAATGCTGCTTACTGGCTTACTCTCCTTGGCTTGCTTTTTAATATAACTCCAGACCATCTACCCAGAGATGACATCACCCAAGGCTTGGTCGTTTCACATCAATCACAAACCAAAGAAATGTAGCCACAAGCTTTCCTATGGAAGTATTTTCTTGATAGAAGTTTCTTTGAGTGGTCGATCAGGGTTCCCTGCCCTGTAGGAGGTCCAAGGACCACCCACTTCCATCCAGGTCTAGTAAGGTGAACATCAGGTGCTCAACCAATGGGTGGGAAATACTTGTGACATACACCAGAGAACCTTGCTCTATTTGCTGTCTGGGCTGTTGCAGAGAGGTACCATCCCTACATTTTAGTTTCTCATCAGACCCGCAGAGAATGTTATGTGTTGTAGCACTGGAAATACTCAGCTAAGCCAAAGGACATATTTATTGGTCTAAATCTTTTGAGTCTGGTTGTATAGAAGAATGAGACCCATTGAAGGAGGGTTTATACAATATGCTATACCCAGTGAATCTGCATATAAAATGGATTGTATGATCTATTTATACCTACCATATCTACCATCTAACAATCCAAAAAAAAAAAAGAAGTTTCTTTGTTCCAGATGACCCCAGCCTGTGTTAACAAAAAGAACGAAGAAAGAAAAGAAGAGAAAACCCTGCACATTTCCTAAGCAGAAACTCTATGATAGAGGCTGCAGATGTCCTGACTCTGGGGAGGTGACCTCCTGGAGAAGCTCTCTGAGTCCCAATTGACCTCTGACAGCTCTGGCCCTCCACCGACAAGATAGGGGTGTGAAAGGCTGCCAAGAATGCCAAAGTGTTGATTCCTCACACCACCTGGTGTCCCTTTACCACACCTCGGCTTTCCCTGCTGTGACCAGTGACAGTCAGTGTCCCCTCTGCCCCCTCTACCACTACCTCAACATACTCGTCCCTCCGTGCACATAAGTTCCCGGTGACGATTGTTCCAGACATACCTGACTAGTTCTCACTGAGCCATCTCTCCAGCTCACTGATTTACATTTTGATGGATCTCTGGCTATTACACTCATCTCTCTTAGCACAGCAAAATAAATATTTGATCTACAAAAGATGGCATCATTAAGGGTAAACTACAGAAACCATTCATTCCTGCTTTGAATGAGTATTGACTTTTTGTATTATGAGACCACTCCACAGAGAACACTGTGGTGATATTTTGTTTGTACTCTACAAATAAAGCTTGCCTAAAGATCAGAGGGAGGGGCTAGCCGTTAGTTAACCATAGAGTCTGGAGGTCTGTACAGACAGACAGGAAGTGAGATGGCTGGGCAGAGAGAAATAATAAGGCGAGGTGGAGAAAGGAGTTCAGTCTCTTTTTGGGCTGAGAGTCATAGAAGTAAGATCTCTAGTGGCTGCTGCTCGGCTTCTCTGATCTTTCAGCTTTCACCTCCTAATATCTCTCTCTGGGTTTTTATTATTAACGTCAATTAGAACTCGGGCAACAGAACATGTTTTCTATGGACGATTTAAGGGAGGGGGCACTTAGCATTTTTTAATATTTTTTTATTACTATGTATACAGTATTCTGTCTGCTTGTGTACCTGCAGGTCAGAAGAGGACACCAGACCTCATTACAGATGGTTGTGAGCCATCATGTGGTTGCTGGGAATTGAACTCAGGACCTTTGGAAGAGCAGGCAGTGCTCTTAACCGCTGAGCCATCTCTCCAGCCCCTTAGCATTTTATTTTTGCCAGCAGAGTATTTTCCAGTTAAAATTGCCATTCCACCCATAGATTATATACGACATGGTTAAATCCTTTGATCACAGTCATCAAGTCTATTTGGTGGGGGGGTACTGGTCAGGGCTAGAGCTGTGGCTCAGTGGGTAAGAGATCTGGCAGTGGACCTAGGTTCGGTTCCCAGCACCCACATGGCTGCACACAACCATCTGTAACTCCCGGTCTAAGGGATCTGATGCCTTCTTCTGGCCTCCGCAGGAAATGCATGCATGTGGTGCATAGACATACATTCAGGCAAACCTTCATACATAATTTTTTTAAAAAAAAAACCTTTAAAATTCTAGTCATCTTATCGTTTGCATCTTTTCCAGTTCCCATCTCCATTTCATGTACCTTCCTAATAACGGCACAAGGAAGAGGATAACTGACAACCGGAACTGAGTCCTCACTCACCCAGGTTGCACAGCTGCAGGACACACCTACATCCTCACCACTCTCCTTGCTCCCTGGGTGGCTGTTCTTGTTCATCTATTCCTGGATTCCCAGAAGCATCCCTGACATAGTCCCATTCAGTCCTACTTCTATGTAATGCAGGAATAAACAATTTGTAGGCAAATTGGCATAATTCACTTCCGAAGTAAAATCATTTCCATTCATCTTCAAAAAAAAACCCCATGGCATTTATGAATAAGTCAACCCTTTATGATGCATTGTTTGCTGTGATCTATTTCTTCCCCTCTGAGCCGCCTCAACCCTCCAGCCCCAGGTTCTCTGGAATGCAATGAGTCACTGGAATCCAGACACTGAAACATCTGGCCTCAGCTCTGGCCCTGGATTGCTCTAGAACCACGGAACTTATTCATCAGTGGGGGCTTTAGAAACATCCTCTCCCCAAGGATCTAAAAATATTGCTGTCCGTGCAATCATCGCTAGCGGAGCTTATGTCGGCTTACTCTCTTCCTGACAGACACAGCATGATGACATGACCCAGGGTCTGGCCAGCCTTTATTGAATGCCTCGCGTAGTGCCAGGGACACAGTAGTTTTCGATACATGTGATATATCTATTGGGAGTACATCGAAAAACTCTGGCCCTGCCAATCCAAGCATCAGTGCGGAGGCCAGAGAAGCAGGAACTTGCTGCTGAGTCAACAGCATGCCCCCAGCTGGTGCCCTAGTTTCTGCTGGCTGCCCCTGTGGACGTCCAGGCAATGTCTTTGCCAACCTCACAACTGCCTTGTCTCCCTATCCCCCTTCGCCTTACAGCAGACTTTAAAGAGATGAGAGACCAGGGAGAAGGGAAGCATCCTGAGGAGGTCACCACCAACACGAAAGTGGCTCATGTCAGACTCTCGGTGTGTCAGGAACTGAATAGTCTTATAGTGGTATGAATGTTCATGGACACTTACAGAGGAAAAATCTGTAACGCAAATATTTAAGTCAATATTTAAATATGAATTTCTAGACAGGTAAAATCAATAGTGATAAACTACGATGTGTTCATTGAGTATTCCCAAACACTGCCTGCCTTCATTGTCTTTCTGTTGTCGTGGTGTATTGGCTTACAATAATAGATTCTACTTCATCATCGAGAAGTCCAAAGCGGGAACTCAAGCAGACAGTCACTTCCACGGTCAAGAGCAGAAAGGGAGGAATCCATGCACGTCTGCCCCTGCTTCTACCTGCAAGCGTCTGGCTTTCTCCTGTCCTCTGCCGCAGGCTTACCTGATGTAGGCATTTCTGCAGTTGAGACTTTGGTGATTCTACACTATGTCAAGTGGGAGGCTAAAACTGACCAGCACAGTGCACTTACCATGTTAATATAGTGTTTCATTTCACAGCACAATAATTTTTATTGACCTATATTCACTGTGTACAGTGATAGATTTAATGAGCATGTTTTCATCCAAATATATCAGTTCCTTAATATATTCACTTGTCACCAATACCCTGTCTCATTCCTAGTTTTAGCAGAAAGATTTGAATGTTTCCCCATTCTGTTTACCATTGTCTATACATCGTCTTGTATGTGGTTCTTATTGTATTGAAGTATACTCTTTTATTCCTAGCTTCTTTGGAGTTTTTATGAAGTGATACTGAACTTTGTCAAAAAACCTCTTCTGCATCTATTGATATGGCCATGTGATAGTCTGTTTGTATGATGTATTACAGTTACTAATTTGTGTGTATCCAACCATCCTGGCCTCCCAGGATTTAAGCCAACTTGATCGTAGTAAATCATCCTTTTGATGGGTTGTTGAGTTCGGTCTGCCAGCATTTTATTGAGAATTTTTGGATTTTTGTTCATCAGAGATATTGGGTTGTCATTTTCTTTTATGTGTCTTTATCTGGGTCAGTGTCGGAACAATACAGGCTTTGCAAATTGAGCCCAGTAGTAATCTTTTCATTTCTGTTTTATAGAAGAGTTTGAGGAGTACCCACCGGTGTTAATTCCACACTAAAAGTCTGGCAGAGCTCTCTGCCTTAGCTCCATCTTCCTTGAAACTCTCCCACTGTAAAAGTAAAGTTGGGGGAGAAGAGAGCATGCAAGCTGAAGCAAAAGAAAAGAAGGATGAGGAAGAGGCTAAATTAGTGTGTGTACCCAAGAAGACAGAAGAACAAAAGTGAGGGATGCTGAAGGCCTGGATACTGGAGGCCAGAGTGCTGGGAACCAGGGTGCTGAAGGCCAGGGTACTGGAGGCCAGGGTGTTGGAGGCCGGAGTACTGGGAGCCAGGGTGCTGAAGGCCAGGGTACTGGAGGCCAGGGTGCTAGAGATCAAGGTGCTGGGGGACCAGGGTGCTGGAGGCCAGATTACTGGAGGCCAGGGTGCTGGGAGCTAGGGTGCTGGAGGCCAGGGAGCTGGGGACCAGGGTGCTGGAGGCCAGGGTGCTGGGGACCAGGGTGCTGGAGGCCAGAGTGCTGGGAGCCAGGGTGCTGGAGGCCAGTGTGCTGGAGGCCAGGGTGCTGGGAGCCAGTGTGCTGGGGACCAGGGTGCTGGAGGCCAGGGTGCTGGGGGACCAGGGTGCTGGAGGCCAGGGTGCTGGGGACCAGGGTGCTGGAGGCCAGGGTGCTGGGGGACCAGGGTGCTGGTGCAACCATAGGACTGTGTGCTACGGTTGAAAATAAGTCTCAGTAGAGCTGGAGCTCCACATCCCCTCTCCAGGACCACCTCCTGCCTTCCTTAAAAAAAAAAAAACCACCCCCGCTGGCCCTCTGTCCTCCACCTGCAGCATTCTGGACTAGTTCTAGCCTCACTTGTGAGCAAGTGTAACTTGTACAAAATAAATTATCCTCTCAGTCTCGGGTGAAGAACAGAAAACAAAAAATGTCTAGTGGAATTCAGCTGTGTCCATCTGGGCCTGAGTGGAATTTTTTTTTTAGTTGGGAGACTATTTATTACCATTTTCATATCATCCTTTAATCAATCTGCTTAAGCTGTTAATATCCTTTTTATTTAATTTTGGTAGGTTGCATGTGTTCATAAATGTACCCATTTCTTTAAAATTTTTTGATTTATGAAAATATAGGTTCTCAAAATATGAGCTTCTGAATTTCATTTGCATATGTTGTAATGTCTCTCTTCAATCAGTAATTTAATCAATTTGGATCTTTTTTCTCTCTCTTTTGGTCATTTTAGATAAGGACTTGTCAATTTACCTTTTCAAAGAACCAATTATATGCTTCATTGATTCTCTGTATTACTGTATTTATTTAATCCTTCTCTAGTGTTTATTATTTCTTTCCATGTTCTGATCCCAGGTTTAGCTCAGACTTCTTTTTCTAGGACCCTGAGAAGCATCATTAACTTATTCATTTAAGTTTGGTATGTATGTATTTGGTTTTTGTTTTGTTTTTGTTTTTTTTAATATTTATTTATTATGTGTACAATATTCTGTCTGCATGTATGTCTGCAGGCCAGAAGAGGGCACCAGACTTCATTACAGATGGTTGTGAGCCACCATGTGCTTGCTGGGAATTGAACTCAGGACCTTTGGAAGAGCAGGCAATGCTCTTAACCACTGAGCCATATCTCCAGCCCCTGGTTTTTGTTTTTTGAGACAGGGTATCTCTATGTAGTCCTGGCTGTCCTGGAACTTGCTTTGTAGACCAGGCTGATCTTGAACTCACAGAGATCACCTGCCTCTGTCTCTGTGTGCTGGGATTAAAAGCATGTACCACTCAACCTGGCTGAGTTTGGTCTTTTTTTCTTTTTGTTAAGATTTATTTATGTATGAGTGCTTTGCCTGCATATACACCTTTACACCAGTAGAGGGCATCAGATTCCCACTGTAGATGGTTGTGAGCTGGGAATTAAACTTAGGACCTCTGGAGAAAGAGCCAGTGCTTTAACCATCTGAACCATCTATTCAGCCCCTAATTTTTTAAAGTTATTTTGTTGTTGTTTGTTTGTTTTGTGTTCTGAGATAAGGTTTCTCTGTGTAGCTCTGGCCATCCTGGTACTCACTCTGTAGACCAGGCTGGCCTCAAACTCAGAGATCCACAGCTGTGAGCCATCAGACATGGGCATTTTTAAGCACCAGGCTTCTCTCTAGCCCCTTGTCTGTTTAATTTTAAGTGAGCCATCATGATGAATTGTCCTTGCTTGAGTTCTGTCCCCAGTGCTACTCAGGAGGAAAGCTAACTGCAATAATATGTAAGGATGGGGCAGCCGTCCTGGTATTAACTTGAGGAGAAAGCACCTGTCCACTTCTTTTGACTCCCCAGCAAGGTTGAGGCAGAGGCAGTAGGATACTAGTTGGGAAATGGAGTTGATTCTTTTTTGGAGCTAAAGGTATTAATAATTAAGAAGCAAAATGGAGAGGGCCTGAAGAAAGGGGGTAAAGAACATGAGCGAGTCATTGAGAAATCATCTGGAAATTATTACAGAACAGGAGAAGAGAAAGGCAAAGCAATTCAAGCAAAAAAAAAGGCTAAATCAAAACAACTAAAAATTGAAGTTAAAAAGCATAATTAAAAAATAAAAATTATAAGTCAGGCAGTGGCGCACGCCTTTAATCCCAGCACTCGGGTCAAAGAAAATGGCTCCTGAGACCCGAGAAGGCTGAACTTCTTTTACAAGACTGGACAAGGAGGGAATACTTTAAACTAAGGAAAAGGAAGTACATAGATAAAAATTTGTTTTGTTTTTTAGGAGGATGGTTGTTATAGAAGCCTTCTTCCAGGAAACCAGTCCTTTCCCACCTAGAGGTTCATGTTTCCTGAGAAAAACACAAATAGGCCCCCACCCTCTCTCTCTCTCTGTCTCGCATAGTGTGGAGATTCAGTTAGTTATTAAAAAGCTGCAGACCCCCAACCCCCGATGTTATCGGTACAGGAAGGGTATGAGTAACTTTGAAGAGAGCCTGGAGAGTCAAGGGGCAGAAATAAAGCAGGGAGACAGGGTGTGGACCTGTGCAGCTGGACAGCAGGGCAGTATGCAATTCTTCCTCGAAGAAGATGGCTGGGTTTCAGCCAAGGATTAAGACGCAGAACACTCTAGGACAGAGACCTTGGGAATAAATCACTCTTCAAATGTCTCCCTTCCCCTCTGGGAAGGAACGTGAAGGGACTAGTTTTAGTGAACCGCAGCACCTCCTGGTGGTGGACTGATGAAGTGCAACTCGTGTGGTGTTTGAAAATGGCCTATGAGGCAAACGGGGAAACAAACAACCTGTTAGGGTTCCAAAGAAGTAAGATTTCTCTGGTTGGGACGCTCTGGATTTTCTTAAACACCAGACTGCATCTCCAGATGTGCTGGCTCCAGCTTGGGATTTTGTTCCAGGGGCCAGAGACAGGGCTCAGGCCCCAGCATGGCGGGTGTGGATTATACAGGCAATCAGCAGGGGTACTGGTGCTCAGTGGGTAGAAAATCAACAAGAGAAAGTATCTGATGTGGGATCCTAGCTGCGTTGATCTATTAGGCTCACCAGGAAGACAGGCGAAGATGTGGAACCTCCTCAAACGTCAAAAGCGAATGCAATAACTGAAGTGTGTCTGGGGGGCGGGGGCATCTTAACTGACCCCTCAGGGCTCTTTAATAGAATTAGATTTTACAAGGATATGTTTTGATGCACCCAGGACAGGATCCTCTGTTACCCAACCAGGCCCAGTTCGCCCACTCAAGTGAGTGGTCTTCCGAAGAGCTTATTCATGAGGGAGTGAAACCCACACAACACAAGGAGGGCTCCCCTGAAGACATGCTTGAAGGGGACTATGGGGTAGAGACACAGGCTTGTCTGAAGCACAAAGGAAGGGACCGGAGGAAAGAGATGTGATGCCATCTGTCACGTGATGTCATCTGTCACGTGAGCAGTTAAACTTCATGGTTCTTCCAGTAACGTGTCAGAAATTGACCATAAGGTGTGGGTAGAGCTTCAGGCTTCTGGTGAGAAAGGTGACTCAGGGGATACTTGTGCGGGTCCCCCTGAAGGTTGGAGGCTTCAGTTTGAGATCAACAAACTATCCTCAGGGCCCTAAGACATAACATATAAGGAGAGTCCTTCAAAGTTGTACTACAAAGTACTCCAAATAGAACACGCAGAACTAATACAGACAGGCCTGAGTTTTCATCGGGGAGGCAGCAGTTCTGACCAGGATGGGCATGAAGGTGATCACCCGGGAAGTGGCAAACAGGTGAGAACGCATGGGTCTTTATTCTGTCCCTAAAGACGCTTGCTTTCTGGAGAATTTCTGAGAAATGGCATGGCCATTAAAACAATGACTCCCGCATGTCACTGTGTAAACACCGTACCCCTGGATCAAAGAAACTGCCCATCAAAGAAAGTGGACCGCGCCAGTAATTCCACCTTTCAGATTGTTAGGTAAGGGCGAGCAGAATAGGCTCGATAAGGCTGTTTCTTTAAATGCTGAGGATGTTAAACATAACGACCCTCAAGAAGTCTGAACCAAGCATCTCGTATGATCCGACCCATGATGTGCTAAAAACCACCCCGCCACCCTCCTGTGAGGTCAGTACTATGGTCACCATCTGAAAGATGAGGAAGCAAAGGAAACAGCTCAGAGAGTCCATTAACTTGCCTAAGGCTACTATGACTGCCCCCTGAGCTGTGTGCTGGCCTCCTTCCTGGACTATATAGGATGCTGTACTTCCTGGCACCTGCGGGTTCCCAAGCGCCTTTCAAAGTGCTCGGCAGGCGTTCCCTCGCTGCTCATAACAACACGCAGGAGAACAGGCAGCGTGGAGACACCATGTCACAGCGAGAACCTGAGACCCACAGAGACTCCATGAGCCGCCCATGACAGCAAGCAAGTGCCAAGGGCCAGAATGGGACTTGAAGGCAGGCGACGTCTGCTCTGAGGCCAAAACCTTCACCACCTCTGTCTTATGCAGCCCCAGGTTGCTGGGTAGTTTCTATACAAATAACCTAACAATTTGGCTCTTCTGGGTTTCCTTAAAGTCGGTTTGTGTTGGGTGATTCGGTTTTTCATTGTTTTGTATTTGACAAGGTCTCACTGTGTAGCTCTAGCTGACCTGGGACTCGTTATGTAGACCAGGCTGGCCTTGAACTCAGAGATATCTACCTGCCTCAACATCTCAAGGGCCCAGAACTAGAGGTTTGTATCACTCTGCACAGTCTAAAACAATAATTTAAAGCCACAGTAAGAATGAAGGAAGTTGTGGCAAGGAATACCCACACAATGACAAGACTTGTCATTGTAAGAACTGGTAATATCACTAGCAGTGACATACCAGAAAAGATGGACTTCAAATGTGACATGCCAGAAAAGATGGACTTCAAATGTGACATGCCAGAAAAGATGGACTTCAAATGGGAGGATTTGGGTCGCTAAGTCAGAGGAAAGGGAGACCAGGAAAGAAAATATGGCTATCCTCAAACACCTGAGCAGGAAAAGCTTCTGAGACAACGCAAGACACAAGCTGATAGAGAGCCCAGTGCTCCCCACTCATGATGATACAATGCCCAGTACTGCCCACTCATGACGATACAGTGCCCAGACCTCCCCACTCATGATGATACAGTGCCCAGACCTCCCCACTCATGATGATACAGTGCCCAGTACTCCCCACTCATGACGATACAGTGCCCAGTACTCCCCACTCATGATGATACAGTGCCCAGTACTCCCCACTCATGACGATACAGTGCCCAGTACTCCACGCCTATGATGATACATGCCCAGTGTTCCCCACTCATGATGAAAGAGTACCTGATACTTCCCCATCCAAGGTCATATAGAACATGATACTCCCCTACCCAAGATCATATAGATAGCACCCAGTTACTCCACACACCAAACACACACAACATCACTTCAGTGTACTTGAACCTGGCCTATTAGACTCCACTGTCTTCCTTTTTGCACTCTTATGGCTCACTGGACTCCATATCTATCTGTTCTTGTAAGAAGAGCTGAAACAAGTCAGGTGGTGGCGCACGCCTTTAATCCCAGCACTCGGGAGGCAGAGGCAGGCGGATCTCTGAGTTTGAGGCCTGCCTGGTCTACAGAGTGAGTTCCAGGACGACTCAGAGAAACCCTGTGTTGAAAAAACAAAACAAAAAAGTGCTAAAAAAAACAAATAATAATGCTGTGTCAAGTCCAATTTGTCACTTTTTTACTTTGAGATACAGGCCCATCAAGTAGCCCAGGCTAGCCTCTTCCTTCTTTTTAGCCTCCACAGTAGCTGGGATTACATAAAGTTTATTTTACAGTAAATAAATACTTTTGAAGACTTCATACTGCACAAGAATTATTGTCTGGGGCTGGAGAGATGGCTCAGCAGTCAAGAACACTGACTGCTCTTCCAGAGGACCAGGGTTCAATTCCCAGCACCTGCATGGCAGCTCACAACTCTCTGTAATTTCATTTCCAGGGGCTCTGACACGAGTGCACATAAAAATAAAAAAATAAAAAATAGAATTATTATTGTCTGTTCTGGACTGAGCAGTCAGCCCTCCTTACCCCCTTCCTAATCCCATGGTAGAAAGTGAAAAGTCTACCTGGAGGCCGTTCCCTGGCTTCTCTTTAGCCGGATGCTAGAGGGTGAGAATGGGTTGGAACAGAACGCGTTAGAACATGGACACTGACACACACAGACACACACGCACACGCACACACACACAAACACGAGCACACACACATGAACATGAGCATACACATGCACACATATACGAACGCGAGCACGCACAAGCGCATGCACACACGCACATGCACGCAGAGCAGGGGCAGGGAAGCAGAGAGGGAGGGGGAGGAGAGCCTTTGCACAATGAAGTCTATTTCCAGCTCATGTCCCACGTGCAGTGTGGACCAGGTGGGGAAGTGTTAGCATCCCCAGACTTTGGCTGGTGGAGAGTCACTTCCTTCGTACTGGTAGAATGGGAACCGATTTGGGCATAGACTCTCATGTCACCTTCTGCCCACATTTCTTGGGCAGAAGCAAGTCTGTACAGGATGTGTACAACTTTAAAGGAGGCAATAAAATGCAAATTTAGACTGTGCTGAGAAACAGAGAATTCACTTACGTCCAACCCTAATGACTGGGACATCCCGTAAATGTCACCGGAGAAAGGAAATTGGGGCAGAGTACAGAAGTGTGTGATCACCCCCCCCCCCCAAAAAAAAAGAGGCCTCTTTAACTCTGTGACCTCAACTGAAGACTGACATGAAGATTTTCCCAAGACCAGTGGCAGGTGTTGAAAAGGAAATCAGCCAGGAGCTACTGAGCCCCAGTACCTTGGGCCCTTAGGTAAGCCACAAAGTCCATCTCAGTGTTAGCGGTGTGCTCAGCCCATCCGCCAACAGATAGCCTCCGACAGGGTCCCCTGGAGTGAGCAAATGAGGCCACCTCGGGAACAAGTCAGATGCTGTCTTCCTCAAGATCCCATTATGAAAGAAAAACTTCCCCTTCCCTCCCCAGTCCCTTGGCCAGAGCCCCAAACTGTCTAAGGTCTGGAGTTACCCCGTTTATGAATGAACTGCTGCCTGCTCAAATCAGTGTTGTAACAGGGCGAGAGAAGTATGTGCGGGCACTCGGGAGGCACTGCAGGGAGCTGGCGGCTACTGATGCACACTGACGGGATGAAGAAGACGTGAAAATATTGATGTAAGAACTGGACACTGAGCTCTGACATCACAAAGCCTCGGGGTTGGCCTATGCGAGCTTTAGGTAGAGAAAATACTTGAGATTGTCTTGTTCACGGCCCATGATTCTTTTTTTTTTTAATTTTTATAGATATATTTATTTTACTTTTGGGACATGAATCTTTGGCCTGCATGCAGGTATGTGCACCACATGAGTTCCTGTCGGAGTCTATGGAACTCGGGTTATGGGTGGTTGTGAGCCACCATGTGGGTGCTGGGAATTGAACCTGGGTCCTCTGAAAGAGCAGTCAGTGCTCTTAACTGTTGAGCCATCTCTCCAGCCCCAGCCCCGTGATTCTTAACGAATATTTAATAGCAAAGAGTGGTCCAGTAAGAGCTGGAAGGATTGCTCAGTGGTTAAGAACCCTGGCTGCCTTTGCTGAGGACCCGGGTTCGATTTCCAGCACCCACACGGAAGCTCACAAGCATTTATAACTCCAGTCCCAGAGGACACAATGCCCTCTTCTGGCTTCTGAAGACACCAGACATGCAAGTGGTACACACACATACATGCAAGCAAAACTCTCAGACACATAAAAGTAGTCCTGTAGCTAGGCAGTGGTAGCACATGCCTTTAATTCCCAGCATTTGGAGGCAGAGGCCAGCCTGGTCTAATACGTGAGTTCCAGGGCAGGCAGAGCTTTTACACAGAGAAACCCTGTCTTGAAAAACCAAAAGAAGGGTAGGAAGGAGGAGGAGGAGAAAGATGAGGAGGAGGAAGCAGAAGATGAGGAGGAAGAAGAGGAGAAGGAGGAGGAGGAGGAAGATGAGGAGGAGGAAGCAGAAGATGAGGAGGAAGAAGAGGAGGAAGAAGAGGAGAAGGAGGAGGAGGAGGAAGATGAGGAGGAGGAAGCAGAAGATGAGGAGGAAGAAGAGGAGGAAGAAGAGGAGAAGGAGGAGGAGGAGGAAGAGGAGGAGGAGGAAGAGGAGGAGGAGGAGGAGAAGGAGGAAAGTAGTCCGGTAGAAGATGTGTGCTCAGCCTGCCGTCTGTGATTGGATGCAGCCTCTGCAAACGGTATCATGACTTTGATCTTTAGCTCACTGATTCTGAATGCAGCTACTACGCCAAAAGGGCCTGCTATTCCTGATAAATTTTAACTATGGCTTTTGGTGAAATGAAACAGTATACAGAGCCAGGACTACTGGAAGGGAAGGGAAGCCCATGACGGCAACATTCTCACATCTTCCTCTGGCGGCACTCTGGAAGGCTGATGTCGGTGCACTGGACTTCTCTTACTGGGGAAGCCCTAGAGTGTGTGACAGTCATTCACTCCAAGCCCCTGTCTTGGCTCTGTGACCCTGAGAAAGGAGAATATACACCTGAGCTGGCAGAATGAGGATGCGCGCAGTTCACAGGAGAGCCCACAAGCTGCTGGCGGAGTGAGTGGCCTCCGCTGCTTCCTGCATTTGCTCTGCTCTGCAGCCAGAAGTTACCTGAGCACGGGTTTGCTTCTTGCAATTCGTCATTTCAGTGAGGTGCACGTTCATCAGGGTCTCACTGGAAGAGAAAGAGCCAGAGCACACACTGCGAAGCGCTGGCGATACAGCTTTGTTAGTAGGGCAGGCGGCCAGATTTAACCTCCTAACAGCAGTCCAGGTGATAGGGGCGCGTGCGCAAAGCTGCGATGTTGCTCCCCTGACGCTCAGGCTACCTGGGAAAGTCTGCGCGGACCAGACTGGACGCGTGAAGTGAATTAAAGCTCCTGAAGCCTGCTTTTATGCCCATCTTATTAAACGCTAGAAGTCCACCCGACCCTGCCAATACCCAATGACCAGCTCACCTGCCTGAAATCTTTACAAAGTGACCAATGTCTATACTTTCCTAGGGAGACCTTCTAATGTGTGCCCAAACTACTTAAAGTACATATTTTTAAAAACCATTTTTAAATGCTGACTTTGGGGTTTGTCTGTGGTCCTGAGGACTAAAGCCATGCCTCACCCGTGAAAGGAAGGAGTACCTTGTGTGGATTCCAGGCCAGCCTGGGCTGCAGAGTAAGGTCCTGTCTCGAAAACTAAACCAGGTTCAGAAGCGCCATGTTAATGCCTGCCATCAGAGCCATCTACTCTGAAAAAAAAAGTTTGATTGTCCTCTGGCGAATGCGTCCTCATGACTACTTGTTTTGGCAATTCGAGTGAACAGATGGTCTAGTCAGACCCGAGGAGCTCACACTGAAAATGTTTTTCTTTTCAGTAGCATTGCCTCTAACATCCAGATGTAGCTGGTAATGATGGGCTCCGGACACACCACTCCAAAATAGGCACCGTGGTGTGCAAGAAGGCGAAAACAGAAATGCCACTGTCACTTCCTCTCAGGCAGGAATTAAACCCAGGAAAGAGGCTGTGGGTGCAGCTGGATTGTCCAGCATGGTCTTAGGAACCATGAGGTCCTGGGCTTGATCCTGAGCAACAACTAACAAACCAGGCAAGGTCTTCTGACCGCCCCGAGAGGTACTGTTCCTACAGAATCACAAGGGAAGAGTCTGGATAAGCCGTCTTTGATAGCCCACCTTATTAATACAAGATGGCACTTTATTATCCAATCCCTTATCCCTGCGACAACCTCCTTCTTCATCTAACCAAACCAGAAGGGAGTTGGGCACACCTCTCTCCGGCTGCAAGGCTCCATTCCAGGGGTCTCTGGGCCGGTCAGCACGGCCTCCCATGCTTGAAATCCCCTTTATCTGGCATTTCTAGGAGACACCATCTCACAATAAATGCCCTGTTCCTCTGGCTCTCATAACCTTCCCTCCCCCTCTTCTGCAGTGACCCCTGAGCCTTTGGTGCAGGAACTGTGTTGCTGATGTACCAGCTAGGGCTGGGATGACATGCTCTCTGCATCAGACTAGCTACACCACAAAGTCCATCAACACGGTGGCCTAGGCAAGACCCGAACAAGGATGACACCCGTGGACATGCTAACATGGAAAGGGAAAACTTGAGGGGCCTCACTCAACCCTAGCAATGAACTGGGGGCAAGTGGGGAATGCTGAAAGTGGGGAAACCATCGTCCCCAGGATAGAGCCCTCAATTGATTATCCAGTACCAAGTGGTCAGCTCTAAGATCATATACATACAAGTAACATTATAAGGATGGAGTAGGTTGTATTTTTGTGTTTATGTATTTAGGGATGCATGTGTATATGTATATATGATGTATGTATACATATGTGTATATATATAGTAACAACAATTAAATAAAAAAGGAGATCATGAATTTGAGAGAGAGCATGGGGGTTGAACAGGAGGGTTTAAAGAGAGGAAAGAGATGGGGGAATAATGTAATTTTATTATAATTTCGAAAAATAAATTATTATTTTTAAAATCTATTTTATTGTCTTTAATAAAAATAAGAGGCTGGGGCATGCCTTTAATCCTAGCACTTTGGAGGCGGAAGCAGGAGGCTCTTTACCAGTCTGTGTCCAGCCTGGTCCACAACAGAGAGCTTTGAACTAGCCCAGGGCTACACAGTAGACCCTGTCTCGAACAACGACAAGAAAACAAGACAATAAAAACCCTAGCATTAAAAACCTGTAGCCAACTCCTTTCATTAGGTCTTCATTCTCTTATGAATTCTTCCTACCCCAGAAAGTTCATGTTAAATGGATTTGTGGGCTTTCCCCTTACTGTGGGAGTCTCTGCTGCGGATCTAGGAGTGCAAGGGAAGACACTGACGAGCTGTTGAGACATTTCCACACGGTTGGTGGCCATCCAAAACGGTGTTCTCCGAAGGGTGTCCATGACACACTGTTCTGGTGAAGCGGCAGAGAGACAATTCCCAGGCGACAATGGGGCTGGAAGTGATGTGACGTTTGTACGTGATGAGATACTCATTTCTCAAATAAAAAAGATCCGCGAAGAGAAGAATTATGACTACTACTTACAACAACTTTTCATAAACATCCCCAGGTTCCAGGCACAGGACAAAAGACGTGACTCACCCTTCACGGAGGGCGGCACAGCCAGGGAAGTGGCCCTGGGGAGGATTGCTTCCGCAATCATGCCTGAGGGTGGCTCTCCAGAGGTCTGTAGGAAGCTGATAATAGGGCATTTTGCTGGAGGGTCGCTGGTGAAAATCTAAGTTTTGAAGAGGATTTCCTCAGTTAAAAATGTCTCATTTCCAGATCTTGCCTTGAATTTTTACAGGTCCATGATTAGAAAGACTTCAGGCTTGAAATGACAGACATCGAACTGACTTGTTTGCCACTGTGCCTCAAAATGGGATAGTGCTTGAGAGTGTGGCTTGGAGTCTCCTTCCTGTTGCTGCTCTCTCTCTCTTTCTCCCTCCCCCCCCTCCTCTCCTGTCAGCCCGTTGCTGTCGTATGCCCACAACCCTACCTGCAGGAGGCCTTCCCATAGTTGCAGGCATCAACATGTACCCGCCGCACTTCTCAAAAGGCTATACCCCAGTCTCTTTGGTCCCACTTGGTCTGAGGTGGGGTTAAGAGTCTGAATCTTACAAACATTCTAGAAGGTTCCTCAGACCTTCAGAACAAGTCCAGAAACATTGAAACCTAGTCAGTTTCTCGTATTAAAAAAAAAGTAGAAAAAAAAAGTAGAAAGTGAGTGTCTGATGTGAGGAAGTCTCAGCCCCTTGCACATTGCTGGCGGGGATATAATACAGTGGCGGTGGACAGAAGTCTGCAGTCCCTCCAAATGTTGTGGATTCAAGTGCAGTGTGATCCAGGAACTCCCATGCTGGACATACACTGGACAGGTCTGAAAGCAAGCTCTTAAAGAGGCTGTATGTTCATCAAGCAGCCCAGATAGCTATTAATGGATTTATTGCATATAGTTTGTATATGCCGCGGAATGTGGCACAGCCTCGAGAAGGAAGTGAGCCCTGGCCAATGGATGAGCTGTGAGAACATCATTCTGCTCGAAACAAAGCTTTCACAAAAGATGAATCGCTCCAAAGGGATGCAGGACCTAAAGGAGTCCAATTCATTTACAGTTGCATGGAATGGTGAGTGCCAGGGCAGGGAGCAGAGGGATGAGGGATGGCTGCTTAGGGTACAGATACTCATAAGATGAGGTGCTTTGGGTGGATGGCTGTGATGGCCGCACAGCGCTAGGAGCTGGTCAGTAGCAGTGAGCTACAGACTTAGAAGTGGGGAGCATGGCCAGCTGTAGCTGGCGCACACCTGTGACGCCAGCACTGGCGAGGTGAGGAAGGAGGGTCGTTCAAGGTTGTCCACAGCTATAATCCGAACTCAAGACCAGTGTGAGCTGTGTGGGACCTTGTCTTGAAGAAAAAACAAGAGGTAAATAGTATTGAATGAATTCAACAGAACTGAAAACAGTTATTTTAAAATCAAACGGCAAGGACATCTCTCAAAGAATGAATTACTAACCCCGTGTCTTTGTTTCTCAGGCAGGAGGTGGAAAAATCTGAGTCAAAATTCTCTAGGACCCATAGAGACTGCGCAGTCTGCACAGTTGGCCAAGCAATGCACAGCGCAGATCCGCATCTCATGAGTTGAAAACCATCCACATTCAAAGACAGCTTGTAGAGATCCCAAGGTCAGGGCTGGAGAGAGGGCTCAGTGGTTGAGAGTGATGGCTGACCGCTCTTCCAAAAGACCAAGGTTCCATTCCTAGAGCTCACATAACAGCTCACAACTCTCTGTGACTCCAGTTCCAGGGGACCCACACTCTCACACAGACATATACATGCAGGTAAAACCCCAATGCACACAAAATAAAAATTAGAAAGAAAGAAACTAGTAACGTAAGACATTGGTCACTTCAAATTCATCATTAGATAGCTTCCCCATGCCCTCCTAAACACATGCTTCCTTAGACAAAACCGACTACAGTATCAATGCATCGCCGCTTACTTTAAATCTGATTGGAGAGATGGAGGACTGGTGGAGAGCACTTGCTCTTGCAGAGGACCTGAGTTTTATTCGCAACATGCGTGTTCATCAGTTCACAATCCTGGCAATCTGAATTCCCGTTCTGGACAAGCACAATGTGTGCTTGGGTGTGTTCGGGCGCACGCACGTGTGTATGGCAGTGGTGTTAAAGTCTCTGTTTGACAGCTAGGTTTCAAGTTGGCTTCGGACCTTCTAGCTCTACTCTACTCGCCCTCCCCCAAAGAACTTCTAGAAACTTGCCATGCTCCAGAGCCTTGACCCTTGACCAAATGCAAAGAAAATGGTGGCAGTTGGTACCCAGCGACAGCCCGCAGATTTCTGGCTTCACAACTGACTCCAAAGTCACACCCAGGCTCCCTGTGGCCTCCTATAAAACCTCCTCCCAACTCACCATAACCTAGCCCTCCTTTAGCAGTTTCTGTGGATGACATGCCCGGGGTGACACATGACAACACATGCTCCACTAGGGGCCGTCAGAGGGCAGGACACAGAGGCCACAGCTAAGCCGCCAGGCTTTCTTTCCTCCTGTCTGATTTTCAGGAAGTTTCCTTCCAGATCTTTGAGCACTTCCTGTCCTCCTCACCTCAGTCACGGGTTAGGCTCAACGTGACTTTTTTTTCCTATAGGGCGTATATGGGACTCCTAGAGGAAACAGGACAGACATAAATACACTTTTGTTGAGGCTATAGGACCTGAGAACAATAGCCCATTGCTAGTAGGGACAACAGCTGAGCAAGGGGTGACTCTTTTTCTGCACAAAAGTGACAATTATATTCTTCATAGCCTTTTCTATTGAGCTAAAAGCCCATCTGCAATTGCAATCGCTTCCCGATCCACTGTCCACTCCAGAGTGGGTAAGGGGACCAGGTAAGGCCTTAGCTCCGACCCCTCCCCCACAGGTCTTCACCACACCGGAGCATTTCCTTGTCAGAACACAAGACAGGCAGACAGTGACACTCCAGAGTGGTGGGAAGAGGCTCCCAGGTCATAGGATCAAGATTTCACGTTAGAAGCAAAGCTGCCTTCCTCAGATCTCTTCCAGGGTGTCCGGCGGCCTTCCCTAAGGCTACATCCTCTCGTAACAATTACACCCACGGTCCAGGCTCCGTGCATTCTTTTATCTGCCCTGTGGGGACCTCGAAGGAAGAGTTTTTCTAGGTTTTGAATTCTCAATACACATGACTTTTATTTCTGAGATGGCTCATGAGGCCCTGAATTCTGATGTGCAAAACGTGCCAGTGTTTGAAGCCCTGGGAACTTGGGGAACAAGAGAAGCAGGTGCAGGGCCTGGAACTCTTGTTTCTGTCGAATAAGAAGCACTGAGTCCCAACTAAGAAGGAGCCAATGAGAGTGAAGGGAGAAAGCGGTGATAAAAGTCTGTTTGGCCTCACCCTCCCCAATGGCCCTCCACTCTGGTCACTCTGAGGTTTTATTTGATTTTGTTTGGTTTTTCTGAGACCAGGTTTTGCCGTGCAGCCAAAGCTGGTCTTGAACTCACCATTCTCGTGCCTCAACCTGCTGAGTTTGGGATTACAGGCTGTGCCACCCTGCCCAGCTTGATGCTGGCCTTGCTTCCCGAGGTGGCTCATTTTGAGGGATCCATGTTTGTAGGCATAACTTTCTGGGTGTGTTACCAGCGTTTCTTCCCAAAGAGAGAATAAGAGAAATGGAGGTGTGTGTGTGTGTGTGTGTGTGTGTGTGTGTGTGTCAGACCTGGTTTTGGGCAAGCTAGAGGAAGCTGATCCTTGAGGCAGACCCTGGGCTTCAGGAAGCTATTGGAAGGTGCCACTGGGCACAGCTGAGAGAGGGAAGGCAGAAGGAGGAACAGAGACTAGACTGGGAGCTCTGGAGTGGGCTGGCCCTTTAAAGTGACCCGGTCTAAGGTGGCAAGGAGGGGGGAAGTAAAGGGGTGATGAGGGCATTTTTGGCTTACATCCCGGTGCACCCTAAACCGAGCCTCCTTATTCCTCATGTCCTGAGGATGTGAGAACACGGCTGTACTGGAGACAGAACCTTGAGTGAGGTGATTTAGGTCAACTGAAGCAACCGGGGCCCTGTAAGAGGAAGGCGAGCCAGCAGGGAGCTGGGGAGAGGTTCTGGGAGGAAGGGTCAGGTGAGGAACAGTGAGGCTTGCCAGGGAGGGAGACTTGCCTTGCTGCCGCCCTGGCCTCAGACTTCCTGCTTCCCAGCGTGGGGAGTGTTCAGCTGCAGCAGCCTTGGTCTGTGGATGAATGAGTCGCCCTCACAGACCTGCTTGCTTGGTTGAAGCACCTCGGTTCACCTGGATAAGCCTGAGAGGGGGAGCGCTGCTGCCAAGCTGCACGGTCCCAGGCTCCACTAGACTTGGGACTGCAGCGACTGAGCAGGGTGAACTGGGAGGAAGGGATGGCAAAGGACTCATCTCAAACAAAATCTTTAAAATCTCTATAAAAATTACCTTTGTAAAACAGCATTCTAAATGAATTTTATATTGAAGCCTTTTTTTTGGTTTTTGTTGTTTTTGTTTATTTGGTTTTTTTTTTTTTGTTTGTTCGTTTGCTTTGCTTTTTAAGGCTGGAAGCAAAGAGACTCAGGAGAATTGATCTTCTGAACAGAGGCAACCTGAGAATCAGGCTAGACTCAAAACGAAAGTTCCCAGGTGGCAGCTCCAAATCACCTTATCTGTTTGAGGTCACCTTCACCGTTACCACATTGCAAAGGATATAAATACACTTTTAATAAAAGGCCAGTTGTATTTCACTTTTTTCATAACAGTTGCCAGCGTGGACTTTGGCCCCAGTAGCCATGGCAACTAGAGCAGAATAATACAGTGCTAATAAGGCCAATGGCGATGGCCAAGGAGATATTGCCATTCACTAAGGGTGGAAAAGTGTAGGGTCAGGACAGCCTCATCAGCAAGTGACCTACAGAAGACGTTAGGTTACAGGAGGTTGAAGACCAACCGGGACAGGCTTTTGTGGTGATATAGCTATTTGGGGGTCACCCACACTTCTGTAAATAACCCTTCATTCATGCTTGTCTATGAAAAACCACAGTGAACTCACTGGGTTCACCAAGTTGGCCTTGGATGAGGTTGCACTTTGGTTTGTTTCTGGTGCCCATCTTCAGTAAATAGGCATCGCCCAGGGAAAGTGACCCCGGGTCCTAGACTAGGAGCTTCCAGCCCAATGTAGCTAGCATTCTGTGGTCTGTTTCCAGGGTGCAGACTTGGCACTCTTCCCCACAAACTGATTCTGAGCTATGAGGAAAACCCACGGGACCACATTGCACAAGGCTGCATTGCACAAGCTCCTCTGGAAAAAAAAAAACAAATAGCTCCCTCCCCCAGCCAATCCCCGACACGGGAACAGCCGCAGGAGAAGCTCCAGAGAGTAACATGCAACAGATTACAGACTCTGGAGCTTTCTGCTCAGTTTGCTGGCAGCTCCCCCTACCCTTGAGATTCTCTGCAGCTCAGAGAGATCTCCCAACCACACAGTTTTCTACTCTCCACAGCGAGGGAGGGGCCTTCTAGAAGGTTGCAAGTTTCCACTGCTCGAGCTTCCTGAGTGGCCCTCCTGGAGGGTGTGTTTCAAATCCTAGGGGCACCGATATTCCACAACCTGGCTTCATTCCACAGAGGGAGCATGCCTGGAATAAGCCTGCATGTCATCTACGCTCAGGAGATGGGTGACTGCCGATAGCTCATAAAAGGTCACTGAAGACACACACACACACACACACACACACACACACACACACACACACACACACACACACACACACACGGCTTTCTGTCCACTCAGGCCACTGTAAATCCGGATCTCTGGCCTCCATCTTTTGAGGCCCAGCCCCTGTGCCCCTTGCACCTTGACGCCAAATTTTGACCCCTCCCCAGAAAAGGTCAAGACCACTCCCCCATGCTATTTAAATTGTCTCCCCCGCCAAAAAAAAAAATTAAACACATGGTTTCTCTCTTTTCCCCCAGTGATCGCATTGACGGCTTTCAGGTTCCCCTCGGGGCCACCGGAGAGCACAGGAGTCCAGTTAAACCTGGATATCTTTTAATTTGGTTTGATTTGATTTGATTGGGATTTTTGCATCAGCAGAGAGCTCCTATTAGAAAATATTCTTAACAGTCACCATGGAGGCATGGCACACTTCCAGGTCGCTCCACATCTCCCCATTAATAAACTGTCTCTTGCTGCAATTCTCCATGTGTCTCTGTACAACTTATTGCAGAGGGGCAGAAGAATCTGGAAACTTCAGTGCCTGTAGCTCCATCCCAACACGCAGGCACACATCTTCCTTTTTCCCTCCTCCCACCCTTCTATGTGTCCCTTAATTCCATCACATTATCTGGACCTCCTTGGCAACAGAGAGTCGCCGTATAGCGGAAGAAGCCAGAGTTTCCATCTGTAGAGACTAAGGCTGCATCAGTTACTAAACAGACATGTTCGCAGAAGCAGTCAAGTACAGAGGGGAGAGTCTCAAGTCTACCTCCTAGCATACATGAGGCTCTGGGTTCATTGCAGGAAAATTAAAGTTAAAAAGCAGAGGGGCATGCCTGGAGAGGCGGCTTACTGGTTAAGAGCAATGACTGTTCTTGCAGAGGATCTCAGTTCAGTTGCCAGCACCCAGATGGTGGCTTACAGCCATCTACAGCTCCAATTGCAGGGGATCCAGCATGTGTGTGGTGCACAGACAGGGAAATGGTCACACACATCAAATAAAAACTTTGGTTTTAAGTGCAGAAGCAGAAAAGCTGCCACGCAAGGACTGACCCCAGCCACACTCGCTGGCTGGAAGAGAGTTGCAGGACAGTCTGCCTTCTGGAATCTTGAACAAGGTATCAGCTTGAAACTGTCCTCAGCCAGCAGAGCCTAGGGAGGCTGACTGAGGTGAATCCTGTGTGGAGGAAGCACCTCTCCCCAAGGCCGCCCAGAAACTATTTTCCATGGGCAATGTCCCTTGCATAATATAATGCATCAAAGGCAAAGTGGATTCTTTGAGAAAAAGGTAGTGAGAACAGGAGCCAGAGGAAACACACCTACACAAACTTGTAGAAAGTATACTCTGTGAACCAATTATGCCTGATATATTTTTTAGATTTATTATGTATACACTATTCTGCCTGCATGTGTACCTGCAGCCCAAAAGAAGGCACCAGGTCTCATTATCGATGGTTGTGAGCCATGTGGTTGCTGGAATTGAACTCAGGACCTCTGGAAGAAGAGTCTTAATCACTGAGCCATCTCTCCAGCCCTGCCTGATATGTTTTAGGAAATAAGAAAAATACCCGGAGAGAAGCGTGCCCTGCTGGAGCCCAGTTCATCTTGGAACCTGAATTCTTCCTATCTTCCTCCTTGCCTTTTGTCCTCAGCTAGCTAAAACCTTTCCTCGTGGTCATAAGATGGTTGTAAACATTCCATATTCCACAATCACGTGACTTCCAGGGTCCATAAACAGGAAGCATGTCCTTCACATCTCTTTTTAGTTCGGAACATCCAGGGAGACATCTCTGCACCCGTCCTCGGCAAGGATTATAGCACCTGCCCATTGCTAGATAACCAAATGCAGAGAATGGTTGGCTTAGACCGCTAAGGACCAGACCCCCCAGAGTTAGAGACAAAGGCCTGAATATAGGAACAAAGCCAGAGCTATAACAAGGTGAAAGCAAACATGTGCATGGTGGGGAAAGTGGGAACAGAGGGGGGAACCCATCCTTCAGCGCCTCCTCCCAGGTCTCCAGGCTGTGTAATTTGTTGGCAAGTTTTTCTAACTGTTCTTTTGGGGGTTTTGTCATTGCGTGTTTGTTTTGGTTTGGGTTTTGTTGGGTTTTCGAGACATGGTTTCTCTGTGTAGCCTTGGCTGTCCTGGAATTCGCTCTGTAGACAAGGTTGGCCTCAAACTCAAGAGATCCGCCTGCCCCTGTCCCTTGAGTGCTGGGATTAAAGGTGTGTGCCACCACGGCCCATCTGTTCTTTTGGTTAGTTAGAAATAACTGCCCCTGGGGCTGGAGAGATGGCTCAGAGGTTAAGAGCACTGACTGCTCTTCCTGAGGTCCTGAGTTCAATTCCCAGCAACCACATGGTGGCTCACAACCATCTGTAATGAGATCTGGTGCCCTCTCTGGAGAGTAGGCATATATGCAGACAGAACACTGTATACATAATAAATAAAAATCTTTAAAAAAAAAAAAGAAATAACTGCCCCATTCTTCTCAGCCAAAGCAGATTTTCTAGTGTAAGATAAGCACATATTTTTATAGGGTGTCAATGCAGAACAGAATAGCCCACTGGCAATGCTTGATAGATTCTGTGTTACATTTTAGGAGGAAATGTCACATGTTGCAAGTGACTTTCAGCCCTCTAATCCAGTGACAAGTTTAATTCCATGGGAATCGATCAGCAAGTTGTGGGTTTGTTTGTTTGTTTGGGGGTGCAGTGGGGGGGTCATGATCTGAATTTTGACTATTTAAAAAAGAGAACATACACCCAAAAGCTTGAGGAAGGATAGGGAGGATGGTCCAGCGAGTCAGGCACTTCTCTTGAAAGCCCGAGGCCCTGTGTTTGATTCCCAGAACATACACAGAAAGTGGAGTGGTGGCAGGCACCTGCAATCCCAGCACTGAGCAGGTGAGGACGGATGGCTCCTGGGACTAACGGGCCAGACAGTCTAGCCTAATGGCTAGATCAATGAGTCCAGATCGATGAGAGGCCTTGTCCCAAGGAGGTGGTCATGCGTTCCTGAGGAGGACACCTGAGGTTGTCTTCTGGCCTCCACATGCGTGTTCACATACATACATGTGTGCTCTCACACACAAACACACACACAATGTTTTTAAAGCTTGGGGGAGAAGAAATATAGAATCAACATGTGGCAGGGCCTGGAGAGATGGCTCAGAGAGGATCCAGTGTCCTCTTCTGAGCTCCACAGGCACCTGCACACATGGGCACACACCCCTCCCCCACAACCACGTATGCACAAAGCTAAATATAAAATATTGTTTAAACCGGTGGGGGTTAGAGATGAGGGGTGACTGCCTGGAATCGCAAGGGTTACACAGAGGTTGGCATTGAAGTCATCTGCCTCATTAACTTCCTTTCGCCACGAGGCACACCACGGGGAGAATAAGGAGGGCCATTTGAGTAGCTGAACCCTTAGTCAGCCTGGGCAATAACCTGCCATAAATACCTGCAGTGCTTCCGTTTCCAGTTTTCCCATGCACGCTGGCTTTGGTAGAAGCACTGATCACAACCCTTCGCTCTAATAAGAAGCTGAGTTTGAAAGAGAGGCTCTAGGAGAGGGTGGCCCTTCTCTGGATTGAGAGCCCATGCCTGCTGGCATCCTCAGTTCTTGTGCGTAGATCCACTGCTTAGTGAGTAACACGTTTTTAGGAGCAGATCCCCATGAAGCCAGGGTGGATTAAGACACACCTGGACTCCCCATCGCATGCCAATCCCTGGGCAATGACGCTGTCTTTTCTTCCTTTAGCTATCACAGATCCTAGCTCTGGGAACTCTAGGTATTTATCAAGGTCCTCCACTTCTCACCTCTCCCTCCACTTTTTTCCTGCTACGAAAAGTTTAATCCACTTTTCCTGTGAAATAAGTAACTGCCGGGCATTTTGGCTTTCAGGGAGATTTTAACTTGAGCGTTTCTAAAAAATTGGTCCAAACCTCAGATTTTGCGATATTGCATTTTTAGAATGACACTAGGTGACCCTAACATAATATCTCATGGCTGGAATCTTTTTTTAAAAAAAAAAATCTTTCAAAAAAAAAAGAAAAAAGAAAAAGATGAGTCTAGGGCCTCCCTGGAAAGCAACAAGAGGAAATCATGGAACTTCACAAATACCATGTGTATCAAGAAATCCTTCCTCATTTAGAAAGCCTAGTAAGACTAGTGTGTCCCTAAGTGTATGGAACTTTGCAATGGATACCATGGTCATTTACTTGTAATTTGACATTTCAGTAAAATTATCCATGTGTGAACAAATGTTAGGAGCAATAAAATACTGTCAGAAAAAAAATCTTTCTAAAGATTGATTCATGCAGCTGTGCTGATGCATGCAGTGCACCTGAAAGCCAGAAGAGGGTGTTGGATCCCCTGGAACAGGCATTACAGATGGTTGTGAACCACCACGTGGATGCTGGGAGCTGCACCCGGGTCTTTTGTGAGAGCAGCTGATGCTCTTAACCACAGAGCCATCTCTCCAGCTCCCTCGTGGATGGAATATTATTTGACAAAGATTCATTGGTTGAAGCCTTAATCCTTGCTGTAACTATTTGGGGGGCAGGTCCTCCATTGAATATTTCCAAGGTTAACTAGGGACACCATACCTAATAGGGGAGGGAGAGACCCCAGGGGAAAGGACATGAGGACACCTTGAGAAGGGGCCAGCGAGTGTCAAGAAGGAAAGGCTTCTTTAGGCCAGTCCCCTTTCACCTTGGCCTTCCCCCTGGGAAAGCGCCCCGGTACCAGGGCACAACTGCAAGAGCTCCCTCCTTCTCAAAACACCTCCCTGCCCGGTCATATGTCTCAAACAAAAGGAAAAGAAAGCGCCGTGCATTATAAAACTGGCTTATGTAAGTTTGGGGGGGTATGCAAATTGCCTCCCCAATCCCCCAATGCTAACTTTCTAGAATTCTCTTTTAATTCCCTATCCAAATGGAGTAACGAGTGTGACTTTGGTTCTAGATTTCTTTTTCTCAAAAGCACCCATTTCCAACATGCTCAACCCTGCCGCTTTTTGCTGTCACCCCCTGATGTCTCCCTCTCGGTGGAGAAGCCCGACAGGAACCGCCTGCTGAGGTAGGCTGTCTTCTGGCATCAGTGCCAAGAAAGAATTACCGTTGTGCCAGACCGAAAGGTAATACCAGGTATAAGAGCAGTTGGGCGTTGTCTTAAAGCTAAAGAACCAGGTTTGTCCACTCCAGCAGACGGTGGAGAGACAGGTGTGGAGGGTGATGAATGGATGGTATCTTTGTTTTCTGCTATAACTGCAGAGCTGAGACCGGGAGATCACCCACGCACACTGGGAAGCTCAAGAGAATGGCGCTGGAATCTGGTGCAGCCTTCTGGTGGCATCCTAAGGCATTCTAACAAAGCTGAAGATGTCACATGATGATACAGAGCGAACCTGCTAGCCTAGGCCTCTTTTCCGCCCACCTCTTAGTACCTTATCTAACCCTATCTCCCAGCGGCTCCAACTCCATATAACATTAACACATGAATATGGCGACTAAGTTCCCATCACCTGAGCCCATTTTCTCTCTCACAGTCCACACACCCATTGCCACGCCCCTGTGAACAAAACCTGCCTTGCTGTCATTGACAAGTGTATTGAAGTTTTCCTTTAACCAAGCTAAAACTGGAAGTTCATTCACAGATCTTTGGAGACTAAAAAGAAGAACAAGGGCTGGTGAGATGCTCAGAGGGCAAAGGTTCTTGCTGCCAAGTTCAGTTCCCGAGAACCCCATGATAGAAGGAGAGAACCAGTTCCTGAAAGCTGTCCTCTGACTTCCACAAGTGTGCCACGACAAGTGTCCCCACAGGACACAGTAAATAAACAAATACATAAAGGAGTCCAGATGGATAAAGCTGCGGAGAGAATGCCTCTGAGGAAGGAGCAGCGGGTGGAGGCAGAGCGTATCCGGGTGAGCAGGGGACAGCGGCCAGAGGGCACCGAGCAGCAGAACAATAGTCAAAGAAATAAATATCTGAAAAATAAACAGGAAAGAGAAGGTCACCAACAGAGTTTAGCTCGGTTATATTCTGAGTTCCCTTGCAGTCCACAGGGCCCGATCCCCAAATCCACAATGTCCTCGCCCCTTTTCTGAAACTGTGGGGTACTTGCAGCCGAGCCAGCAGGCCTTCTGAACACCTTCAATCATCTCTGGTTGATTAAAATACCCGACACAGGCCGGGCGATGGTGGTGCACACCTTTAATCCCAGCACTCAGGAGGCAGAGGCAGGCGGATCTCTGTGAGTTCGAGACCAGCCTGGTCTACAAAGCTAGTTCCAGGACAGGCTCCAAAGCCACAGAGAAACCCTGTCTCGAAAAAAAAAAAAACCGACACAGCATGCAGGCTGTGTGTGCTCAGTAGACACACTGTGTGCTAGCTCAGGAATAACAAAAAGGAGAAGAAGCCTGTACATTTCAATGTTTGTAAATGTTTTATGAGTATTTTTATTAGGGTTTTTTTACGAAGATAGATTCATTTCTGCACATTTATATTATTACATTTCAAAGGCAAAAATGCAATTGTCTGTTCTGAACATCAGTGTCAGATACAGTCCTCTGTGTCCCCCCCAGGCCCCCCAACCCCCTTGCTGTCCCCTGGCTGCCCCCTGTGTCCCCAGCCCCACCCAACCCCGTTCCCTTGAAGAAAGCTGGCCTAGCATTTCCTTCTGATCTTTCCCAAAGGCCCCTCCACCTAGGTCACCAACAAAATGCCAGACAGAAGTCACAGGTTATGACATCATGGTTATAACTCCAGGGTGACTGAACCCTCACCCTCGAACACTCAGTGGGCATACTGACCACAGCATCTCCCAGTCAGGCAAGCGTCCGGGTCCAACATGGCTTTGTGTTGCCTTGAGTGTGGGGTCAGAGGAAGACCTGAGATCTCTAGGAGGTCAACAAGCTGCCGGGGGAGGCAGGGAGAATGACAATTTCCCCTGACTCTAAGAACGAGCCCATACTGCACGTGAAAGAGATGTAACAGGAGCAAACAAGAAGACAAAGCCGACTTTGGTTTTAGTAGCAAAGATGACATCACTCAGGGCTTCTGTCTCCTTTCCTTTAAAAAAAAAGTCAGGATCTAAAGACAGAAAGGTGGACTTCTCCATTTCCCCAAACCCTTCTCACTGAAGCTGGTGTCCATTTTAATGACCTTAAGGCATGAGGAACAGACAGAAATGTACATGTTGCATGGGTGGACTGTTTTAAAGGCAGTTTCTAGCCCAAGCAAGCAGCAACAACAAACGAGCAAACAAACCAGACAGACCAAGGCTCACCATCAGCACATCAGCACACTCCACTAAACCCTGAGTGATGACGGGAGGCTTTGGCACCACAATTCCCCTCCCTCTACTCCAGGTTCAACTGTTTAAATCCTTCTGCTAAGAGAACACATACACGCACATGTACACATACATACACACATACACACAAACTGATTATAGTTACATACCAACGAAAGAAGGACAGAACACGAGACTGCTTGAAATCTGGTGGTTTTTCTGTTAAAACAAAATTAATTTTTCAACAAGTTCTACCAATTGGAATCCAGCAGCATCTCCAACTTCTCATGCAGAGACACAACATCATCCAGAGACACAACATCATCCGGAGACATGACATCACCCATGAAGATGGACTTCTCACCCATTTCTCAATTTAGCAGCTTCGACATTCTCCGTGTTACCGCTTACATTGGGTAACACTGTGGCCTTGTCCAAGAAACCATGAAGGTTGACAGTTTTTACACTGTCAAACATCCAATCCTGAACCAAGCTGTGGGGAAAGAATTCTGTTCATCTGGGCCTTTGGAAAAGGGGGCTGCATGGAGAGGCCTCTAACCAGGACAATAGAAGCGTAGCCGAAAAGGTTCCTAGTCATTTCTCAGCTTTGTTTGCGAGGTGTCCCGACATCCACTGTAAGTTTTGAATGTAGTAGGAACTTTTGTTTATCCAACACCTGGTAAATAAGTGAATTAACCGTCTAAGTGCACCATCTGAGTTGTGTGTGCAAGCCTATCAAACCTCTCAGGACAGGGTTCGTGTCTGCGGTCAGTTTTGTGTCAGATCTTACCACACCGCCCGAACACAGTACTTGGACAAGAAAGGAACATGCCTCTATAAACTAATCTGTTAGAAACATCTTTTTCTCCTTCCCAGGCCCAAATCTGCTGGTGGTGAGAAATTGCTGTTTGCTGAGAGGCAGAGACATGTTGCAGAAATGTCTGCTTAACTATGCAAAGATGTGTTGCATTTGTTTAATTAGGAAAAAGTGTGTTGCTGTTTTACCTTGCCTGCCTAAGGCACCTGATCAGTCTAAATAAAAAGCCAAATGGCCAATAGCTAGAGAGAAAGTATAGGCAGAACTTCCAGGCAGGGAGAGTAAGGAGGAGGAGAAAATTAGGCCCAAGGAAGAAAGAAAAGGAGACAACAGGGAGACACAGGGGCCAACCAGACACAGAGGAAGCAGGAAAGTAGGGCATACAGAATGAAAGAAAGGTAAAAAAGCCCCAAGGCAAAAAGTAGATGAATAGAAACATTAAAAGAGCTAGTGGGATAAGCCCAAGCCAAGATTGAGCATTAATAATTAATAATAAGTCTCAGTGTCTTTATTTGAGAGCTGGTCAGTGACCCAAAGAAAATTCTAGCTATAGAGTTGCCTCCAAAATAATGCTGATAAGGCAAGCTGAACCCAAACTTGTCCATCGCCACAGAAATGTGTCGAGGCTGGAAGAAGCATTTGTAAGTGTTTCAGTCATCCACTCGAAAGACGTGCACATTGCTGAACACGAAGTAGGGGTGGTCATATTCCTTTAAGGCCCCCTGGAAAGTCTACATTGAGGAGCTTAGCGCAATTGAACATGGTGTCCCTGGCCTTCTTGATGACATAGACACCGCAGTAAAGCTGCTGGTGTTGCAAGACTGGACATAAATAATACAGCCAATATTTGAGATGCTCCTCTATATTGCAGAATGAGATGGCCTCCTTGTGGGGAGAGATGCAGTTCTCAGGGGTGTGTTAGCCGCCCATCTTTATCTCCCAGTTCTGTCTTGTCATAAACTCCAGATCCACCCATATGTTAAGTCAATCCTCGTGGAACCAAGGAGCAGTGGGGACTCCTCAGGACAAGCAGGCAATACTCTGGGAGACCCTTGTAACATAGTCAAGTTGCTCAAGGGACCCGGATCCTGGCAAGGGTGCAAGGAGGTACTCAATGGAGGTGCAGGCTGGAACTCCTGGCAGGGATGTGCGCTAGTGGTGCCCTGGGGACATGCACCTGCCAGGACAGGAGCTTCAGGTCACTAAACAGGTAACAGAGAGAGTCACTCCAAGGCACAGCATGCAGAGGGCCAGGAGCCAGTCACGGCTCCCATGTAAGGTCCCCAGGAACTTCAAATGCTGCCATCCAGGAGTTTCATCTTCCGGCAGCTGCTCCTGGGCCACCGGTGAAGAACAACAATGAGCCTCCACCGCTGCACCGGGATCAGCGAGCCTCCACGGCTGTGCCAGGGTTTATACTGACTCTGGGCACACGGGAGTGGGTGAGGCTGCCTTCTGGGCATTTTACGTACATGCATGCTTGTTGTTGTGAACCTGTCTCTGTCTCTTATCAGCATGAAAGGGAGATAGCACCCGTAAACTGTGAATGGGTCATTAGGAAGCACCGAAGCGTGGGGCTGTCCTTGGGACATAGTTGCCCTAGTTCCTTAACTCTAGGGAAGTACAATGGTCGGGGACTTTGTAGCCTGAGTAACGACGCAAGCGGCTGCTGGTGGAAGTAGCTGTGAGAGTAGAAAGACGGGGAGTATTGCGAACCCGACTCTTCTTTGGAATCACCTTGAACCTTGGAACTCACTATGCAGACCACGTTGGCCTGGAATTCACCATGCAAACCATGATGGCCTGGAACTCACTTTGTAGAATATGCTGGCCTGCCTAGAACTTGCTATATATACTGTGCTGGTCTGGAACTCACTATGTAGAACAAGCTTGCCGACTCTGCTTTTTCCAGTAACCTTGAGGTTTTCCAGTAACCTTGAGGGATTAAATGAAAATGCACATTATTCTATTAGGATTTGGCTGGTGTATGCCAGTCGGAGCACCCCTCCTTGGTGATTAGCAGCTCTTTACTGCTAGCTGAATTTTTTTTTTTTTTTTTTTTTTTTTTGGATTTTTGAGAAAGGTTTTCTCTGTAGGTTTTGGTGCTTGTCCTGGAACTAGCTCTTGTATGTCTTGTAGACCAGGCTGGCCTCGAACTCACAGAGATCCTCCTGCCTCTGCCTCCCAAGTGCTGGGATTAAAGGCATGCGCCACCACCGCTAGATGAATTCTTGTAAGAGACTTTGCACCTGCTTGAGCTTCCTCCCAAGGACAGTGCAGGGAGGAGCTGGCTGACTATACTGCTCTTTGTTCTGCCTTGTGCCTATAATTGGTGCGTCTGCTGGCTGAGAAACAACTGGGGGCTGGTTGGCATTTACCTTCAGTCCTCCTGCTCTGTCCTGTGTTTCCCTTCATTTGCCTCTTCCTTTAACCTCAAGCCCCATCCCAGGTACCCACTGTTGTAGACCGGCTCTGACAGGTCTACAACAGTGTATTCATTTCACCTTAGCCTAGCCAAATGATCTATATCTTAAGAAAATAAAATACTAAAGGTCGGAGAGCTGGCTCAGAGGTTTGGAGCACCGCCTGCAGTGCCTGAGGTTCCCGGTTCGAGTCCCAGGTAAGTGAGTTATGTAATGTGTGAATGTATCTGTCTGTGCTGTGTGTGACTGTGTCTCTGTGCTGTGTGAGTGACATCTGCATGCATAATTAATCGAAAAAAAAAGAAAATAAAACACTTGCCCATTGGAAGGTAAAAGATGGCGTGCTTATTAATTGTCCTAATTGTGTGTTCATTTGATTATGAAAGAGGCTAAACAGTTTTTCTCATTCCTGAGGGAGAATAAAATTTCAGTTAGAGCTGCAGTTAGCTCAGGACTTCACATTTTAGACTGGTCTATGACACTATTTCCTCATGTTATGACTATATCATATACAAAATACAGTTCTGGCCCATCCTTATTCCAATAAAGTGGGGAATGCTGTCATAAATGCAGTATCTTGGAAAAATCAGGGCATTGGAAAAATGAACGTATCAGATGCTTCCCGGAGCCATATTTAGTATCACTGTGTGATTTGTGGGTACGAAGCAAAGCCACCTCGTTTCACCCATTTGCACCATTCTAAACGTGAATGTAGTTAGGCTCCAGTCAGCATGGCTGCTCTGTTCTCAGAGCATGCGTCCTCCTGCAGCTACGGTGACCAAGAGAGGTAAACAAATAAACAAATCCAACACATAGACTGTGGTGGTGCCGAAGGAAGAGAAACAGGTCGCTTTCATGCTAGAAAATAGTGAGGGCTGGAGAGATGGCTCAGAGGTTAAGAGCATTGACTGTGGGGCTGGAGAGATAGCTCAAGAGGTTATGAGCATTGCCTGCTCTTCCAAAGATCCTGAGTTCAATTCCCAGCAACCACATGGGGGTTTACAACCATCTGTAATGTGGTCTTGTGGCCTCTTCTGGCCTGCAGGCAGAAATACTGGCAGAACAATGTACACATAATAATAATAATAATAATAGAATATGACAAATATATTTTTTAAAAAAAGAAAATAGTGAAAGATGGTCAGAGCCAGTTTCTCCACGGTGACATTAAGGCTAACCCTAAGGTTCATGTTAGGTTTGAACATCTCACCTGGAAGTTCTCCTAACAGAAAGAGTTTCCAAGGACGTGTGTTAGCAACGAATGTATGTGGCGATACGGCCTGCACTGGTTACTTAGTTTAGGTTTCACGAGCCGGGATCATTTGGGAAGACGGAACCTCCAAAGGGAAAACACCTCCAATCAAGCTGGCCTGTAGGCAAGCCTGTGGGGTGTTTTCTTGATTGATGATTGATGCAGGAGGGCCCAGCTCAATGTGGGTGGTGCCATCTCTGGCCAGGTGGTCCTGGGTAGTCCAAGAAGCCCGGACCCAAAGAAAATTTAAGATTATGGTCAAGTCCTGACTGTCGTATTCTGTGAGGCTGATCATCACAGCCAGCAGTCTTGAGGCTGTTCCGGATGTAGAAGTTTCACTAGTTTGGTCTGCAGAATGCAGAGTGACCCGAATATTTGGGGGTCTTTGAGGCCATGATAAAGGAGGTGGAATTTAACTCTGGATTCAGTGACAAAGTATTGAAGGTTTCAGAAAGACCATGATTTGTTACTGCATGGGAAATGAGTTAAAGAATAGAGGCTTCCCGATGAGAAACTGCAGTGATAGTTCCAATGGGCAGCCTGGGACAGGGACCTGGGACAGAAGTGAGTCATCTAAGTCCCTACACACGTGACCTTAGCTCAGTCTGCTACCCTTAAACCTCCTCCCTCACATAAACCCATTAACGGTTAGACCAGCGCCTTCAAGGACAAAATATGCTCTTGGAACAATAGAAGCTGTTCTCTGTACATCACCCAAAACTAGGCTACATGTAACTGACCAACAAAGACTTAGATTCAAACCCAAACAGTATGGAAAACCCACCAGGAAGCTGAGTCTTTTCTATGGGGCCTCCTGTCCATTTACCCTGCTGTGGTGGGCAGAAGATCTCTATGAATTTACTGTACACATAAGCCAATCAGAACTCTCCTGCCTCAGAGGGCCTATTCATTCATTCTCTGAGGACTCCCTTCCTTGAGAGGTAAACGCCTGCCCATGGGGGGCGGGGCTTACTAGGTCTAAAAAGACGCAGTCCTGTTTACTGTGAGGTCAGGCTGCTGTCTCAGCTTCTAGCTTCCCACTGCGCTGGGGAAGTGGAACTAGAGAACAAGATGACCACCTCTCAGGCAGGCAGTTCTCAGGAATCAACACCCTCACAGTGGGACACCTCTGGTTCCTAGATACTAACCCCAGTTCCCTTTCAGTTCCCTTCCCTTAAGGGCCGCAAGCCTCCTCACTCTGCTCCTCCTGACACTCCCCTGCAGTCCCCCCTCCCTGCCCCATGCTAGGCTGTCCCTGCCTACCACCAGCACCACCAGCACCTGCATTTCTGACATGAAGCTTCCTTAGGGCATTCAGGTGGCGCAGAAGTAATACGTAGTTATCCGCCTCTTCTCCATCAGCCTTCAAATGTCACTTTCCAATGAACAGTGGGGAAACATCTTAGTCGAACCAAGGAAGAGCTATTCATCCTAAATGCTCCAAAGCCAAGGCGCCCACATGGCTTAGAGTCACACACAGCAAACAGGCACAGATTAAGCTATGTGCAGAATGTAAAACATTCACCATGCACACGGTGATCAAATAGTCAAGGGTGATACCCACGACTACCTGCCTCTGCTGACTGCACAGGTGAGGTCCTGATTGACACAGGGAATGGGAGGCTAAGGGATTATAAAGAAGATTACATCTGTTGAGTATCCCTAATCCGAGAATCTGAAATGTTTCAAAATCCGAGATCATTTGAGCATAAGCATGTCCCTAATTAGAATATTTCACATTTTAGATTTTCATATTAGGGATGGTTAGCCGGTAAACTCTATGTAAATAGTACCTCTAAGCAGTCTTCCCAACCCCTGACATCAGAAACACTTCTTCTTCCAGTCCTTTTGGGTGATGGACATTCAGTCTAGCAGTGGAAGCTAGGGTGTTTAGGTGAAGCGGGTGGTTTTGAGGAGTGGGGTGTGGTCGGCATGTTCTGGATAGCCAAGTCACAAGCAAGGCAGCAGGAGTGGGAATGGGATTGGAACCACTTAGTATAAGAAATAGGCTCCTGGCCGGGCAGTGGTGGCTCAAGCCTTTAATCCCAGCACTCTGGAGGCAGAGGCAGGAAGATCTCTGGGAGTTCGAGGCCAGCCTGGTCTACAAGAGCTAGTTCCAGGACGGGTACCAAAGCTACAGAGAAACCCTGTCTTGGAAAAAAAAAAACAACAACAACAAAAAAAATAGGCTCCCAAGGAAACTGGGAACCCCCACCCCCAGCCCTGCCAGCAGCAAGAAGGCGGGGTCTGGTCCTGGAATCTAAACGACCTGTTTATCAGTTCCTAGACAATGAAGGTCAAAGAAGAGAAGTTACAAATTTCTTAACTAGATAAACTTAGGTCTCTTTCCGCAAATCATTGACTGGAGTCATATGCTCTTATTACATTTCCTGTCTACAATTTGCACTCAGGAGAGAGTCCTATTCCGCTTTTCTCAGCTCTGTGTTTCTGTGAGGGGAGCTGAGGCCTTCTCATCACACCTTAGTCGATCTGATCGGAAATGAAAAGTCCCATTCTTTTCTTTTTGAAAACCAAGGTTGGGAGTTGCCAGGGTTGGTTCGCTGTTTGCCTGCAGAACAGCGGTTCTCAACCTTCCCAAGGCTGTGACCCTTTAATACAGTTCCTCATGTTGTGGTGATCCCCAATCATAAAACCGTTTTCATTGCTACTTCTTCACTGTAACTTTGCTACTCTGATGAGTCATAATGTAGATATCTGATATGCAGGACAGTCTTGGGCGATCCCTGTGAAAGGGTCATTCAACTCAAAGGGGGTCACGACCCACAGGCTGAGAACCACTGCTTTAGACCATGGCACTGTCCCACAGAGCATGGGCCCTGTGTACTTAGTGTCTGCTCACGCATCAGGGAGGACTCCACATTCCCCTACAGTGAAAGAGTTTCTCCCAAACAGCACGGCATGGCACTGTCCCTTCAGTGCTTGTCCTGGATATAGCATTTGTATAGTCAACCCACTTTTTTGCTTCTGTTAAATTATTCACTTGCATTTAATTTACTTCTGTTTGGTTGGCAGGGTGGGGTGCAAGCATGCACAGCATCTGTTTGGAGGTCAGAGGACAAGTTAAGGGAGCCAGTTCTCTCCTTCTACCATTAGGGCTCGATGGTTTGAACTCAGATCGTTAGGCTTGGCAGCAAGAGCCTTCAGCCACCAAGCCATCTTGTCAACCCCTTAGTCCATGCCTTTTCTCATGAGCCTGACATATTAGAACAGTCACACCCAATATGACGGGAAGGAGACACACATATAAGGACACCGACACTAAATGTCACTACTTGGTGACAATTAATAGTACACTCACTCATATTAAAATTCCTAGGTCAGTGAACTAAAACAGTAGAATTTCGAAATTATCCTTAAGTTCCTGCCCTGAAGATCACACCTGGCGATCCACTTTACGCATTTATGAATGCATTTATTTGTTTGTTTTTAAAATTGTTTTGAGACAAAGCCGATGCCCAGGCTAGCCTCAAACATGTGATCCTCTTAGATCTGGGACCAGCTCCATCACGTTCCCTCCTCCTCCCCTCTGTATGAGGCTCTGCAGTGGTAGCCTCATCACAGGTGATGGCCCCATCAACCTGCATCTTTGAACAAAAACAACTGAAGTGAAGTTTCCCAGGATCAAGACGGACATGATGCTTGAGAGGTGGTCACTGTCCCAGGCCAGTCGATCTTGGAGCATGGTCTTGACCTCTTTGATTTGTATTTGAAAAGACAAGTCTCTCAACTGAACACTTCTTGGAATTAAGCTCCTTAGCCAGATGTTGCGAATCAACCAAACTATGTAGAAAGTAGACTCAGCTAGCAGCTTAGCTTAGGCACCTGAAGATTGTGCGGTGCTGGGAAACTCAAAAGTACTACTGCCCGAGTCACTCCCTCGATGCCCCCTGTCTTTTTCTGGGGCAAACTCTCTGGTACAGAATTTTTACTGCTTAGTCAGCTCTTCTCCACAGCCCTTCCTACCCTGAAGGTGTCCCAGATTTCCCACTTAATGCACTGTGTTGCCATCTTAAACTCTCATGGACAGATGGCTCATTTGTCAAGAACAGGGACTTGTGCGGCAGAAGACCCAGGTTTGATGCCCAGTACCCATTTGTATCTCACCTAGATTACAAACACCACCTGTATTCCCACAGCCACTCCTTTGTCAATTAGGGCTTGGCCCACATCTGACCTTGACTTCTAGATAAGATGAAGATGCTTTCTCCCCAGAATTGTCCCCACTTCCTGGTAGAACCACTCCAGCCTAAGGCCTTCCTTTTTTGGATAGGACCCCAAACTACGAAACTTTGGGTTTTCTTGTGTTGGCTTTTCTTCCTCAGGAAGTAATACCCTGTGGGCTTCAGGTTTGTTCCAGTTGTGTGTATGGGAGGCCAGTGGTGGTTTTCTCCCTGTCTCTGAGGTTGCTGTGTGTGTTTTGTGAGTTTTACTATAACCTCTCAACAGAGGAAGAGTGGACATTCAGAGAGATTTTAAAATCCCCTCCAGTGGGGGAAGGGGTGACCGCAGAGACGGCTCACTGATTAAGAGCGTTTGCTGCTCTTGCACAGGACCTGGATTCGGTTCCCCAGCACCCACATCTGCCTGTAACTCCAGTTTTAGGGGATCTAGCAGCTTTCTGTGACCTCTGTACAGGGTGTACATACACATAAAACAAGATAAATATTCACATAAAAATGTAATAAATGTTTATTTAAAATTTTAGAACTCTTTTCTCTTGTCCTTCCTGTGTCTTGTCACATTCTTTTGGCAGACACTCGTTGGGTTCACCTGTATGCTACGGTGAACTGCAACCTAGCAACCCTAGCCTGTGATGTCTGCAATCACTTTTTGTTGTTTTCCTTTTAACATATATTATGTTATATATAGTATTACTATATATTACATACAATATATGGTTTTTGTTGTTGTTTTTTTGAGACAGGGTTTCTCTGTAGCTTTGGAGCCTGTCCTGGAGCTAGCTCTTGTAGACCAGGCTGGACTTGAACTCACAAAGATCCTCCTGCCTCTCAAGTGCTGGGATTAAAGGCGTGTGCCACCACCGCCTGGTTTACAATATATGTTATATAGTATATATAATATATTGCATATAGTGTGTATATACATATACATATATACTTACACACACACCCACACCCACACCCACACACACACACACACACACACACACACACACACACACACACACACACATCTTCCCTGCTTTGGACAGAAGTCTTGCTATGTAGTCCCAGCTGTTCTCGAACTCTCGATCCAGCTGCCAAGGTGATCCCCGTGCGACTCTGAGGCGCTCAGTGAAACCCAGTTCCTACCCAGAAACACTTGGCAGAACCTGCGGGGAGCTGCCGGGTCACCCAATCTGCCGGGTTGTTGGGGAAGAGCCAGCCGGGCCTCCGGGGGCGGGCACAAGAGAGTGACACTATGCTAGGCCAATCCCAGCGGGGGCACCGGCCGCGGGATCCAATCGCAAGCGATCTGGGGAAAGGTGTCAGCTCTGGCCGGAGATTACCATCTGCTGCTGGCTCGGGTGATGATGCTCGGCTGCCGAGTCACCACCAGGACCCAAAGACCAAGACTGCGGAGGCTTAGGGAGCAGCCGGGACTGAGTCCGGAGCCACTAGAGACCAGGAGGTGCGCTTATCTTGCTTTGCCTTTAAATAGGGCTCCAGTGACTCGCTCCAAGGACGTCCCTCTGTTGTCGTCCAGCTCCAACTCGCTGTCCCCAGGTAGGGGGGCCCCCCGGCACTGGAAAGCCGGAGACGCTGCGCCCTACATGGGTAACTGAAAACACAGTCCTGAAAACGGTCCTACCTGAGCCTAGCCAGGCAGGAAGAATGTAACTGTGGGCTGAGTTTAAAAAACAAAAACAGAAACGCCCCTTCCGAACGGTAGCTGCTTTTTGCAAGGCCCTTAATCCGCAGCCAAATAACAACAATTGCGTAACCTCCGGGTCCCCAGGGAACTGCATTGTTTACCTAGTGGGAACTAGCCGGTGCTGTTAGGCGCAGCACTGGACGCTTCGACTAAGCAGAGCCAGGGAAGAACTAAGTCCTGAGAGAACTTAGCTCCTTGGAGAAGAACCGGGAACTCTCTCCCGGCAAGGGCACTCTCGGAAATCTGGAACTCTCTTTGCTTACTCACGTTTATGACACATTGTTCCAACTTCCCCATCTTTGAGAATTTAGCCTCTAGGATAAGAAATCAACTGATGAGTTCTCTTCCCTGTCCCCCCATTCCCTCTAACAAACAGACCCCATCTGCCCACCTGTGCAATATGAAGACTTCATTCATCGAGCCCGCCATTCTCCTAAACGCGTTTGCTATGACCCTGAACATCCCGCTGACAGCGCAGTACGTGTACCGGAGGATATGGGAAGAAACGGGTAACTACACCTTTGCTTCTGGTAGCAATGTCTCTGAATGTAAGCAAAACAGAAGCGACCCGATCTTTGCATTCCGGGAGGTAAGAAATGAAAACCTCCTATCCTGTGGTTAATAGGGAATAGAAACAGGTTCCAAACCAGAGGCTTGCCAGGCAAGACAACCCCAGCCCCTAACCCCTCCCCTCCCCAACACACCCAAAAAAAGGTCAAACCCAGGGCCTTCTCTCGGTTCCTCCTAACACCTTTAATGAGCCTCTTTGTAAAATTCCTCCCTGTGTGGGATCCAGCTCTTTTCTCTTTAGAAATCTCACTACAACCGCATCTACTCTTTGTTCTCTTGAAAACAAAACAAATGTCTGAAAAACTGGACCAGGACCTTTGTCACCCATGGGGGTGGGGCAGCATTTGTTGAGGTCAGGAGGCTGGGACACAATATAAGTGTTGAGTCATGTGCCCACATCTGGACTGGGGAGTGCTCCCTTTGACTCTTGGTATCCTGCAAATGTTTAGCTAGACATTGTGAGGCCTTCCTCTGTCATCACTCTGTTGGGGCTGGAGGCCGTCTTTGCCAAAAGCCTGCCATGCCCAAGTCCAGAGTGCAGGAGGCGACATCAGGTGTTTTCCTACACTGTCATATTTACGAGCTCGGAACTGCTCTAGTGAGGGAAATTTTGCGGAGACAAGAGTGGTGCTGCTTTCACAGACACCGAAGAAAAGGGATCACTGAGTTGCCTTCCCTCATCTGAGGGTCTCGCTGTGCAGTGAAGTGAGCCTGAGGTGGGGACATGGCAGAGGACCCCCAAGGGAAGGCCTGAAGCCACCCCAGCTGCCCCAGGGTATCAGGTGGAAGCTGGATGGGACAAGGTCCAGCTGCTTAGTCAGGCCTGTCCTTACTTCCTCATGCTGGGGGAGAATTTCCTTGGAACAGAGCATTTCTGACCAGCCACAGGGCCTGCACAGTCACACACAGAAGGGCAAGAGCCTACTGGAATGGTTCACCGCCCTCTCCAGAGTCTGTCTGCTCAGGAGGCTGGGGAAGGAGGGTTGTGAGTTCAAGGCCAGACTGGGCGACCCTGTCTCAAGGTAACAACAATGATAAAGGGGAAGGAAGGCTAGACAGCTGGCTGGAAGAAACTGAGTTCAAGATCACATGACTATGACATCCAAGTTAGATTCCTCATCTCTTAAAAAAATAAGTTTCAATATCCATCTCTCCCAGGAGAGAGAGGGTCCCAGGAGCTCATTATTTCTGTGTGAATCAGGGATTTCCTTCGTCCCTCCCCAGGTGACAGAAGCAAGCCCCTTGGAGAGTAGAGGAGAAGCACAGTGTTAGCCCTTCCAGATCTGGCTATTGACAAGCCCCCCACCCCCAACCCCCAAATACGCTCCTAGAGCAGCATGGTTTCCTGCAGAGTTTAGCCAAACTTTCAAGTTTGATTGTTTTTTTCTTTTCCTTTTTTGTTTTGTTTCCAATTGTTCTGATATTCAAGAGACTGTCCTTATTCCAGGTGTTGCCCCCAGAGTTGTTCCGTGCTTTCCCTAAGAGCAGGGAACTAGACCTTCCCACACTTAGCCCTACCCTGCTGCCCACAGCTGAGGCAGGACCAGACAAGAAGCGGGATGATAGCATCACCTTTGCCTAGATCACTTCCTTCTGGACACTTTCCAGATGCTGCCCTTGTTTGACTTCTCAGAGAACACCCTCTTCCCTCTCTCTGAATCTGAGAGCCTTGTCCCCTGCTCCGAGCTCCATCTCCGGCAACCAGCTCTGTTGTGTGAGCTTGGCCTCTTGATTTTCAAATGAGGTGGGACTAGGGGTTTGGGTTGTGGTCACAGCATAAGGAGCCAGCCCTGGGAGAGGACTAGAAAAACAAAATTCCTTTCTTACCAACCAGCCCCAACTGTCCGTTGTGTGTAAAAGGACACTGAGCATTGCAGTAGGGAGCGCTGTACAGCTCAGCCATATTTGTCTGTCCTTCCTGTCCGAGTCTGTTTCTCTGTTGCTGTGATAAAACACTGACCAAAGCCAGGCAGTAATGGTGCACGCCTTTTTTTTATATATAGATTTATTTATTTATTTATACAACTTCCTGCTTCCATGTATACCCACACGCCAGAGGAGGGTGCCAGATCTCATTACAGATGGTTTGGAGCCACCATATGGTTGCTGGGAATTGAACTCAGGACCTCTGGAAGAGCAGACAGTGCTCTTAACCACTGAGCCATCTCTCCAGCCCCTGGTGCACGCCTTTTAATCCCAGCACTCAAGAGGCAGAGACAGGTGGATCTCAGTGAGTTCAAGTCCAGCTTGGTCTACAGAGTGAGTTCCAGGACAGCCAAGGCTACACAGAGAACCCCTGTCTAAAAAAAGCAGAAAACAACAACAAAACAAAAACCACTGACCAAAAAGCAACTTGGAAAAGGAAGGGGTTTATTTGGCTTACAGGCAGAGCCCATCATCCGAGGCAGGAACCTGGAGCAGAGACCACTGAGGGAGGTGCTCTGTGCTCCCCTTGGATTGCTCAACAGCCTTCCTTACACAACCGAGACTGGCTGCCCAGGGATAGTATCACCCACAATGGGCTGGGCCCTACTCCACCACTTATCAGGAAAAATATCCCTCGGACCTGGTCACAGGCCAATCTGATAGAAGCAGCTCCTCAGCTGAGGTTTCCCTCCTCCAGGCTGACTCCAGTTGGTGTCAAGGTGACTACTGAAGCTGACCCTAGCACATCCCAATAACAAACAGACCCATGTATGCCTGTGTGCTAACATGGAAGGTATGATCTTACAGTTCAGGGTGTAGAGACAAGAAACTTAAATTAGAATGGTGACTCAATGCTGGTAATTCTAGCACCTAGGGTGCAGAGGTAGGAAGATCATGAGTTCAAAGCCAGCCTGGGAAACTTAGTGAGACAATCCTGTCTCCCTAATTCAAGGGCTGAGGATGCAGCTTAGTCATAGGTAGGTTACTTGGCATGCACAAGGCCTTGGACTCAATCTTTATCCCCACAAAATAACTCGTAATAAGCCTTATGGTAGTGAACATCTGTAATCCTGGCACTTGGGAGAGAGAAGCAGAAGGGTTACAAGTTTAAGACCCACTTAGGATATATAAAGACACTTGTCCCAACAAATTAAAAATTAAAGAATAAATTGCACTCTCTCACCTATATTTGGTATTTGAAAGCCTATATTTCAATGACAGTCTTATTTTCCAACCTCTGTTTATTAACATACACATATATGTATAAAATCATCTTAGTTAGGGTTTTATTGCTGTAAGGAGACACCATGACCACAGCAACTCTTATAAAGGAAAACATTTCATTGGGGCTGGCTTACAGTTCAGAGGCTTAGTCCGTTATCCTCCTGGCAGCAAGTAAGGCAGAATGCAGGCAGACATGGTGCTGGGGAGGTAGCCGAGAGTTCCACATCTGGATCCGCAGGCAGCAGGAAGAGACAGTGAGCCACTTCTGAATCCTCAAAGCCCGGCCCTAGTGACATACTTCTCCAACAAGGCCATACATTATTGAAGAATAATGCCACTCCCTATGAGTCTATGGGGACCATTTTCATTCAAACCACCGCCACAATACACACACACACACACACACACACACACACACACACGTAATATTGCTGAGAATGGAGAGTTACAGCTAGTGGCCACCTCTCTATGGGAACCCTTTCACAGTGGTGGGCACTTTTGGCTAAGAAGTAAAGAAGTGGGGGGGGGGGGCATTCTAGCCATGCTTGTTGAATTTTGAGGAAGAAGGAATTTTCCAACCACTCGCTACACCATTTCCTTGTTACACAAGTACCTCTCGAGAAGTAAATTGGTAACAGGACTCTGCTCTGCAATTTTTTTTTAAAAAGATATGCTTGTTTTTAGTGTATGAATGTTTTGCCTGAATGTATGTTTATGTGCCACATACATGCAGTAAGTGCCCTCAGAGCCTGGGAGCGGGCATCAGATCCCCCGAGTTACAGATGCTTGTGAGCCACCACATGGGTGCTGGGAACAGAATCCGGGTCCTCTGACAGAGCAGCCAGTGCTCTAGCCACTGAGCCATCTCTCAGACCCCATAGCTTGTGCCTTGTGTCCCTATTATGACTCCAGATGGAACCGGGCTTTGAGTTTCCTGTTAAAAACAAAACTGTTTAAGCACAGACGGCAGAGGTGGAGGTAACTGTGAAAGACTGGGGGAGGAGTAATAGAAGCAAGCGGGAGACAGATTTGGGTGGACCGATATAAAGCAGGAACCCTGCTGGGAAAACCTGCTTGAAAAGTTGGTTAAAAGATGACTTTGCATTTATTTACTCAGGAAATATGGACGCAATGGCTACTGTAAGAACGCAAAGATGTGCACATCGAACAGGCAGGGCTGAGCACTGAACGGGCCCAGGGCTGGTGCCAGGCAGCTCATATGTCTTTCAAATGTAAACCCTCCCAACAGCCTGCAGAGTTCATTTTTATCCCTCCCGTCAGAAAAAGCAGCAACAGACACAATAATTTGATGATATCCTCTATGGCCAGCAAGTGGCAGAGCCTTATCTTCTTCAGCCATGTGTTGGTTCGGTACCCACCAAGAGCCTGCCTTGTGCCCAGTACCGTTCTCAGAGCTGGTGCCACTGTGTGTAAGAAGGCTCGCTTGTAAGGTCTTGCTCCCTATAGATTAGGTTAGAGCGGGGCAGAAAAACGGTTCTTTGTTTGTTTGTTTGTTTTCTGAGACAGGATTTCTCTTGTGTGGTCCTGGCTGTCCTGGAACTCGCTCTGTAGACCAGACTAGCCTCGAACTCAGAGGTCTGCATGCCTCTGCCTCCCAAATGTTGGAATTAAAAGTGTGTGCCACCACCTCCCAGCTACATTTTGGTTTTTTTGTTTTTTTTTTTAATTTATTTATTTACTAAAGATTTCTGTCTCTTCTCTGCCACCGCCTCCCATTTCCCTCCCCCTCCCCCAATCAAGTCCCCCTCCCTCGTCAGCCCAAAGAGCAATCACAGGACATGTGGCATTTTACAATGGGACATACTATGTGCTAAGAGCAAAAGACCCATGTTGTCAGAAAGCCGTCAGAGAATTAATGTAAAATGCCACATGTCCTGCGCATGAATTGGACAATACTGAGACATGACACACACAGCATGTCTTTAAAAGAATTTTAAAATTATTTTTATGTGTATGGGTGTTTTGCCTGTATGTATGTATGTTTGTATTTGCACCATGTGCATGCCTGGTGCCTGTGGAGACTAAAAGAAGACTTTAGGTTCCCTAGAACTGGAGTTACAGTTATGAGTCACCACATGGATGATGGAGCCCAAACCTGGGTCCTCTGAAAGAGCAGCCAGCGCTCCTAACCACTGAACCACATCTCCAGCCCTACAGATATCTTTAAATAGCCCCAAGTTCTTCCATCCAATGGTTGTGTAATGACTGTCACAGTTGCCCAAGTGTGTGTCCTTGTGTACCCATGCCCCTTTGTCTATCATCATTATATTCTCAGTCCACAGACTGCAGCTGTCTTGAGCAAGGCAAGACTCGCCCCCTGGCTCTGTCTCATTCCTTCTTTAGTAAACAAAGAAATCGAGTCTCGCTCATCTGTCTGTGAATGCAGAGGCTCAAAGGGGAGCAGAACTCTGCTTAGCTAGAGTCTACCAAGCAAGTGTGTGAACCGTCCGCTTCCCTTCTGTAGCCTAGTCAGGAAGACCCATCCCAGCAAGGGTCATCCCCCAGGCTGGAGAGCCGGAGTCGGGGTGATCCCTCAGTGCAAATGGTTCACATGGTAGGGGAGGAAAATTACCATTCTATTGCTGGCCCCAGAGTCTGTGACATGCACATGGCCTTTGGAGGAACAGACACCCGTGCATGCAATCTTCTTCTCATAGTTTTGAGTCTCTACCACGAGTGGTGTGTAGGCGTCATAACTAAGTGTGGGCATGTGACCTTCTGACATATGCTTTATGAACTGCATGAAAACTTAATTGGGTACTGTCCCCCCACCTACCTGAGGCCTCCCACTCGCTACCAGCAGCGAGATCAAGGAGGCAGACACTGCTATCTTTTTGTTTTTTGGTTTTTTTTTTTTTTTGTTTTTTCGAGACAGGGTTTCTCTGTGGCTTTGGAGCCTGTCCTGGAACTAGCTCTGTAGACCAGGCTGGTCTCGAACTCACTGAGATCCGACTGCCTCTGCCTCCCGAGTGCTGGGATTAAAGGCGTGCGCCACCACCGCCCGGCACTGCTATCTTTTATATGGTCATTGTATCTGTAAACACTTTGTCTTCTTTGTCCTTCCAGGAAGTTCAGAAAAAGACATCTCTCTTCAACCTGCAAGTGGAAATAAGTGGGCTAATTCCTGGTCTGGTGTCTACCTTCATGCTTTTATCGAGCAGCGACAACCATGGACGGAAACTCCCCATGGTTCTGTCATCCCTTGGCTCTCTAGCCACCAACGTCTGGCTGTGTGTGCTGTCCCACTTTGACCTTCCTCTCCAGCTTCTGATTGCATCCACCTTCGTTGGTGCCCTTTTTGGGAATTACACCACGTTTTGGGGTGCTTGCTTTGCCTACATTGTCGATCAGTGTAAAGAATACAAGCAGAAAATCATTCGGATAGCCGTCCTGGATTTTATGCTCGGAGTCGTTACTGGGCTCACGGGCCTGTCATCCGGCTATTTTATCCGAGAACTGGGCTTTGTGTGGTCCTATTTCATCATCGCCGCAGTTCTTACAGTCAACCTGATCTACATTTCATTTTTCCTCAGTGACCCCATAAAGGAGTCCTCATCTCAGATGGTCACTATGTCCTGTAGGGAAAGCCTCAAGGACTTATTTTACCGGACTTACCTGCTTTTTAAAAATGGCTCCGGAAAGCGGCAGTCTCTGCTCTGTCTGCTGATTTTTACCATTGTCATTTATTTTTTTGTGATCATCGGCATTTCCCCAATTTTTACACTCTATGAGCTGGGCTCTCCGCTCTGCTGGGATGAGGTGTACATAGGCTACGGTACAGCTTTGGGAAGTGTCTCCTTTTTGATCAGCTTCCTAGGCATATGGCTTTTTTCTTATTGTTTGGAGGATATTCACATTGCCTTCATTGGCATTCTTACCACCATGCTGGGAATGACGCTGGCTGCCTTCGCCAGGACCACGCTCATGATGCTTCTGGGTGAGTTACACATGTGTCTGGTTTCTGTAGGAAGTGGGAGAAGGGGATCACTCTTGACACAGAGCTCCCTATGAAGCCGTTCTCTTTCAATTTAAAGCAAATGGCCAGCTTGCCAGAAACCAATAATTAAAACACCAGATTTCCTAAAATATAACAAATACACGGGATCATCATGATTTTCCAAATCTGCCTATTTGCCAAGAATACGTCCTTGGTGCGAGTCAGTTCTTGAGCATTGCTTTCACTGAAATGCGTGTTCCTTAGAATGTGTGTTGGGACAGGCGATGGAGCTGTGATGTGGACTCCTGGTCCAAGGCAGCTGTTTCTACCATGGAGGTATTTGTTAGTCATTGCCGCTTGCTAAAGAAAGTTTGACAAATCAGAATTAGGCTCGACTTCCTCCTATATTGCTGCGTGACCTTGGCGAGTTTATTCCTCTGAACCCTTTATTCTTTCCTCGTGCGATGGGCACAAGAAAGCTTCATTCAGAAGGGTGTATAACAGGTCTTGGAGAACTAGAAAGCACTTTGCATAGTGCCTCTTAGACAGGAGAAACCACATCCCCGTTTCACAAGACCACATTAAGTCAACACGTACAAATACTCTGGAAAGTGTAAATACAGTATTTGCAAGAGCAAATGTCATTATTTTATGATATGATGAAATATGATTCTATTAAGAAGCATAACTTGCTGGGCTGTGGTGGCGCATGCCTTTAATCCCAGCACTCGGGATGCAGAGGAAGGCGGATCTCTGTAAATTCGAGACCAGCTTGGTTTACAGAGTGAGTTCCAGGACAGCTAGGGCTGATACACAGAGAAACTCTATCTCGAAAAACCGAAAAAAAAAGAGATAAATTAAAACTGGTGGCGATGGCGCACATCTTTAATCCCAGCATTTGTAAGGCAGAGGCAGGGGGATCTGTGAGTTTTGAGGCCAGCCTGGTCTACAAAGGGAGGTCCAGGTGAGCCAGGGCTACATAGTGAGACCTTATTTTTTATATATATATATAAATATAACATGTAATAATTTAATATATACATTAAACATACATTTATCATCTGTGTATATCATTATATATATACCACATATATATATATGTGTGTGTGTATCTCACAATTTAAGAAGAGAGACAATTGTGTTCATGAAATTTCCAGCCAAAAAAATGAGCCAACGAAACAATAAAGAGGCAAACCTATAAAGGAATCCTTACAGTAAGGGAATAAGATCCCCAAGAATGTAAAGTCCAAAGAACAAAAACCATATAAAAGGAGTTGGAATGGTGGCTCAGCGGTTAAGAGCAGGTCCAGCCCGAGGACCAGAGTTCAGTTTCTTGGCTCACAACTACCTTAACTCCAGGTTCAGGGTATCTAGAGCCCTCCTCTGGCCATCATGGACATATACATGGGGCACAACACACACACACACACACACACTAATATAAATGAAAATAATAAATATTTTTAAATGGGTAAAAGCTGCTGGGCAGTAGTGGTACACACCTTTAATTCCAGCACTCAGGAGGCATAGGCAGATGAATCTCTGTGAGTTCGAGGCCAGCCTGGTCTACAAAGTGAGTTCCAGGACAGCCAGGGCTGTTAGACAGAGAAACCCTGTCTCAAAAAAAAGGCGGGGTAGAAGCTAATTAGTAGTCAAAAGTTACTAAATAAATTAAATAAATTGTTACAGCATTAGAAATGGGTCTCATTTAGACCAAATCAGGCAGACTGAATACACATGGATCAAAACATTCGTGAGTACTATTTGTAGAACCAAAACCAGAATTCTAGAGTAAAGCAAGCTTCCAACAGCGTCAGTCCTCTGTTAGCTAGGCAAAAGCTGCGGGCAGCTGGATCTTCAGAGGCTGTGAGTCAGGCTGCTCATAGGAAGAGCTGTTTAGGCCAGCGAGCTTCCCGACTTAGCCTGATTTGACTATTGATCTGGTCGTCTGTTCATCTCACAGTCAGGATTCCGTTCTTTTTCACCATGATGCCGTTCTCTGTCCTGAGGTCCATGCTGTCGAAGGTGGTCCACTCCACTGAACAAGGTGAGTTCGTGCTAAAGGCAAGAACAGATGTCTCCCAACTTCAGCCTGTACGATCGATGCCGGCAGCTTCTGAGCCGCCTACCGGGCTTTCTGCCGGGCTCTCCTTTGAAAGAGAAGCTTAACACTTTGGAAGAGGGGGCCCTGTTTGGAAGCCCTGATTTAGAGGGCTTCTCTGGCTTTGTCTCGGCCAGAAGAAGGGGGGGGGTCTTGGAGTCAAGGGCTCTCTCACTGCGAACCTACGGCGCTCCTAAACTCCTAGCTGCACTCTGGCTACTAGGCCACTCTGGTTCCTGGCGACTGAGGGCCTGGATGATCTTCTTCAGTGGACCATGCCCAGCCCTGTGTACTCCCTCTCCATCAAAGGAGGGTCCAGTGGGTGGCTTGATAGGCAGGTCTGCCATGGCCTTGGAGTTGTAAGTGCCCGGGGTCTACACCCAGGTATGAATGGTCCTTTCTGAGTCATGCAGCAAGGAAACTCCAGTGGGATGGTTGCAGGCTGGGGACAGCTCTCTCACCATTGCCCGGTTTCTAGAAGGAACTCTTAAAAAGCCTGGGGACTCCATGTTTCCATCTGGCCTTCCACAGTGTAAAGATACATCACACTCATCCCTAACCTTTAGTAACATCTAAATCCTGCCGTCCCTTTATGTCTGACAGGAAAGGTCCCAGAGCCCCTCACAGACACCAACATTTTGACACGCTACAGTGGCACATGTGTAAAATTGTCAGTCGGACTCATTATTTTGCACACTAACCAAAAAAATCATGAAAATAATTATAACAGTTTTAAGCTGGATAGTATTTGTATATAATTTACATATAACCTCCAGGCTTTCCCCATCTCTAGATGACCCCTAATACCTAAGATGATATAATTTTGTGAATAGTCATTTTGCTGTGTTGTCTAGGGAACAATGACAAAAAATGTCTGCATGTGTTTGGCGCCTACCTATAGGTTTGGTGGGTGAAAGGCGGACCCTTCAAGGGTGAAGCCGGCAGACACAGAGGGCATCCATGCGTGGGTGATAGTGACCTTGGGTTCCATTTTTACGCAGGGCCCCAGAAAGGTTTTCTTCTGGGCCTGAACCTGAGGCCAAGTTGGAAACACAAATCCAGGGGGATTCCATGGAAGGTAGTGCAGAGGAATGGGTAGTGTGGAGACAGCCAGGCAGGTGGCCCAGACAGACAGGCAGAAAGGAGACATCCTGACCCAGCTCTGCTCTGTTCCTTTGACCAAGTGCTTCAGCCAGGTGGCCAGCGAGGAAGTCCCCAAATACAGATGGGAGCAGGGGAGATGAGAGCTTCGGGGATGCAGGCAGAGAATCACCACAGGGCGTAGTTAAGAACAACCGTGAGTTACTGGCATGCAGTGTGGGCCTCCCTCCGTAGCCTGCGACATCATCAAACTGAGGTACTCACCTGTCTCGTATCTTAGCCTTGCGAGGATGTTCCTGCGGGAGTACATATGAACTGCTCCTAATAGCACGTTTGGATTTGTCAGTTCTGTCAACACTGAGAAAAACTGCACTTCAATCAGTTTTAAAATATTAGTATTGGTTCTTGGCCACTTGCAAACCGAAGCTGTGTCTTCTCAAAGCTGTTCATGGACTGCCGTAATGGTTATCTAGAGAGCGCTTAGGAGGAGAAAACTCTGAACAGGTGCCGTGGAGAAACTGGCCTTTGCCTTTGGTTTCAGCAGTGGTTTCTTTGATGGAACACCAACAGAATAGCAATAAAAGAAAAATAATGTAGATAAAGGAGCTGAGGGTGGCTCAGTGGCTAAGGGCACTGGCTGCTCTCGTAGAGGACCTGGGTTCTGGTCTCAGCGTTCACATGGTGGCCCTCAACCATCTGTAACTCCAGTGCCACCGATCCAGTACCCTCTTCTGGCTTCCATGGGCACCAGGCATGCACATGGCGCACATACAGAACTTGCAGGCCAAACGTTCGTACCCATGAAATAAATCTAGAAATCATAAATTATCTTGTTCCTACCTCTGAACTCAGAAGTGCCTTAGATAGTGGTGAAATTGTCATCACTCGGTATATTCCCATTCTTGTATTTTTTCTAAACAGCCACTCTGTGCGAATATGATGCACGTTAGAGTAATCGGGGAAGAAGGGGCACACCACAGAGGCCACCAGACGCCACTCACTCCCTGCAAGCTGAACTCTGATGCTTCAGAGACTTGGGCATAGCTCAGTGGGAGAGCACGTGCTTGAATAAGTAGAAGGGAGAGAAGGTAGCGTGTTGCTGATGTTTCTAAAATTCCCTGTGCTTGCTGTCTTGTCCTGACGCCACTCACAAACTCATGGTGAGCATAAATGGGGACACAATGAAACAGGTGTTTTGAGTTGCTCAGTTTGTTTTCAAAGTCTAGAAAGTGCACTCATTCGGGTGCATTTAATCCAGCTTATCTCTACAAGCACTTAACACACTGGATTGCCCAGGGAAGTCGAGCAACAAGCTACGCTATGCCATAACAGCATATTGTGTGAGACAGATGGTATCTGCCCCAACCTATTTATCTTACAGTCTGGGTTTTTTTTTTCGTACTGTAGCACTATTCCTGGGTATAGCAAGAGACACAAATAATATATTGTAACTAAGCAAGTAGGAAAGTCAGTTAAACTGGCTCCTTGCATCACCATAAATCATGAAGGCAGTACATGCTACTGGATGATGGATGGGTATAGAGTCCTGAGTTAAACCTTTATTCATTCCTTTGACAAATGCTTGCTAAATGGCTGTCATGCACCAGGACAATTGGGCCCCAAGGACATCAAGGCAAGCAGAACAGCCATGTGTATGGGATCGATAGAGCTGTAGCTCAGTCAGAAGGAGACACATAAATGCCCACACAGTATTTTCTATCTGTAGCTAGATTTCTGTCTAATGGGTGACTGGCCTCAAGGCTGTGGGAGAAGGAGACACTACAGTTTCCAAATGAGTCAGCTGGAGGTACCTTTGTCAGCTTTTCCCGCAGACGTCAGTGCTCAGCTACTGGGGTGTTCCCTATCTCTCCCATCAAGTCCACGGGGAGCACCATGCTGTTGTTGTTGTTGTTTGAGGCAGGTTCTCAAGCTAAGAATGACTTGAATTCTGATTCTCCTGCCTTCACCTCCTGAGTGTTGGGATTACAAGTGAGTGCCACGACACTGGTTTGTGCTGTGCTGGGGAGGGGACCCCGGGGCTTCTTGCATGCTAGACAAGAGCTGTGCCATCTGAATTGCATCCCCAGCCCCTTCTCAAGGACGTGAGTGGATGGATCACTTGAGGATCACATGTCGTGTCCTGTGGTTCTTTCTTCCTTCCTTTCTTTCTTCCTTCCTTCCTTCCTTCCTTCCTTCCTTCCTTCCTTCCTTCCTTTCTTCTTGCTTGTTTTTTTTTTTTTTTATTGGAGCAGAGGCATTCAAGACAAGGTTTCTCTGTATGTAACCTTGGCTGTCCTGGAACTTGCTCTGTAGACCAGGCTGGCCTTGAACTCAGAGATCTGTCTGCCTCTGTCTCTGCCTCCGGAGGGCTGGGATTAAAGAAAGGCACCTGCCACCCTGGACCAGCTCTGTGGCTGTTTTCAACAAACAAATTCTCGTGGTTCACTTTTGACTATTGTTTTGTAATTCACCCTTTTTCTTTTTCTTTCTCCCTCCGTACCTCTGCCCCAAACAGGTGCACTGTTTGCTTGCATAGCTTTCTTAGAAACACTTAGTGGAGTCACTGCGACCTCTGCCTACAATGGTATTTATTCAGCCACGGTTGCTTGGTACCCTGGCTTCATTTTTCTGCTGTCTGCTGGCCTCCTCATTCTCCCAGTCATCAGTTTATGGTAGGTACCTCATGATTTTCTCGTAAGACATACGGCTCAATGAATCTTCTAACTGTATATGCAAAACAACACAGGTTCTTGACATTTGGCTTTGGAGGATGCTTTTCTAAAGAATTGTTGGTCATGAACACATCTGTTAATAATTTGAGAACATAGAATGAGACAATGTCAGTGGCCATTGATAACTGGGAGGGGGGTGGAGATGGCCTTAGGTCACAGATGTAAGGAAGTCATTTTATGGGCACTCTTAAGAAGACTATCTTGGGAGCTGGAAAGATGGCCCAATAGTTAAGATCACTGGCTGATCTTACAGAGGTCCTGAGTTCAATTCCCAGCATCCATATGGTGACTCACAACCATCCATAATGAGATCTGGTGCCCTCTTCTGGCTTGCAGGCATACATGCAGGCAGAACACTGTATACATACATACATACATACATAAAAGAATAGTATCTTGGGGGTGTAGGAGAGAGAACTCATTTATTTTAATAATTTAAACCGCTATAAATAATGAGTCAGTGAGGTTTAAAATGCCTGTCACACAAGCTGTGTATGGGTGGAAACAAGAGAATCTTGGTTACTTATGTCTTTTAACCCCTTCCAAATGCTCATTTGATTTTGTAGGGGTGTCAAGTACATTGGCTGGGAAGAGGGAAGCTACACACTCTTTGCCCCAGAAGAGCCCAGTGAGCACACGTCAGAGTGACGACAGTCGACAGGAACGCATGCACACGTCGTACACACAACTCCGGAAGAGCATACACCCCACAGTAGCAATCTGTGTCTCCAGGTCCTTTCTCCTAAGCCATACAAGCTGTGAGGCAGTGCCCGGCTCTGCTGCTTCTGGGGCCGCCCATCACCCTGTGTTCTTCAGTACAGACAAGAACAGGCCTCAGAGCCCTCCTCGCTTCTCCATGGACCAGACAGAGTGGAGAGTGGAGGAGACCTGGGGAAACCGCAATAAGACTTGAAGCAATAACCTCACTGACAGGCTCCAATCTCTCACGTGGAAACCAAGGAGTCCCAACCTCGGCCTGTCTGTCTGTCTGCACAATGGGCTTCTGACTGCTCAGGGATTTTGAAGACTTAATGAAGAATTTTTATGCTGACTAGTCACTGATATGAAAATAATGTTCCAGGCGTTTATACCACTTCCTATAGTTGACCTATCAAGGCTCCAGTGATGGGTACAAAAATCCTTGAAGAGAAGCACTTTTTAAAGTAAATAGTTTTCACTTCTCCTAATATTTTATTCGGTGACAATCTTGACGATGTTTTTATATGTAATGGGGGAGGGAGTACGAATTTAGATTGTAAATAAAACTGTCTTAAATTTTAAAATTGAGCAGTCAGCTCTCCATGTATAAAGTCAGTCATACCTTGCAGCCTGCTCGATATCTCGGGCTCAGTAGAAGGCTATCGTGGTCCACAAACCCTGCCTGGGCTTCCCAGCTCTGATCGTTTTTACCTTCCTGTCGCCCAGGCTCCACACTGTGCTGCGAGGATGTTTCTAAAACGCAGATCTTTTCCAGCTAGAATTCTTCAGCAACTGTTGCTCATAGGAAGATAATCAGGCAAGCATGTGACCACAGCTGGTCCTGCCCCATCCCATGTCACAACACATTACACCCATACGCAGACCCACCCTCGTCTCCCGAACGCCGCGTCTCCTTTTCACACTGTTCTGTTCGTCCTTCCTCTCACTTTTCACTGAAATGCCACGCGTCAGCCAAAACTCTGCGTTCCCTGTACAGCCAGGGTTGTAGACATTTGTCCGCCCTCCTGTAATCTCCGCAGGGGTTCCACAGCCTGTTATATAGACAGGAATCCCATCTAGCATTTTCCACTGGATTTTTTTTAAAGATTCAATTTATTTTTATGTGTACGAATATTTGACGGCACGGTATGTCTGTAGGTCATATGCATGCAGGGTCCACAGAGTCCAGAAGAGGGCGCTGCGCCATCTGGAACTGGGGTTACAGATGCAGGTGAGCCTTCATGTGGGTGCTAGGACTGAACCCAGGTCCTGTGCAACATCAGCCAGTGCTCTCAACCACCGAGCCATCTCTCCAGCCCAAGATTCTATTTGTTCCTCCCATCACTACTCGTCTTGAGGACTGGGACAGTCTTTGCTTGTCGCATGCTCAGTAAATGTTGCAGAACTAAATTTGATGACTACAGCTTCTTTCCTTTTATTTGTAAGAACTGTTTAAACCTACAACTTTAATGGCTTATGAAGTAAGCACTCCCACAGTTACTAAGCTAACCCTGCAAACAGATTGAAAAAAAAGTTGGGCTGTGTACCTTTCAAGTTGATTGTCCCTCTTTCCATGGGTTATTCAATACCTTCCATTTTTCTTTTCTTTACTGTGTGTGCAGCTGTGTATACATTTGTTTGTGCCTGTGGAGGCCACAAGATAGCTGCCGCTCTGGTTTCCTTCCTTCTTTCCTTCCTTCCTTCCTTCCTTCCTTCCTCCTCCTCCTCCTCCTCCTTCTCCTCCTCCTTTTTGAGATTGATCTCTGTAGGGGAGTGCATTACCGCTGTGGAGTAGCAAAGGTATCCTGACTTATCAGGAAGCCAGGCTATACTTAGAGCGGTGATTGGACAGCTCTGGAGGGGTAGAGCCGCAACAGGACAGCTCAGCCCTTGAGGAAAGGTGTCCTGACTTACCCGGAAGCTGGGCTACCTGGAGCCACAGTAGGACAGCTCTGGAGGCTTGAGCTGCAATAGGACAAACACAGTCATGGAGGGAAGGTGTCCTGACTTATGGGGAAGTCAGGCTACTCGAAGCTGGGGTGCGGTGGGGGATGGGCTCCAGACAGGATATAGCAATCCTGCTCCTCTCTTGGAGAGAGGCTACAGCTGAGCTCTGCTCTGTTGCCCTGAGGGAACATGCTACCAGAGCTGTTAGCTTCTTCCACCAGAGATGTTACTTCTGCTAACACTCTAATAAAGGGGAAGCCCCTCCAGCTCAGGTGAAAAGTTCTTCTCTGCTCAGCCTTGCTTAGCCCTTCTTAGGAAGCCTGTCAGCGAATGAAAATCTTCACCCAAGACTCTTTTGAGAGAAAGTTTTTTTGGAGGGAGTAGTCCAGGAGAGTGGCTGCCTCTGTCAGGGAAGTAAATGGCAGCCTGCTATTGAAGAGGCAGAGAGGCTTATATAGGGCTTCTTAGGGGCGGAGTTTTTCCAGGGAGAAGAGGGATTGGTTAGTTTTCCTTGCTCAGGGATTGGTTAGTTTAGTTGGTTAGGGGCAGAAATGGCTCTGATCACAGGGTCAAACAGTGTTTCTTTCACTGGTTTTTAACGTTTTGACTCTAATCTTCAGACCAGGGCATATTTCTTTCACTGGCTCTGATTCTAGGGACAAAGTGTGTTTCTTTGGCACTGGTTTCAGAGTCAGGGCACGGTTTTTATTAGTCCTGGGTCTGTTCTGTTGCTCTCCAAGGAGCCAGGGCTGGCTGGCCAGTGAGTCTCCAACTTCCCAGAGCTGGGATTCCATGTCACACTGCCAACCTGGCTTTCTTGATAAGTTCTGAGGGACTGAACTCACGGCTTCCTGTTTGCAAGGCAAAAAATTTTACTGACTGAGCCGTCCCCCCAGCCCCTTTAACAGTTTTTTTTCTTTAAAAAAAAAAAAAACTTCTTTATTGATTCTTTGGGAGTTTCACATCATGTACCCCAATTCTGCTCACCTCCTTGTTCCCCCATATCCTCCCCTCACCCCTGTAGAGCACCCCCACAAAAGAAAGCAAAACAAAGCAAGCAAACAAAACAAGACCAACAATAAAAACCCAAAAACAAAAACAAAACCTCTTCACTTTTCCTTCTCTCCCACCTCTCCAACACCTCTTCATTCACCCTGCTCCTTTTTCATATTTCAAAATGACACCGTGGTCATTCTACATCAACAGCAGATGCAGACGGACTGGACACTAAGAAGCATCATCATCACCACTGTGTGCATACTCACATCCAAAACAAGAAATGCACAATGAACCGCTAGTGTGAAGAGCCTATGAAAACCACGTCAGCAGGGATGGGGTGTGCTCAGTGGCAGGGCACTTGCCTACAGGGTACAAGGTCCTGTGTTTGATCCCAACACTGCTGATGGGCAGAAATGCATCTCCACAACCCTACCTGTCCTCACCTTGACAGTTTACAGTGACTACCCATTGTAGAGACTAGACAAGATGATCTTTTTTGAAAAGAAAATCACAACTTTGATCTTTATTTCTTAAAATTTAATTCTATTTTATGTGAATTGGTGTTTAGCACGAGAGGGTAATGGGGAGAAAGACAAATAGGTTTTCCCACTTATGATTCTAGATTTACATATGAAAAGAATGAACTGAGGGCTGGAGAGATGACTCAGAGGTTGAGAGCACTGACTGCTCTTCCAGAGGTCCTGAGTTCAATTCCCAGCAACCACATGGTGGCTCACAGCCATCTGTAATGAGATCTGGAGCCCTCTTCTGGCATGGAGGTGTACATGCAGAAGGAAAACTACAGATCTCTAGAAGGAAAAAAAAAAGATGAACTATTTGATGAGGCAGGAGGAGGCAAGACAAAGTGTGAAGCACTGAATAGGAGCAAAGTACATTGAGGTACTGTATCGAATGTCATGATCAAATCCACCACCTTAAAAACATACGTTAATAAATAATACAAATCTTACAAGGAACAGGGTGATGGTAGCACACACTTTTAATCTTAGCACTGAGACAGAAGCAGGTGGATCTCTGAGTCTAAAGCCAGCCTGATCTACAGAGAGAGTTCTAGGATAGCCAGGGCTACACAGAGAAACCGTCTCAAAAAATAGGGATTGAAAAGATGGTTCAGGGATTAAGATGACCTGAGCTCAATTTCCAGCATCCTATGTTCACAAGCCCATGGTCACAGCCATCTGTAACTTGGGGCAGGGGATCCAGTGCCCTCTTCTGGCCTCCTCAGGTACTGTACACACATGGTGCACATACATACATACATACAGGCAAACATTCATACATATAAAACAAAAATCTTTTTAAAAAATTTACTAAGTTAACTCTTTAAGAAAGCTGTCATCTAATATCCACAGTACAGCCTGGCTATTTAAAGAAATAATATTAAGGCAGGATTGGTCTTTATAGAATCCAGAACTCAAAGGAGAAAAATACTCCTTTGGTTCAGCACTTTAGGAAAGGTGGGCTGTCTCACATCTCCTGAATCAGCTGTCATGGGAGAGGAACATGTTTCCAGGATGACCATCCAACACCCAAATCATAACGTACAACCACTCATGAGCTTTATTCTCCATCTTTTCATCCATCTCTCTACGACATTATTGTAGCTCAATGGCTTGTTACCTGTGATCAAAGCCCAAAAATATCAATGTCTTGCAGAGAACCAGTCACGACTTTATTACAAGACACTGAGGCAATTGCTTTAGCTTATTATCAGCTGTTATCTATAACAGCTATTACTGTTGACCTTTTACTTTATAGATTATCAATTTTATTATTTATACCTTGTAAATTAATAGCCATTTAATTTGTA